>NC_090267.1:221892959-222201709 GCF_040414725.1 Anabrus simplex | reverse complement strand
TTTTCTTTGTTTTCTTAACCAGAGAAGTGTGTGCCCTCTCCTTTACATCCTTACTACAAACCCTCATAACCAAACGGACGGCTCTGTAACCTTCATCTACAATCTCGTTTATGTGATTACCTCAGTGAAGATGTTTCCTAATGTTAACACCTAGTTACTTACTTACAATGCTCCCCAAAAGGAACTTTCACCTCGCCAACGCTGTAATTAAAACTGAGAGGACTTTTCCTATTTGTGAAACTCACAACCTGATTTTTCATCCCGTTCAGCATCATACCTTCGCTGTCCATCTCACAACATTGTCGAGGTCTTTTTGCAGCCCCTCACAGTCTTGTATCATATTTATTATTCTACTGTACATACAGTGTAACATCATCCGCAAATAGCCTTACCAGTGATTCCAGTTCTTTTCTCATTTCATTTATATCATCCCAGAGCCTGGTTGGATCCTCATATAACACCACCAAAGTCTATGTGGTTATAGGGAAAATGCAAAAGCCAATGGCAGCGTCAAAATGAGGCGTACTAGGGAAGATGAAGACTAAGGTAGTTTGCCATTGCTTTCCTCACTGGACCAAAAAGTGCTATTGTAGCACGACTGACCCTTTGAGTAACATCTTTCATAACACTCATACTGTCATACTGTCGTGCGCCGAATGTCATTACAAAGCGTCAGTCATACGCCAGCAGCTTCCATATTGTGTCACTCATGGATGAGACTGGGACCTCGGTGGACGCTATACTTTGCTCTGGCCCGCGCCATTTTGCTGTGCGGTTAGGGTCGCGTAACTTGAACTTGCATTTGGGAGACGGTGTGTTCCAATCCCACCGTCGGCAGCTCTGAAGATGGTTTTCTGTGGTTTTCCATTTTTACACCGGGCAAATGCTTGGGCTGTACCTTAAGGCCACGGCCACTATTTCGCAGTCCTACCCCTTTCCTATCCTTGCGTTGCTGAAAACTTTCCATGTGTTAGTGTGATGTCAAACCACTAGCAAAAAGAAAAGTAATTTTATTTTGTTTCCAAAATATTCTTCTTAAACATTTTTCTTTATAATGTCACTAACAAATTTGCTGCGTGTTTTATATAGCACCGCATTTGTTGTGATTAGTTACTCATTTATGACATAATTTTATTCATTGGGAACTGATATCTTTAAACATTGCGTAATAGCTCATTCGCTGTGCAGAGAGGTGTCCTCACTTCAGCATTTCAAAATTAGGAAACCCTATATAAATAACTGTTATTTGTGAAGTAATTCTCGAAGATCTTCTTTGGGAAGCCTCCGTGTATATTTTCGGATAGTCAACGTTCTCCTAATATGAAAATCATCGGCAGAATATTAAATCGATGTTGTTCGTACAGTTGTTCATCAGTAGAATATGGACTTTATAACACAGTATTTTAACTTGTTAAACGTAGCCTATAGTTTATTATTTACAACACCGGAAATAGTTCATAGAAATGCTCTATAAGTGGGCAGAAACGACTATGTACAGTGGTGGTATGAATATGATTAGTAACATTCCCTATAGGTTACAGTAGCCTCAATAGTCTCTCTCAGATTTAACGTTTAGCGTCGTGGGAGAGCCGCGAGCAACAGGTGGTTGTATACACTGCGCTGAGTGCGGAAGTGGAAAAGGATGCAGGAAATAATTTTACATGATATGTACGGACTTTTATTCGAGTGCTTCTCTTCATAAGTTTCCTCTGTCAAGAGAATATATCTTATTTAGGGAAGCGAGCAAACTTGTAGGTTTACATGAATGTCATAGCCACAGTACCTCCAGTTTTACACGGAATTCGAACCACAGGGACGTGGCATTTATTTGCAAAATAATATCACGTGAATTGGCTGGGATTCGAAACGCGGTCGCCGTAATGAGAAACCAGTGACAATGTCACTCCGCTATCACGCCGAGAAATCTTTCACATATTTACCCTCATTTGGACTTGTTTATTTACTTGACTTATGTCCTTACACATGAAATGAAATTTGTTACAAATACAACAATAAAACACAAACAATAAAATAACACAAACGAAGAATTTTATAGGTCTCCGGTCCAGTCCAGTTACCCAATCAAGGCTCGATTGTTGAATACTGAAAAAAGTCACTCGGAACACCCGGGTAGGATTTCAGCTTACACTCCACGATGATGTGTCGGATGGTTGGGTTCGTTGCTTCGCAATCACACCATGGACTTGACTGCTTACCCCACTTGTGCAAGTTGTACGCATTTACTCATGTCCTGTTTGGATGTGATTGGAACTCTTCCATGCATTTCGTGGGAGTTGAAAGCCCTTGTTTTATTGTACAGGGTCGATGAGGTCCCACGGTGTTGGGGTCGCGTGCCTGCCTGTTACCCGGAGGCCGCAGGTTAGATTCCCGGCCAGGCCAGGGATTTTTACCTAGATCTGAGGGATGGTTCGAGCTTCACTCAGCCTACGTGATTAGAATTGAGGAGCTATCTGACGGTGAGATGGCGGCCCCGATCTAGAAAGCCAAGAACGACGGCCGAGAGGATTCGTCGTGCTGACCACACGGCACCTCGTAGTCGGTAGGTCTTCGGGCTGAGCAGCGGTCGCTTGGTAGGCCAAGGCCTTTCGCGGCTGTTGCGTCATGGGATTTGATTTGGTTTGGTTTGGTTTTGGTCGATTAAGGTCACTTACCTTACCCGTAGCATTTTTAGTGCATACATCAGGCCATTTGACATCAATCCTGAAGTTACTATCAGCAAGCTGTTGGGCTAGTCACAGGGGCTATATGGCTGAGTACTGGGAGCCAGTATAGTGGAATAGTCCTTATGCACCCAGAGCTGGTTGTCGAAGTTGTACTGAGCTGAGTGTCTATCTCCTCTACGTGGAAGCTGTTCATCCAGATCTGAACACAGTATTCGGCTCTAACTAACACTAAACTGAGCACAGAAGTTCGAAGCGTACATTGTTATGCTCCCCAGTTGGTAATGCAGAGTTTCTGGATGAAGTTACGTCGTGTGATTATTAATCGAGATATAATTTATTCAAGATGCTTCTTCAAAGACAGTGCGCTATCGAAAGTCTCCGAGATATTTTGGGTGACTCTGGTCAGGAAGCGCTGTGTTGTTTAAACGGACCTCCAGTTCACAATGTTATACTCTGGTGTTTAAATGCAAACTGATGCCGTCACGTTTGCAAATATTTTGTGTGAGTCTCCACTTGGTGAAATATTCATATCCGTCAACATATCCGAGCTTCTTTGCACTGGTTTCGAGTATAAATACACTGACTGACAGAGCAAATGCAACACCAAGAAGGAGTGGTTCGAAAGGGATGAAAGTTGGGGAAAAAACAGAGACGGCACGGACGAATAATTGATGTTTATTTCAAACCGATATGCAGGTTACACAATGCGCACGGCATCGACTCAGTAGGATGTAGGACCACCGCGAGCGGCGATGCACGCAGAAACACGTCGAGGTACAGAGTCAATAAGAGTGCGGATGGTGTCCTGAGGGATGGTTCTCCATTCTCTGTCAACCATTTGCCACAGTTGGTCGTCCGTACGAGGCTGGGGCAGAGTTTGCAAACGGCGTCCAATGAGATCCCATACGTGTTCGATTGGTGAGAGATCCGGAGAGTACGCTGGCAACGGAAGCATATGTACACCTCGTAGAGCCTGTTGGGAGATGCGAGCAGTGTGTGGGCGGGCATTATCCTGCTGAAACAGAGCATTGGGCAGCCCCTGAAGGTACGGGAGTGCCACCGGCCGCAGCACATGCTGCACGTAGCGGTGGGCATTTAACGTGCCTTGAATACGCACTAGAGGTGACGTGGAATCATACGCAATAGCGCCCCAAACCATGATGCCGCGTTGTCTAGTTGTCTAGCGGTAGGGCGCTCCACAGTTACTGCCGGATTTGACCTTTCTCCACGCCGACGCCACACTCGTCTGCGGTGACTATCACTGACAGAACAGAAGCGTGACTCATCGGAGAACACGACGTTCCGCCATTCCCTCATCCAAGTCGCTCTAGCCCGGCACCATGCCAGGCGTGCACGTCTATGCTGTGGAGTCAATGGTAGTCTTCTGAGCGGACGCCGGGAGTGCAGGCCTCCTTCAACCAATCGACGGGAAATTGTTCTGGTCGATATTGGAACAGCCAGGGTGTCTTGCACATGCTGAAGAATGGCGGTTGACGTGGCGTGCGGGGCTGCCACCGCTTGGCGGCGGATGCGCCGATCCTCGCGTGCTGACGTCACTCGGGCTGCGCCTGGACCCCTCGCACGTGCCACATGTCCCTGCGCCAACCATCTTCGCCACAGGCGCTGCACCGTGGACACATCCCTATGGGTATCGGCTGCGATTTGACGAAGCGACCAACCTGCCCTTCTCAGCCCGATCACCATACCCCTCGTAAAGTCGTCTGTCTGCTGGAAATGCCTCCGTTGACGGCGGCCTGGCATTCTTAGCTATACACGTGTCCTGTGGCACACGACAACACGTTCTACAATGACTGTCGGCTGAGAAATCACGGTACGAAGTGGGCCATTCGCCAACGCCGTGTCCCATTTATCGTTCGCTACGTGCGCAGCACAGCGGCGCATTTCACATCATGAGCATACCTCAGTGACGTCAGTCTACCCTGCAATTGGCATAAAGTTCTGACCACTCCTTCTTGGTGTTGCATTTGCTCTGTCAGTCAGTGTACAAAGATTAAAACGTACAGGAGATAGTACCGACCCCTTGATATAGTCCATTACTCAGTTTCCTTCGTTTACTTATGAAATTTCCCTGGAGTAGCCTACTCAGAAGCATCTTTCTAAAAGAATGTTATTGATCAATCTCAAAGTGATTCGGTAGGGGATGACTCTGATCAATTTGTACAGGAGTCCTTTCCACACCGTATCATAAGCAACAGCCAAGTCGACAAAAGCTACATATATCTTTACTTGTTTTTTTTTTGAACCTGCTTCGATGTGTGCATTCAGGCTTAGAAACTCTTCTGTACAACTCCTCTTAGGTCTGAAACCTGCTCGTTCTACCGGAATATTTTCCAGGGTCCTTGTGCCTGTCCTATTCATTTGAAGTCTCTCCAGGAGTTTTTAGCAACAGCTGTGAAATGTTATTAGATGGCAACTTTCCTCTTTAAGTGGACGTTTGTTCTCTTTTAGAACGGTGAATACTTTGCTAATTTTGAAAGCTTTTGACAGGCAATCCTATTTTAAGATGGATGTAAAATATTTATCAGCCATATCCTAGTCTCCTTCCATCATCGAGTCCGGCTCTATGGCTAAATGTTTAGCGTGCTGGCCTTTAGTTACAGGGGTCTCAGGTTCGATTCCCGGCAGGATCCGGAATTTTAACCATAATTGGTTGATTTCGCTGTTATGGGGGCTGGGTATATGTGTTGTCTTCATCATCATTTCATACTCATCACGACGCACAGGTCGCCTACGGCCGTCAATTTAAAAGACCTGCATCGGGTGAGCCGAACTTATCTTTGGACATTCCCGGCACTAAAAGCCATAGGCCTACGTCATTTCATTTCATCGAGTTAGAAATTCAGGGTGTATCCTATCCCATGAAAGTCAGGTACCTTTCCTGTATTTACATCCCTGAGAGCTGTTTCTAGTTCCTCCATCGTGAAATCTCGAGGGAATTCTGTGTTGTGATTTGTTGCTTTCCGAATGCTGCTCAGTTCCATTTTTTACCCTTTGGTGTATATTCCTCGTGGGGCTTTGGAAGGAGAGAAATTCTATTAACCATCAGAACTGGTGACGCTATGTGATCTGCACGAGTTGGTGGACTACATCCTTTCAGCTTCTTCAGTAAGCCCCACGACTGATTTCTGAAAATCCAGCCCTGTTATCGTCTCTCCACTTGCTGCATTCTGTTTTTGCAACAGGTCATGAGACATATCTACAGTACATCGCCATCCTCCATATAGAATGCATAAAATTCTTTGTACTCGTTGTTCCACTCCGGAATATACTATTTTCATTATCTTCTTGATATGCACTTCCTTTTGCACTTTATATTACGGCACCAACAAATCTGTCGTAATTTTCAGGTGATACTTGGATTCATTTTATTATTTTATCAAGTTCCTCGATGAACATTTCCCAATTTTCCCTTTGAAAGTTCCGTCATGATCTCATCATCATCATCATCATAGGCATTTATTCGTCAACGAATATGTAGTATATAAATACAATGTCATATGGACATATCAATTGTGTCGTCTCAGATGGCTGAACAGTCCGATTCTGGATGCACAGATTTTATTGCAGTGACAGCACACACTAGTAGTTGCAGCAGATGGTTGTGCAAGAAAGCCAACCCTCGCATTCGCTCGTTCTTTCCTGCGGTTCCTCCTCTCAGCTAATCTTCTCCTATCTTTTTCTAGATGTTCATTGTATACAATGCTACGCCATTTGGGCCTATCCTCGGCTGTAGTTTCCCAGTTGATCGTATCAATATGACATCTTTTAAGATTATACTTTAGAACATCCTTATATCGTTTAAGCTGCCCTCCATGGTTACGCTGGCCATTCTTTAGTTGGGAGTACAAGATTTTCTTTGGGAGGCGTGTATCTGGCATGCGGACGATATGACCAGCCCAGCGTAGCTGGTGCCTGATTATCTTTGCCTCTATGCTTGTAATGTTGGCTTCTTCGAGGATGCTAATGTTCGTTCGACGATCTTGCCATTTAACTTTCAGTATTTTCCGCAAGCATCGTTGATGGTATTTTTCCAGGCATTTTATGTTTCTCCTCTAGGTTGTCCAGGTCTCGCAACAATAGATAAGAGTAGGAATTACAACAGCATTGTAAACGTACAGTTTGGTTCTCACACCGATAGCATGATTGTCAAACACTCTTCTTAGGAGACGACCGAAAGCCGCACTAGCGCATGTTAAACGATATTGGATTTCTGCATCAATGTTTGCACTTGTCGAGAGATAGCTTCCAAGGTAAGGAAAATGATTTATGTTTTGCAGAAACTGGCCATTGATTCTAATAGTCGGAGTTCTCTTATTGGAATTAGGCGCCGGCTGGTAAAGGATCTTAGTCTTATCAATATTAATTTCCAGTCCGATACTTTCATATGCTTGATTAAAAGCATTGAGGATTGATTTCAGATCTTTCTCTGTGTTGGCTAAGATAACATTGTCATCTGCGTACTGAAGCTCTATAACTGACACTGAGGACACCTTGGTCTTAGCTCGCAGTCTGTTAATATTAAACAGATTTCCATCAGTTCTATACAGAAGTCCTCTTCCTGATGGCAGTTTATCATCCACAAGGTGTAGTATAGTTCCACCAAATAGTGAGAACAATGTTGGAGCAATTACACAACCTTGCTTGACTCCAGTAGAAATACGGAAAGGGTCTCCTGGTTTTTTATTAGAAAGAACAGTAGCAAACATGCCGTCGTGTAGCAGTACGAGTATCTGTATGTATTTGTTTGGACATCCGACCAGAGCTAGAATTCTCCACAGAGCTTCTCGATTAACAGAATCAAACGCCTTGACAAGATCGATAAAAGCCATGTACAAGGTTTGGTTTTGCTCTCTAGACTTTTCCTGCATTTGCCTTGCACTGAAAATCATATCAATTGTACTTCTGTTTGGCCTGAAACCACACCGAGTTTCTGGTAGGCACATTTCAGTTAATGGCAGTAGACGATTAGACAATACTCTAGCAAGAATTTTTCCTGCAACAGAGAGTAATGATATTCCTCTATAATTGTTACACAGAGTCTTATCCCCCTTCTTGAAGATAGTGATGATGGAAGCATCCCGTAGATCAGCAGGGATTGTTCCCATGTTCCATATTTTCACAATCAACATGTGTGTATGCTGAATTAGCAAAGGACCACCCTCCTTGAAGAGCTAGGCTGGAATTCTATCTTGTCCGGGTGCCTTTTTATTCTTCAGCTAATGAATGGCCTGCTCAATTTCTTGAATAGAAGAGACTTCACCTAAGTGATCTTGAATTGGCTGTTGTGGAATATCAGCAAACACATCTTCCTCGAAATGTGAGTTTCTGTTCAGGAGGTCTTGAAAATGTTCTTTCTAACGGGAAGCTATCGAGTCAGGGTCTTTAAGAACTTCAGTACCGTCTTTGGATTCTAGACAATTAAGACCTTTGGTAGAGAGACCATAAATTGCTTTGGTAGCACTGAAGAAGGCACTAGTGTTGTTGGAGGCGATTAAATTCTCAATTTCCTTTGATTTACCTATCCACCATTAATTCATGATCATCCTGCATCTCTTCTGCACTTCCGTTTTGAGTTGTTGATATCTTTCTTGGGAAATGAATTTGGATCATTTTGCCACGCGTTGTAGGCTTTCCACTTTTCATCAGTTAGGTCACATATTTCTTTGTCGTTCTCGTCAAACCAATCCTGATGTTTCCTCTTATTAACACCAACTGCTTCTTTGCCAGCTGCTATAATAGCTGATTTTAATAACGACTAGTGCTGCTCAGTATCTTCTGGGTATTCATTTGGAAGTTTATCAGCCAATAGTTCTTGATAGGCAGATTTCATACTGTTGTTCCTAAGTTGTTCAGCATTTAGCTTGTGTTTTATCGCCTTCCCCTGAATCTGCCGTTTTGGAGGAAGGATCGAATCGCCAGGGTCTAACACCCTATTTTGTGTGTGACTGGGCGCTATTGACTGTTTGGGAAGTCTGCTAGGGCATATTTGAAAATTGATTTTGAGGATTTTGTGTTGAGAAGCACAGATCTGGGCTGTAATATCTCTTCCACGTTGCAGATCCAAATGTACCCTAATTCTTTGTATTAAAAATAATCAGCTTAAGCTGTTCTCCTCGGTCTGTTCTACAAGTGAAGTACTAATCTGATCAATGGTAATATATTTCCGCATTATATGATGGCTATTGAAATCACCCACATATATAGCTGGGTGGGAGAGTGGAAGTAAGACTTAAGGCGGCCAACTGGTCTAGTGCACATTTGCTACTGTGACCTCTTCACCTTTTATGGTGTTTTGGATGTCGTTATCAGTGTTTTAAATTACTAGGAGGATATTTTCTACGTGTCTACGACGAAAATTTGCACAACCGTATATGGTGGTATGTTGCACAGAGTACTTCGTATCCTTGTATTCTCCCTCTTAATTTAAGATCATCTATACTACCGATATGAGTCTCTTGGATAACAGTAAGGTCCATACATTTTCTCTCAGGATCTTGGATAGTATCTCACATTTTAATCTACATGACCGTTCTGTGTTGAACTGGCAAATTTGGATGCTAGGTTCGTTGACTTGCGGCTTTGAAAAGAGCCATTTCAATGTAAGTTTCATTCCATGTGTATTGTAGCCAGGAGATCTTACTAGGAAGATAATTCTGGCTGCCATATCACTGTTGTTCACTTAGGGGTCACGTTTAGCGTACTCTAAGGTTAAAACTTCGGTTTTGAGCAATTACTTGACTCTTGTTAATAGGAAGACTTATTCGCTAGGCTGTGTGGCTCAGACAGTAGAAGTGCTGGGGGCGCGCGGCTGTGAGCTTGCATCCGGGAGATAGTAGGTTCGAATCCCACTATCGGCAGCCCTGAAAATGGTTTTCCGTGGTTTCCCATTTTCACACCAGGCAAATGCTGGGGCTGTACCTTAATTAAGGCCACGGCCGCTTCCTTCCAACTCCTAGGCCTTTCCTATCCCATCGTCGCCATAAGACCTATCTGTGTCGGTGCGACGTAAAGCCCCTAGCAAAAAAAAAAAAAAAAAAAAGAAGTGCTGGGGTCGATCCCACCTCAGTCCTGTGTTGCTCAGATACGCCAGCCTTATGTCGGTAGATTTACTGGTACTTAAAAGAACTCCTGAGGGACAACATTCTGACAGCTTGGTGTCTCCGAAAACTGTAAAAGTAGGTGAGATGTAAACCCAAATGAAATATAATTGTTAAATTTTCCGCCAAAGTAAATGAATAGTAATTGAAAATAGACAATGCATCGTTTGATAAAAGCTTTCAGTTAAAACTACCTATTCCTTAAATAACTTACTGTAACAACATAATTGTTTTCTTTATTTTTACATCTGTTCCTGTTGGAAACTATAAGAGCTTGGGTACCTGATACTTGCTAAATAAATTTAATTTTCTGCAAGTTATTATAATATTTGTAAATTCTAGAAATATAGTCTTACGAACCATAAGGTTCATATATAAAATTAGAGATGAAATAAGGAGAAATAATAATAATAATAATAATAATAATAATAATAATAATAATAATAATAATAATAATAACAATAATAATAATAATTGTGATGATGAAACTTCCTCGTTGGTCATAGGCATCTCAGATTAGATGTTGAATCTCTGTCTAACCATAATAACTGAAGTCAACGTAGGTCATTACAAAAACGTCAATAGAAATGTAGCGATAAAAAAATGTTATCATATAAAATACTCGATCAAATGAAAAACCGCACATTTTGTAAGTTTTAACGAACAGTATTACGGTGCCGATCTAACAGTCTAAACTTCCAGAGCTGGAATGACCAGGCCGCAGACAGCCGTGTACACTCCTCTGTCATTATTCCGTTAATTTACTCACACTGCTCATTCCAATCAGTGCCTCAGAGTAGGGACTGAATAGCTCGAATGCTATGTTGAATCAGTGTGTTACGTACCAGTAGTATTAAAAAAAAATATGAACCAGAGAAATGGCATGCTAAAGAATAAATAAATAAATAAATAAATAAATAAATAAATAAATAAATAAATAAATAAATAAATAAATAAATAAATAAATAAATAAATAAATAAATAAATAAATAAATAAATAAATAAATACAGATGTGCATTTAGGGCAGTCGCTCAGGTGGCAGATTCCCTATATGTTGTTTTACTAGCATTTTCTTAAATGCTTTCAAAGAAACTGGAAATTTATTGAACATCTCCCTTGGTAAGTTATTGCACTCCCTAACTCCCCTTCCTATAAACGAATATTTGCCCCATTTTCTCTTCAATTCCAATGTTATCTTCGTATTGTGATCTTTCTACTTTTAAAGACACCGCTCAAACTTATTCGTCTACTAATGTCACTCCACGTCATCTCTCCGCTGACAGCTCGGAACATATCACTTATTCGAGCAGTTCGTCTTCTTTCTCCCAAGTCTGCCCTGCCAAAACTTTGCAACATTTTTGTAACGCTACTCTTTTGTCGGAAATCACCCAGAACAGATCGAGCTGCTTTTCTTTGGATTTTTTCCAGTTCTTGAATTAAGTAATCCTAGTGAGGGTCCCATACACTGGAACCATACTCTAGTTGGGGTCTTACTAGAGACATATGTGCCCTCTCCTTTATATGCTTACTACAACCCCTAAACACCCTCATAACCATGTGCAGAAATCTGTACCCTTTATTTACAATCCCATTTATGTGATTACCAAAATGAAGATATTTCCTTATATTAACACCTAGGTACTTACAGTGATCCCCATGAGGAACTTTCACCTCATCAACGCAGTAATTAAAACCGAGAGGACTTTTCCTATTTGTGAAACTCACAACCTGACTTTTAACCCCGTTTATCATCATACCATTGCCTGTTGTCCATCTCACAACATTATTGAGGTCATGTTGCAGTTGTTCACAATTCTGTAACATTTACTTTTATTACTCTATGCAGAAAAACATCATCTGCAAAAGGCCTTATCTCTGATTAAACTTCTTTACTCATATCATTTATATATAAGAAAACATAAAGGTCTAATAATACTACCTTGAGGAATTCCCCTCTTAATTTTTACAGGGTCAGATAAAGCTTCGCCTACTCTAATTCTCTGAGATCTATTTTCAAGAAATGTAGCAACCCATTTAGTCACTCTTTTGTCTAATCTAATTGCACTCGATTTTGCCAGTAGTCTCCCATGATCCACCCAATCGAATGCTTTAGACAGGTCGATCGCGATACAATCCATTTGACCTCCTGAATCCAAGATATCTGCTTTTGTATCTTTCTGGAATCCTACAAGTTGAGCTTCAGCTGAATAATCTTTCCTAAATACGAACTGCCTTCTATCGAACCAGTTATTCATTTCACAAACATGTATAATATAATCAGAAAGAATGCTTTCCCAAAGCATATATCCAACGCATGTCAAACTTACGGCCTGTAATTTTCAGCTTTATGTCTATCACCCTTTCCTTCACACACAGGGCTACTATAGCAACTTGGTATAGCTCCTTCATGCAAACAATAATCAAATAAGTACTTCAGATATGCTACTATATCCCAACCCATTGTCTTTAATACGTCCCCAGGAATTCCAGCCCTTTTCTAGTTTTCAACTTTTGAATCTTACTGTAAATATCATTGTTATCATATTCAAATTTTAATACTTCTTTAGCATTAGTCACCTCCTCTATCGGGACATTATCCTTGTAACCAACAATCTTTACATACTGCTGCCTTTTGAAGATCCTCACATACACACTCCCCTTGATTATTAATGATTCCTGGAATGTCCTTCTTGGAACCTGTTTCTGCCTAAAAGTACCTATACCGAGCTCGATAGCTGCAGTCGCTTAAGTGAGGCTAGTATCCAGTATTCGGGAGATAGTAGGTTCGAACCCCACTGTCGGCAGCCCTGAAAATGGTTTTCCGTGGTTTCCCATTTTCACACCAGGCAAATGCTGGGGCTGTACCTTCATTAAGGCCACGGCCGCTTCCTTCCCACTCCTTACCCTTCCCTGTCCTATCGTCGCCATAAGACCTATCTGTGTCGGTGCGACGTAAAGCAACTAGCAAAAAAAAAAAAAAAAAAAAAAAAGTACCTATACATACCCTTCCGTACTTCACTAACATTTGAACGTTATCTAACTCTCCAGCTACTTCCCGCCAATATTCAGGCAGGCTGTTACACTTGGTACGACCGGGCGAGTTGGCCGTGTGGTTAGGAGCGCGCAGCTGTGAGCTTGCAAGGAGGAGATAGTGGATTGTAACCCTACTGTCGGCAGCCCTGAAGATGGTATTCCATGGTTTTCCATTTTTCACACCAGGCAAATGCTGGGGCTATTCCTTAATTAAGGCCAAGGCCGCTTCCCTCACACTCCTAGCCCTATCCATCGTCGCCATAAGACCTATCTGTGTCGGTGCGACGTAAAGCAAATTTTAAAAAATACTCGGTACGCAGCAGTAATCCTATCTATCGGAGATGAGTGGCAACAGAAGACACAAAGCACATCAAAACAATGGTCAATGTAATATTATTGTTGATACATGTTATGAGCTTTCTATATTGTAGGCCTTCACATTTAATTTTCTTTCGAGTCTGTGATATTAGTGCATCTTATAAAATTATTTATACTGTAGACTGTAGTTACTTATTCTCCGAATTAACGTACCGATTTTCATGACATTCTGTTTACCCATTTACTTGTGACTCGGCGCTGATATGGACTTGGTAACAAAAATCCAAATGCATGAATATCTCTGTGATCATAGCCGGTACGGTAAAAAGTATAAGACATAAATGATCGGAAATTTAATACGGTACAACTTTAGTTATGTAGTATTTATCGATACGATCACTAATATCATAAATATTTTAGAATTAAATTTTAGGCCTTCCCCATAACTACCATTTCACTCAGCGCGAATAACATTTTTTATGGGCTACATTGTAGCGACTTATTCCTGGACTTTGCATAACGATTTTCATTAAATTATATTCAGCCGTTTTCTCGTGATGCATGTACAGACAGACAGACAGACAGACAGACAGACAGACAGACAGACAGACAGACAGACAGACAGACAGACAGACAGACAGACAGACAGACAGACAGACAGACAGACAGACAGACAGACAGACAGACAGACAGACAGACAGACAGACAGACAGACATTAAAAATGCATTTTCTTATTACTGTGGACACGACCGATACAGAAATACCATCCTTTTACAATATTGTGAGCAATGTACAGACAACTACAAACGTACTTCAGTTATACTAACTACATCTATTTTTTTCAGATTCTTTACCAACCACAATGATTCAGACTTCTAACATTCCACATTCCGACTCACAGATTGTCAGTATTCACCTTCCTGATGGTCGCCCCCTCTCGTGTTTTGTTTTACAACTTGTTTTTCAACACAGATAGATCTTATAGTGATGAAGGGGTAGGAATGGGAAGGAAGTGACTATGGCCTTAATTAAGGTACAGCTGCAGCATTTGCCTGGTGTCAAATAGGAAACCACGGAAAACCATCTTCATGGTTGCCAACAGTGGGCTTCAAGTCCAGTATCTGCCGAATGCAAGCTGATAGCTACGCAGCCAGCTGCTAACCCCCCTCTCGAGTAGTCCAACTCGGAAATCCAAATTGGGGACTAGTCACCATCAGTTCATCTGTACATCATTCACACCTCCTCGAGAGTTATGGCTGTAGTTTCCCGTAGCTTTCAGCCCTGTAGCATTATCAACGTAGCTAAGCTACTGTATGTTGAGTATTATTACTCGTCCATATCAATCCTTTCTTCAATTTCTACCCTTGAAATTTCCAAACATTTCGATGAACTTTCCGTTAGTCTGGTGTCTCGACATATACCGTACCCGTCCGATAGGGTTACGCATATGGCTCACGAGCCTCCCCACTGCGGCAGTCACATAGTTCGTTGAAGAGGATTTTCAATGTTGAAATATTCCTGGCGATTATCGCATGGAACATTGCAAGTATCATTTGTTAGTCGATCCAATATTATTTCAGCCGTACACGCTCAGATGATTTAAACCAAGGTTCTGGATTTAAACTAACCAACTTCAGGGGTCACAAGGAACGCTGTTGACAATAGGTTTGCTGGCCGCATGGTCTTCCGCGACCTAACGCCATTAGTAGTCATTTAAAAAAAAACGATAGGCCAATAAGAAACGTCGTAATAGACACAACGTTTCTCTCAAAATAGGTTGAGTCGTTCAAGGCCATTATCACGTTTCCTTTTACGAGGTCACAAACAATCTCAGTAGCATATAAAACATTTTTTAATAATGTGGTTATACATAGCAGCAATTTCATTGAGTGAAATAGAGTAAGCCCTACATAAATAATCCGAAGCTATTTGAAAACAGTGTGTGAAAACAAGTGTGTGTGTTTGTGTGTGTGTATGTATAAAATTTTACGATCGACATCAGTAGTTTCAGAATAGTTCGGCGCAGATAAAACAGACAAAGGCTTATATATTATTGCATTATTACTTTTCATCCATATTACATTAATTGTCAGTATATTACAGATTTAAGAACGCGTTATCCATTATATAAATTACGATAATAATAATAATGATAATAATAACAACAACAATAATAATAATAATAATAATAATAATAATAATAATAATAATAATAATAATAATACAGTGCAGATTTTCAAATCACAACACTTTTGCTTGTTGCGATAATTCTGTTAGCATTTATCCTATCGTAGGCCCTGAATGCAGTAAGTTTTTTTTTTGTTCTTCTACCAGTAAACCAGATGCCACCATTCAAGTACAAAACTCTTCAGTCCGCTGTCAAACCGTCTCTATATACTTGTAAATAAATTACGCGATCGTGGATTGAATTACACAGTTTATTATTGATTCCAACGTTATTGCGTGCACCATCTTCGCTCCAGGAACAGTTCTGTAACGAAATCACTCAAGCTATGCTGTTACATCTAATCATCCGTAACACGCTTCCGAACTTCCATTTAGATATGACGTAAGAGGGCTTGTGATTCCAGTGGCAGGTAATCTTTGACGGAAGCAAGTCTGCTAGAGCAGTGCAAGGAAAGTTCAATGGGGTAGTGTAAAAATTCGACGTTGGTGAATGTTTTATTAGATGTACGCAGGGGTTAATACTACTGAGTTCTCTGGAAAGTTCTGAAGATTTTATAATGAAAGATTTGGCGCATTATTAGCCAAAATTTTCTGTTATAACATTAGTCCGTCAGTCTACTATTTTTAATATTCTGTATAGAATAAAACTATCTTGGAAAATACATCCAAGTGATTCCTTACAGTATGAACTTCACTAAAACAAATCTAAAGTTATAACTATTCTGCGTAAACCAAACGGAGTGGAACGCGGATTGTACGATGTTGTGTCTGTGTGGTGGATGTAGTAAGATATTCCTGCTCACTCGATTTTTTCCAGAGGGTTACAAAAGACACGCAAGGCCTCCATGCTCTTCCTATTCACTAGTGCTAGCCTCCCTATTTTGACATAATTAAGCCAATCTGAGACAGTTCACATTCGAATCGATTGTCTAATTGTATAGGCATATCTTACAGCAATGAATAGCTTAAAAAATCTAAGAAGCAGAACATTATCATCTTTACATAAATATGCTGCTTTGGTGGTTGTTTCAGTGGTGCGCTTGACAGATACCAGACCACACTTCAGTGTTTCAGATCATTTATGGGTAAGCCCCGAGCAACTTCATAAGCAAACCCCCTTAGCCGGCAAACACCACATACGGGCAACTGTGCGGTGGCGGTTACTGATTTATGGATAAATATTAATTACTGTTTATATGTACTGTAGACTGCAGTAACCAGACAATGAAATACAAAATTTTACTTTTTAAATATATTTATTTAACAATTGCAATTATTCACTAAAATCTGGATTCTTTCAGTTAAGGCTATTTGAACTGCAGTAACAGATGTTCGTCACTAAAATGTTATCTGCATTTTGACTCAGCATTCTTTATTTGTAAAACAATTGCTCGACCGAGAAAAGTGGGCTACTAGCCTGGGGGCTCTTCATTCGGGAGGCGGTGGCGGCTGTCGTGAGAATGGTTTTCCGTGATTTCCATTCTCCTGCACTAAGGCAAATGCCAGGACAGATCCTTTCATAGGCCACGGCCTCCGCCCCTTCACCTTTTCCGCATCTCAAATCACCGCTTCAAATCTCCCTTCAGGGCCACGGCCTCCACTCCTTCACCTTCTCCGCATCTCAAATCACCGCTTCAATTCTCCCTCCACCCCTTCACCTTCTCCGCATCTCAAATCACCGCTTCAAATCTCCCTCCACCCCTTCACCTTCTCCGCATTTCAAATCACCGCTTCAAATCTCCCTCCACCCCTTCACCTTCTCCGCATCTCAAATCACCGCTTCAAATCTCCCTCCACCCCTTCACCTTCTCCGCATCTCAAATCACCCCTTCAAATCTCCCTCAGGGTACGGAATGAAATCCTGTTCAGTAGTAGCAGCAACAAAAATTTGTTTACACCGAGCAGATCGTTATTGTGCAACTCTGCGTTCGGGAGGCGAATAGGTTCACATCCCACCGTCTGCTGTCCTGAGAAGGGTTTTTCGTGGTTTCCCATTCTCACTTCCAGACAAATGCTGTTTATAGGCCACGTCCGATCCCTTCTCCTCGTCCTTCATTGCACCACAAATCATCCCACATCTCTTGGCCAGAGGAGTGGTCCGCCGTAGCAAAAATAAAATAAATAAATAAAATAAAATTTTGTTCACACAAAAGTAGAAGCAAATACAGCAGAAATTTTAGCTGCAAATAATCTTGTGCTTAGCAACCGAAAGATTTTTTAATGTCTATATCAACTTCACCGTGACACAGGTGTTTAAAAATGGCATCATTTTGCACTGATATTATTTCGTGGTTTATGATAAGGCATTGCCTTTAGTAGATAATGCTGATGAATATTTAAGAACGACGGACGAATAAACACTGACCTCCCACAATGTCATCTCTTGTAGTTTGCACGAAGGTGAAGAACCAAACCAGTAAATGCCCATATTCGTTTGGCAGTCCATTTTTATACTCAGTCACCGTTAATTACATAAATGGTAGATGAAATAGGGCCTAATGTGGAGCCTATCCCACGTCGTGGTCTGGAAAGGAAAATGCAATTGATATTCTTAAAAGCGCCACACAACGTCCAGTTTGCATGATCCATGTGAAGCTTACACACAACTCTCTCACATATAGGGTTTCCTAAATATTTAGAACCAGTAACGGGAATTATGATTTTGCTGAAACAATGTACCCATCATTTTTACATAATCAATTTTACACGTCTTTCCGGAAATAAATATTTGACGTTTTTCAGTTTTCTAGATATACAATTTAACATGTTATAAATTGCCAAATGGAGATACGTCTTTGCACATTTTTCATAAGCTTAACATTACGTTTCTTAAAAACAATATATCCGCCTCTGTGGTGTAGTGGTTAGTGTGGTTGATTGCCGACCCCGAAGCCCCGGGTTCGATTCCCGGCTCTGCCACGAAATTTGAAAAGTACGAGGGCTGGAACGGGGTCCACTCAGCCTCAGGAGGTCAACTGAGTAGAGGTGGGTTCGATTCCCACCTCAGCCATCCTCGAAGTGGTTTTCCGTGGTTTCCCACTTCTCCTCCAGGTAAATGCCGGGATGGTACCTAACTTAAGGCCACGGCCGCTTCCTTTCCACTTCCTTGTCTATCCCTTCCATCTTACCATCCCCCACAAGGCCCCTGTTCAGCATAGCAGGTGAGGCCGCCTGGGCGAGGTACTGGTCATCCTCCCCAGTTGTACCCCCCGACCTAGAGTCTGAAGGTCCAGAACACTGCCCTTGAGGCGTGAGTCTGAGGGAAAAACCGACCCTGGAGGGTAAACAGATTAAGAAGAAGAAGAAGGAGAAGGAAAAGAAAAACAATACATCTGCTTATTTTTGCTAGCGTTTCAAGCTTGCTCTCACAGTACAGATTTGCGGTAACTGTGAAATAGATAAGGGTTAGGAGTGGGACAGTACTGACTGTGGTCATAATTAATGTACAAGCGCGGCATATGCCTGGTATGAAGATGGGAAACTACTGTAAACCATTTTCAGGGCTGCAGAAGGTAGGGTTTAAAGCCTCTGTCTTCAGAATGGAAACTTACAGTAGCACAAATTCGAGTGACGAATTTTATAGCGTCTATTCTTAAGATTAAATTTTATCTTTACCACTCTTTCCTTTAGAGGAAATTCTGCAATAGTATCGGTCCCTACTTCAAGGACCAGAGCACCATTTCCGTGTTAGACATGGAGCCTTCTATTTTCTAAGATACTGTTTATGTAGTACAGGAGTTGATGAATAAGGTATAGCCATATTCCTAGGATTTCATTTATAGGTATATACTATGCTACCAATGGAGATAACCGGATTCTATTTCTTCTCCCTTATACGCATTGCTCATACGTAACCTACGTTATTTATATCATTCCCACTCTATACTCATCGTGAAAGTTTAGACCTCTTAATAATTCGAATGAATTTATAATTTAACTTCGTTTATTCTAACTTTTTCATCTGTTAATTTTCACCCCACACAATGTTGAGCTTTACCGCAAATTCAATAATCGTTTGCAGAATATCAAGTGAAGTCATGGAATAGGATTGGGAACCAATGTTCAATATCATTTGACCTTCATCGTCCATGTAGTGATTTCAAAGAGTATATTTGTCAATATTTTGAATATGTATTAAAGGTCGGCACAGCCGCTCCATATAAACGTCATTGTCGCTGCAATGCAATCTACAAGATGGCGCAAAAATTAATAGCGTTTTGTAGGAACCTCACTTTCTCGTTTATCACTACCTATTGTGCTGGACGGTTTATAAGTAAGCGTGTTTGCTTAGGTTGCTCAGATGTAGCATCAGGTTTTACACTCTTGCTCTTTGCTGTTTCCTTTTATGTTTGCTTATTTTATCTCCACATTGACACTAAGTTTACGGTGTCTAGATTCACTGAGGCAAATAACACTCCAGAACTGTGTGTGTGTGAATCAGTTTCATCAAAGGCTTTCTCGACAGCTGCCTGTTCCAATGTTCTGTGCTCTAGGGTATACACACATCAAAAATGTGGATTAGGCACATTGTTTGGTAGGGCGTGTGTAGTACTGCTGTAAGTTGCAGATAGCATTGTATACACACAAGTAATTCAATTGCTTGTTTACAGTACAGCGATGTCGCTGCCTACGGTCTGTGTTGAGCCTGGGGTGAACTATGCCATTTCGGGTGAAGAATGATAGTAGTGTATAGAGTGTGGTACGAGCTTCAGCTAGTGTTTACGTTTCATGTACAATGCGTATCACGTATCGTAGGAATTACCCGAAGTTCAATGTCAAAAACTGGAAAAGGTACCATGAGACCAATGATGTGACTGATAGACCAAGGGAAAATCGACCGACGGTGTCAACGCCACTTCAAGATCGGTATATCCACGTAACAGCGCAGAGGAGACCAACATCGACAGGTCAACAATTACGAGATGACTTCTTGATGGCAACCGAGGTTCGTGTGTTTGCATGAACTGTACGCAATCGGCTGCAAAGTGCCCAATTAAGGTGATTCCAATCGATTCAACGCATTCCGCTAGTGAATCGTCAACGTGCTGAAAGGAGAAGCTGGACCATCCAGCATCATAATTAGGGGTTGGATGAATGGCGTTATGTAACGTTTGCAGATGAAACACGGATATCACTTATACCAGATGGTGTGGAGACGTAAAGAATGTGGTAGAAAGTATCTTCAAGAGGTGCATGCATTTGGAGGTGGCAGTTTTGTAATGTTTTGTGCTGGTATTATACATGGCCGTTGTACACCTTTGATACCAATTCGAGGAACGTTAATTGCCCAGCGGTATACCTATTAAATTCTTCGAAATTTTGTTCAATCTTTTAGGGATGATCATGATGCTAAGTTCATTGTCTTCGGGAAATATGCTTACCCTTATCAAGGTGCATGAGTGGGCAACTTCATGAGAGGGGAAAGTATCGACGATATGAATTGGCCAACTAATTTACCGGACATGATATGGAGTGAGCACGAATGGGACAGGGGAGACCATACACGGTACTAAAGGAGAGTGAAGAGGAAACAACCATCACTAAAAGAAACCTCCACACAAATTAGAACCTTTTCGTTATTACTGTTTGCATAAGATATTGGAAGAAAAATATTTGAGTTTGTAAATTATTGCCCCCTCATGTTTATTTAGAACATGCAATAAAGGAAATCAAAAAGGAATTTGGAAAGGGAATCACAATCCAAGGAGAGGAAATAAAAAACCTGGGATTTGCTGATCATATTGTTATTTTATCTGAAACTGCAGAAGATCTGGAGAAATTGCTGAATGGTACGGACAGAGTCTTGGGCAAGGAGTACAGGATGAAAATAAAAGTCCGAAACAAAAGTAATGGAGTGCAGTAGAACGAAGTCAGATGATGCAGGAAATATCAGGTCAGGAAATGAATTCTTAAAGGAAGTAGATGAGTATTGTTACTTGGGTAGTAAAATAACTAACGAAGGCAGAATAAAGGACATAAAATCCAAACTACCACAAGGAAAGAAGGCCTTTCTTAAGAAAATAAATTTACTCCCTTCGAAAATTGATATAGGGATTAGAAAGATGTTTTTGAAGACTTTCTTCTGGAGCGTGGCACTGTATGGAAGTGAAACATGGACAGTAACAAGCTCAGAAAGAAATATATTAGAAGCTTTTGAAATGTGGTGTTGAAGAAGAATGCTGAAGGTGAGATGGATAGATCGAATCACGAAGAGATACTGAATTGAATTGGTGCACTGCGAATCGATTTGGCTAAATTTGACCAGAAGAAGAGATAGGATGATAGGACACACCTTTTAAGACACCCAGGACTTGTGCAGTTGGTTTCTGAGGGAAGTGTAGGGGGTAAGAACGGTAGGGGTAGACCAAGATATGAATATGACAAGCAGATTAGAGTAGATGGAGAATGCAGTAGTTATGGAGAAATGAAAAGGTTAACACAGGACAGGATGGCAAGGAGAGCTGCATCAAACCAGTCTATAGACTGATGACTCAAACAACAACAAACCATTAAATAAACAACATTGTGTATCTTTATCATTGTATTTCATCCTTAATATTCCACTTTTGTTGTGTATATTTTGTTTTGATTATACGTCTAAGTAAGAAATCCATAGGGGCGAGGTGTGGAGAACTTGGCGGCATTACAGCGAAACACGGGCAACAGAGCTATACTCTGAAAAAAGTTTGCACCACGAGTCGTGTTTCAGATACTTGGAGGAAAAATATAACGTCGCTGTGCATAGCAGAAAAGTGGTTGGATTGTTTGTTATTTGATGGACAAGGAGCAATTTCAAAATGTTCTCTGAACTCTTTCCTTCATTTAGGTATTACTATTGATCTTCACAACACATCTTTACAAGTTTTAAAACACTCACTGCAGATTTATCATTTATACTCTGTAGTGAAATGACGGTCAATAATTTGCTTCTTATGGGGTTAGCTACTACTGCAGGATATCAGTTTAGAATAAAAGATAAAATGTATTCGTAATAACAGAATATTATTTTCTTTGAATTAGACTTATTTAATAATTTGTAATTGGTAGCAGCTTTTTTCCTAGTAATTTAACGTCGCACTAACACATCCAAGAATTTTGGCGACGCGAGGATGGGAAAGGGTCAAGATTGGGGAGGTAGTGACCAGGGCCTTAAGTGAGGTACAGCCCTAGCATTTGCCTAGTATGAAAATGGAAAGTCACCGAAAGCCATCTTCAAGGCTGCCGACCGTCGGTGGTATACGAATCTACCATCTCCCGAATTCAAACTCACAGCTACGCGTATGAACTGATTATATTTATTGTACGTGGCATAAACAACTTTCACTGTTTTATTGTCTCTGAATGGAGATCCTCCTTCCCATGGGGAGTAGAGACCATTAAGGCCCTTGACCTGCCAGGACGATTGTTGGAAGTCAAATACACGAGTGGCACATGGCCATTGTGATGACATCCCCAGTCTTATTGATTGACTTTCGTGATTGCACCTGCTGCCTCTCGTATCAGAAATCTCCTCAGTTGGACTCGCGAGGTGAACGAACCCTGTTCAAGCCTTCAGTCCAAAATTAAAATCCCTGAACTGGCTGAGAATCGAACTCAAAGGCAGGCACGCTATCACTACACTACGTGGCTAACGCTACAAAGTTGAAAATATATCTACAAGAATATCCTAAGAATAGCTATTCGTTCTTGAATGTCTTCTTTGTAATGTATGAAAGCCATGATTTCTGGCTCCATAAACCTGGACTGGACTCAAAGAACACAGAGAGCTCTGAATGCCATCTCTTGTATACTATATAATCTTTTGTTTCACGAGATTTCTCTGCAGTTTGTAACGTAAGCGTCACTCTAGTCTGCTCTGCTGAGTACAATGCCGCTGTCCAAAAATTGTATTCCATTATACAAGCTGAATGCATTGACTTTTCCGCTTCTCGCTTGGAAGTGACTTGGCCTTCTAACTAGGGATTATAGACATCGCCCCAACAGCTCTCGATAATGGAGAATCGATTTATAGCTTATCATAGAAGAGTGCAATCATAATATGAAGATACAGTTTGAATTCAAGAGGACAAATTGGGGCAATGGGTTGAATTCAAGAGGACAAATTGGGACAATGGGTTGAATTCAAGACGACAAATTGGGGCAATGGGCTCCAGTAAATTATAAATGTATAAGTACTTTGAAAATATTTACGAAAATGCTAGGTAAACAATTGACAAGAAATCTGACACCTGGGGGACAGCCCTAAATGCAGATAATTGATTGATTGATTGATTGATTGATTGATTGATTGATTGATTGATTGATTAAATCAGAAATGGAGGACGTATGTGACTGGTAGTAAATAACCAGAAAGTTGGTGTAGGTCTAATCGATCCTGTATAGTTTGATCAACTGAGTGTCGACAAGTCTTACATTTGCGCTCTTCAACCAGACAACATCAGAGTGCTCAGCCACAGGGTAACCCCCCTGTGGGTGCGGGCGGTAGAATAACACCCACGGTATCCCCTGCCTGTCGTAAGAGGCGACTAAAAGGCGCCCCAGGGGCTCTGAACTTTGGAGCGTGGGTTGGCGACCACAGGGCCCTCAGCTGAGTCCTGGCATTACTTTCACTTACTTGTGCTTGGCTCCTCACTTTCATCTATCCTATCCGACCTCCCTTGGTCAACTCTTGTTCTTTTCCGACCCCGACGCTATTAGGTTTGCGAGGGCTAGAGAGTCTTTCATTTTCACGCCCTTCGTGGCCCTTGTCTTCCTTTGGCCGATATCTTAATTTTTCGAAGTGTCGGACCCCTTCCTTAGTTTCCCTCTGATTAGTGTTGTATAGAGAATGGTTGCGTAGTTGTACTTCCTCTTAAAACAATAATCACCATCACCACCACCACCACAGGGTAAAACAAATCAATAGCAGAAATCCTGAGTGTTGAAGTTGAGGAACACCACGTTGTACTGCAGTGTGCATGATGTTTCACTATGCAGTCAGTACTCCCTCCCCGTCGTAAGCGGCGACTAAAACAGGGTATCTCCAGCAGCTATCAAGTTGGGAGCGTAGAGTTATGATTACGACATCCCCAGTTGTGTTTGGGATTACTCCTCACTTTCAGATTTCCTACCAGACCTCTTATTCCCTTCCCAATCCTATGGTATTAGGTTGATGAACGAACGGAGTCTTTCACTTTCACGTTCTTCTCTTTATTTTCCTGATATCTTCATTCTTCGGGTGACGAATTTCTTACGGCTGTCTCCTTTAATTAGGTTATGAGTGTTACGACAGAATGATTTTCTAGTCGGACTTCTCTCAAAAGCAACACACTACCACCTCGAACTGGAACAACGCGGCTGTGTGCGTATTTCCCACAATTCTTTCTCCTGGAATAAAATAGAATAGAGTAGTTTCATTGTTCTAGAAATCCACTGAAGTTCATACAAAACTCTATTTTAAAAGCAGAGGATAACAACGTATATTGGTCATACTCTAGAACAACTCTCGGAAGAGGTGACTACGAGGTTTCTTTATGATACACTTCGTAAAAATCCGCGTGTATATATATACGCTATCTGATTTATGTCGCACTGACAGGCCTTTTGGTGACTATGGAATTGGACAGGGCTAGGATTGAGAAGAAAGTGACCGTGGCGTTAATTAAGGTGCAGCGCCAGTATTTGTCTGTTCTGAAAATGGGAAACAACGGAAAACCATCTTCAAGGCTGCCGACAGTGGGAATCGAACCCACTGTCTCCCGAATGCAAGCTCACAGCTACGTGATTTCAACTGCGTAGCCAACTCACTCGGTAATTTTTGTATCCTTTTTAAAAATATAATAATAATAATAATAATAATAATAATAATAATAATAATAATAATAATAATAAATGCCCGACTCGTTGGCTGAATGGTCAGCGAACTGGCCTTCAGTTCAGAGGATCCCGGGTTCGATTCCCGGCCGGGTCGGGGATTTTAATCGCTTCTGATTAATTCTTATGGCTCGGGGACTGGGTATTTGTGTCCGTCCCAACACTCTCCTCTTCATACTCACACAACACACTACACTTCCAACCACCACAGAAACACGCAATAGTGATTACATCCCTCCGTATAGGGTTGGCGTCAGGAAGAGCATCCGGCCGTAAAACAAAGCTAAATTCACATGTGCTACACAGTTCGCACCCGCGACCCCACAGATGTGGGAAAATCGGTAGGAAAATAATAATAATAATAATAATAATAATAATAATAATAATAATAATAATAATAATAATAATAATAATAATTGTACCGGGCGGTACACCTCCACGCCGCTAATTTAAAATGTGCGCCAGTTGAAACTCCTCTGCTGGAGGAAGTCTGAACTTTATTGACGGTATTAATTTTCTACTTTCACAGAAGATGTCACTACCTGTAAATTTCGGAGTTTTAGAACTGTGTCATTTTTGATGTGTTTTTGTTTTGCTTGAAGTAAGAAGTGTGAACTTTCTCTTCTAGAGGACACTACTGAAGAACTACAATAGTGCACCCTAGTGCGAAGAAAAATAACTGTTCTTTGGAGAAAATTTTATTTCAAAAGTTTGTTCTTTGTTAAATTTCTTTCTGTTATTGTTTAAGTTGGCTGTATACCCCTCTCTTTCCCTTGTTTTGCATTTAACCAATCCCGAATTTCCGTTATTAATTTCTGACCAATCATAGGTATCTTCCCCCAACTTGAATATGTTGCTGTATCCTACCCAATAAAAAGTTTGTGGGAGGGTGTTTTCATTCCCCTAACACCTAGAACCTTCCGCGAGAGTATATAAACTGCTGATTTTAGGGTCTCTGCGCCACTTCTGTTCCATCTTTCTGTGTGTAAAGTACATAGCAGGGGGCGGGAAGCGCCTCTTTCTTCAGCAGCGGTCAACAACAAGGTAATGGCCAATTAATAACTTCTTTCTTTGCTAGCTCAGCAGTTTAACTCTCGGGGCGGGTCCGAAGTTTTTCCATTATGTAACCTTCCGTAAAATGTAAAGAAACTGGTATCTATCCTATCTTTTAAACTGCATATCGGGATAGAGAGTGCTTAACCCTCTCGAGCTCCCAATCATATTGTTTTGAGGTGAACTTATTTTCTCAACCTATTCTTCGTTAACGTAAAACAAATTGTTCTTTTCTAAAGTCACCTCTGTAGTATGGGATTAGCCCTTGCATTAGTGGCCTAGAGCCGGATTAGGTTTTAAAAACAAGTGTATTAGGAGTGCAGATCGCCTCCTCTCAAATTGTTATTTTAGAGGTCATGTAATTACCCCTTTTCATTTAATAGACCTCAGTAGGTTGGGTATTTTACCCCTGTGTCTATGTCCAGTGAGGACAACTTGGAGGTGGAGTTCGGTGTGGCCTTTGAGAGGCTTAAAGTTGAGAGCGAGTGGCTCTTTTTGTAAATTGAGTGTTGTATGCCTCGTGGAGGCTTTTCAGTGTAATTTGGAGCTAGGGCTCCTAGGCATGAATGGGGTTTTCTGCTCCTCTGTTGAAACTTGTGTTTGGGGTAAAACTGAGCTGATTGCCCAAGCATTGTGTTTTCAGGGCTCGAAGCCCAAATCCTGTAAATATTGTAACTACCCTTTGACTTGCTACTTTGTACCTGCCATGCTTGTTATTTCTTTGTTTTTGAAAAGAAAATATAACCTTGTTAAATTTTAAATTAATTTTACTTTCGTAGTTTGAGACCCGTTCACACCCGCACCTTCTTTCACGCATAACTACCACAAAAACACGGTAACAAGTGGTAGCAGAGCGTGGTTGAATGGGTCTCAATTTAGCCCCTTTTGACGGCTAAACATTGTTTTGTTCCGAACTCTAACAATTTTCTCAGTTGCTGGAATTTTTTTTGAGTTTTTCAAAATTGTTCTGTCATCATGCCCGGACCTCGCGATGTTCTCCATCTTAACTATTTGCGCAAGGAGGAGTTGATCTATGAGTTAACTATCAGAAATGTACAATCTGGAGGCACGGTTGCAGTAGACACAAACAAGCTTAGAGAGTCCCTAGATTTGCCCATTTCCATCCCCAATTTGGGAGAGAAAGAAATTGACGACTCTCTTTCCACGATCACGGAGAATATTACTGGGCTAGCTTCTGTAGTTAGTTTTTTTGATGAAAATGATCCTTCTCCCAATCAAATTAAGCGTGTGCAAGCTAGGCTGTTTCATTTTTCAAATAGAGTTAACGATCTGTTGTCTCTAAAGTTGAATGACGTTCAGAAGAAGGAAGCTAGTACGCTGCTTGAAAATATGTCTGAATTATCTAGCAAGGCCATTCAATTGTTAACTGGGGAAGTTCCTCCCAAAAGCGACCTACCCACCACAGTGAATGCAGGTGGTGAGGAAGCGCCTCCCAAGGGAGAAGTCAATAGGATAACCGTTGCTGCTCAAACTATCCCTGCCCCATTGGACAACGAATCTGAACGCCGTGCATCGTTGAGTAACATCCGTTCGGAATTAACTTCCTTGCCATTGAAACCTTTGCCTACTATGTCACCCGGGTTCAGTAGCTTGCCGCATCCATTGGCAATGTTGCTCAGAGGTATCTCTAAATTTTCCGTTAACACCACCAGTGACGTAATTTCATTTTTAAGATTTCTAGTTGAATTTCAGGATCATGCCCTTGTGTTTTCTCTTTCTCCATGTCAAATTTTGCAAATTATCTATCCTTATGCAATTGGTATTCTCTCTGACAAAATAGTAAGAGCCATAGCCGAACAGTCATCTATTGAAGATTTTCATGCACATCTGCTTGCAAATTTTATTCCCGCCCGCGCGAGGTCATCTATGATTCAGAAGTACTATTATCGTGTACAGCGTTTGGATGAAAACCTGGCTGACTTCATCCAAGATATTAAATTCTATACTAGGGTGTTTGCTCTTCACTTTCCGGAGGATCAGATTGTACAGGCTATTGTAGAGGGAATTTCACCTCCCTATAGGTCATATTTGTGTTTCGCGGCGTGCCCGCAAACTTTCTCTGAACTTGAAGCATTGGCCGTCTCAGCAGAAGGAGTTAGATACGCCGATTCTTTGCGTGTAGCGAAAGAACCCCCGCCTTCCTTTAGTAATACTCGGCCTCCACCTCGCCGATCAGTCACCCCTCGTAAATGTTATGCTTGTGGGTCGCCTGACCACCTGCGCAATAAGTGTCCACTGATCAAGTCGAGTGGGACAAGGAATGGGGCTGGTTCATCACAAGGCTGTTTTAAATGTGGGGCTTTCTCACATATCGCCAAGAATTGCCCAAACTCAAATAGCACCCCCTCCTGCTCAACTTCTGGTGCAAATTCCACCTATGCCAATAATAAAAAGTGACTAGTGGCTTCGGCTGAGTCGACTAATCCATCTTCCCGGGACTCAGCCCCTGGTAAACAGGTTGTAAATTCAGGGAACGAGCAGTCTTCAAATTCATCTTTTGAATGCCCTAAAGAATGTCTTAGGATTGCGGCGGATACCCCCGCACCTATTCCTTTTCTTAAGGTTGAGTTAAATAACGAGCCTATAACCGCTCTATTAGATTCAGGTAGTGTTTGTTCAATTATTTCGGACCAATGGTATTCAAAATTTAAGTCTGTTTGTAAACTACCTGACTATGTCTCCTCTCCTGTTCAATATGTTTCGGCTAATTCATCCCCATTAGAAATTCTAGGTTCCTTACTGGTCAAAATTCGTATTTTTAAATTTACATGGAAAACCAAACTGTTTGTGGCTAAGCACTTGTCTTGCCCCATCATACTGGGAGCGGACTTCATTTCTCACACTGGTCTTGTGCTCGATCTTCAGAGTAAGTCGTGCACATTCAAATTTGCGTCCAAATGTAAAATTCCCTTGTTAAAGTGTAATTCTGTGTCATGTTCATCTATTTCGCCTACCCAGGATGAGATGTTGTTAGACCTTAGACATCTACCTGAGGAGCAGGCTGATAGTATTCGTAAATTATGTCAGTCATTTCCAGAGGTGTTCTCTGATACTCTTGGTGTTACTGACCTTATTGAATACAAAATTGAGGTCACGGATTCGATTCCTGTCCGTTTTCCACCTTATAGGCTATCTCCACCTAAAATAAAGGCTCTGAAAGAAATTATCGATCAGATGTTGAAGGATGGTATTATTAGGCCCTCTAAGTCAGCGTATTCTTCGCCTATTTTTCTAGTCCCGAAACCCCAAGGAGGCTTCAGGCCTGTCATTGATTATAGGGCTCTCAATCGGAAGGTGGTGTTGCAATCTGTGCCCCTTCCTGACCTTCATTCTTGCTTTTCATGGTTTCGTAAGGCCAAGTTCTTTACTATCTTGGACTTGAATCAGGCCTATAATCAAATTCCCCTTGCCGAAGAGTCTAAACATCTTACAGCGTTTGCCACGGACTGGAACTTATACGAATACAACCGCGTGCCTTTCGGGCTCCCCACGGGAACAGCTGTACTCACTAGGCTACTAGATAGGGTCTTCTCCGACATCAAATTTGAGTACTTATATCACTACTTGGATGATGTCGTCGTATTTTCAGAGACTTTTGAAGAACATCTAGATCATCTGCGAGAAGTTCTCAATCGCCTTCGTAAGGCTGGGTTAACCGTTAAGTTGTCCAAGGTCGCCTTTGCTAAGCCCTCTATGTCATTCCTAGGGCATATTGTGTCACCTGATGGTGTAGCAGTCGATCATTCTAGAACACAGGCCATCCGTGATTTTAAACCTCCCAAGGACATTAAAGGTATCGCCAGGTTCATTGGTATGGTGAATTTCTTCAGGAAGTTTATTCCTAACTTCGCTAATAGAGCGGCGCCCTTAAACCTTCTTCGTAGGAAAGGCATCAAATTCGAGTGGGGACCTTCTCAACAAGCCGCTTTTGAAGATCTTAAATTAGCTCTCTGTAATGCCCCTGTACTTGCTATGCCTGATTTCTCGAAGAAATTTATCGTCCAAACCGACGCGTCGTCGTCAGCTGTTGCGGCAGTCCTTCTTCAAGAGACTGAACTAGGGAGGCGACCCATCGCCTATGCATCTAGGACTCTATCGGCTCAAGAAGCCAAGTATTCCATCTATGAGCTCGAAGGTTTGGCAGTCTTATTCGCCTTAGAAAAGTTCCGTCTCTATCTGGAACACGTCAAATTCGACCTGGAGACAGATAATCAAGCTTTAAGCTGGGTCTTAGGTAGGCTGCGTCGTACTGGTCGTATAGCCCGTTGGGCCATCCGTATTTCTGCCTTCCAATTTGATGTCAGGCATATCAGAGGTACCGAAAATGTTGTTGCTGATGGACTCAGCCGTATGTTTTCTAACGACGTCGAGACCCAGGAACCGGTCGACAGTTCATCACCTCCCGAGTCCATACTATCTGGTGTTAATGCCATCTTAACAGATGCTCCCATGCTTTTTAGGGATATTGAGAAATACCAACGTGAAAATCCGACGCTGGCTCCGATAATGGAAACCCTTTCTTCTGGGGAACATGTCGTCCTTTATGTTCTGAGGGATGGTGTTTTATGTTGCCCTTCGAGGCATGACAAGATGATGAAGGTTGTCGTTCCAGCTGTTCTTGTGCCTATGATCTTCAAATACTATCATGAGATCCCATTGGGGGGGCATCTGGGAATATTTAAAACTCGTGAAAAGATTCGTGAAATGTTCATCTGGAAGGGTATGGACGGTGAAATCCGTGAACTTGTAAAAGCGTGTAAATCTTGTTTGCTTAGTAAACCCACCATGTCCACCAAGGTAGGCCTTCTGTCTTCGCATCAAGCGTCGCGCCCCATGGAACCCCTGTATATCGATTATGTAGGACCCTTCCCCCAGTCGAAGGGAAATGCCAACAAATTCATCTTTGTATGTGTAGATGGTTTTACAAGATTTTCCTGGTTATTTCCGACTAAGCTGGCTACCGCTCAGTCCACCATTACTTGCCTAAATTCTATTTTTGCTTCTTTTGGTTCGTGCCAATATGTTGTGTCTGATAATGCTAAGGCGTTCACATCAAACCTTTTTCGTAAATTCTGTTTTGACTTGTCTATTTCTCATGTAACTACTTCTGCTTATTACCCTCAACCATCGCTGGCTGAACGGGTTAACCGTAATCTCAGGTCCGCGCTTATTGCCTATCATCATGAAGATCATTCCAGGTGGGACACGTCCCTGCATTGGTTAGCTTTTGCTTTGAATTCGGCGGTTCATGAATCACATAAATTTACTCCAGCCTCGTTGATGTTCAAGTTTGTTCCCAACACGCCGCTCTCTAACCTCTGGTCTCTGAGTGACATTCTACCCGAGACAATAGATCCGGACAACATTAAAGATCTTTGGAAGAAGGCTAAAGCCAATCTTAAAGTGTCTCATGAAAAGGTTAGGGAAAGGTATGATCGTGGACGGAGACCCACCCCTTTGAAGGTAGGTGACCAAGTTATGGTCAAGAACTTTGTTCCCGCGGGCAAGCTTGCCCCCAGATTTCATGGGCCTTGTATCATTCTCGATTTTCTTACGCCGGTTACGTTGCTATTAAGTAATCCAGCCACCGAGAGGATATTTAGGGTTCACCTGTCCCAGGTGAAACCGGTGTAATTTCTGTGTTAACTTGCTTCATATTATTTTGAAAGGAATATCAAGGTTATATTTTTTTGAGTTTCACTTTTAAGGCTTTCTGCCCCTTCTATAATATTTTGTTTCATATGTAAGTATTTTTGTAAACCCTCCCCGCACCGTTAAGCTGCCATTCTGTCCTTACCACGGCCATTACCACGCTCCCGTCTCCTGCTATACACACTGTGGCTTGATTATATTAAATGCCATGGATATCTGCACGCCGCTGGCCCCTCAACCTCTCCACCAAGCCTGTGCCCTCAAAAACGATGATGGTCCAACAATATTCTGCCGCCTAGCTTTAATGTTTCAGTGCCCCCCGCAGCCGCGCGGCGCTGTGCCGCGTCTGGGTTTGAGGATGGGCCCCCTCGACCCCAGCGAGGACGACATGTGCACGGCGAGCCGGAGCTCTCCTCCCGGCCAAGGCTGATGTGCGGCGCACGACCTGCTACTTGCCCGCAGCCTGTATATCTTCACCGCGGGCGCGGCGTGTTTCAACACCACTGCTCCCCTCATAGTGCGGGCGAGCGGTATCTCAGGGTACTTGAGGGGTCCGGGCGGCCTCCTCTGGACGCAAGCTGCAATGGCCGGTCTGGCCATCAAACTTAATCAACATCAACTATATGGACATTCCAGATCAACTTTACTACCCTTTCTTGGGTATTCTACGGCAATTTTTGGTGGACTTAGAAAATTTTCCACAACTTTAAAAACTAAAGTTTTTCTTCTGAATTCAACTTCTACAAACATAAAAACTGTACTTCTCCAGTTACAACAAAAATTTTGAAACTGAATCAAACCTCATTACGAAAATCTTATAAATTCTTCAGCAATTAATCTTCATATCCACATCATAACTTGGACCTTGTCTCAAACAGATTTCATGTGTAACCCCTGGAGGAACTTTTGGGGGGGGGAGGTCTGTACCGGGCGGTACACCTCCACGCCGCTAATTTAAAATGTGCGCCAGTTGAAACTCCTCTGCTGGAGGAAGTCTGAACTTTATTGACGGTATTAATTTTCTACTTTCACAGAAGATGTCACTACCTGTAAATTTCGGAGTTTTAGAACTGTGTCGTTTTTGATGTGTTTTTGTTTTGCTTGAAGTAAGAAGTGTGAACTTTCTCTTCTAGAGGACACTACTGAAGAACTACAATAGTGCACCCTAGTGCGAAGAAAAATAACTGTTCTTTGGAGAAAATTTTATTTCAAAAGTTTGTTCTTTGTTAAATTTCTTTCTGTTATTGTTTAAGTTGGCTGTATACCCCTCTCTTTCCCCTTGTTTTGCATTTAACCAATCCCGAATTTCCGTTATTAATTTCTGACCAATCATAGGTATCTTCCCCCAACTTGAATATGTTGCTGTATCCTACCCAATAAAAAGTTTGTGGGAGGGTGTTTTCATTCCCCTAACACCTAGAACCTTCCGCGAGAGTATATAAACTGCTGATTTTAGGGTCTCTGCGCCACTTCTGTTCCATCTTTCTGTGTGTAAAGTACATAGCAGGGGGCGGGAAGCGCCTCTTTCTTCGGCAGCGGTCAACAACAAGGTAATGGCCAATTAATAACTTCTTTCTTTGCTAGCTCAGCAGTTTAACTTTCGGGGCGGGTCCGAAGTTTTTCCATTATGTAACCTTCCGTAAAATGTAAAGAAACTGGTATCTATCCTATCTTTTAAACTGCATATCGGGATAGAGAGTGCTTAACCCTCTCGAGCTCCCAATCATATTGTTTTGAGGTGAACTTATTTTCTCAACCTATTCTTCGTTAACGTAAAACAAATTGTTCTTTTCTAAAGTCACCTCTGTAGTATGGGATTAGCCCTTGCATTAGTGGCCTAGAGCCGGATTAGGTTTTAAAAACAAGTGTATTAGGAGTGCAGATCGCCTCCTCTCAAATTGTTATTTTAGAGGTCATGTAATTACCCCTTTTCATTTAATAGACCTCAGTAGGTTGGGTATTTTACCCCTGTGTCTATGTCCAGTGAGGACAACTTGAAGGTGGAGTTCGGTGTGGCCTTTGAGAGGCTTAAAGTTGAGAGCGAGTGGCTCTTTTTGTAAATTGAGTGTTGTATGCCTCGTGGAGGCTTTTCAGTGTAATTTAGAGCTAGGGCTCCTAGGCATGAATGGGGTTTTCTGCCCCTCTGTTGAAACTTGTGTTTGGGGTAAAACTGAGCTGATTGCCCAAGCATTGTGTTTTCAGGGCTCGAAGCCCAAATCCTGTAAATATTGTAACTACCCTTTGACTTGCTACTTTGTACCTGCCATGCTTGTTATTTCTTTGTTTTTGAAAAGAAAATATAACCTTGTTAAATTTTAAATTAATTTTACTTTCGTAGTTTGAGACCCGTTCACACCCGCACCTTCTTTCACGCATAACTACCACAAAAACACGGTAACAGTAATAATAATAATAATAATAATAATAATAATAATAATAATAATAATAATAATAATAATAATAATAATAATAATAATAATAATAACAATTTCGTGTGGCTATTTCTAGCCATGTGTAGCCCTTGTAAGGCAGACAATTTGGGCATTTGAAAGCATGGAGATAGAAAAAAGGTCAAAACAAAATTATACCGGGATAAGTGGCTCCCACATGCCAACAATACGGCCTCAATTCACGAAGAACGATTTATTTTGAGATTTTACGAGTATTTTGAGACAAGTGGCGTTAACAGATTGCGAAATCCATGAAAGTGGATTAAAATACATTATGTTGTGCGGATAATTATTTTTATTAACTGCATAGTACGATGGATAGAAATACGAAGAGTATATTTTGTGTACGTGTTCTTTCTATCATTCTCAGTGCTTATCAATTTCGATTGGTTATATACAGTAGTTTTAGTATAATCTTAGTCCACAGTTTTCGACGTTTATTTTTACAGAAATAGTATACTATCAGTAATGTGTCTATCATGTTTCACTTTCAAAAAATAACGAATACAGAAATACTGAACATTGCACAATTTCATGTTTAGTGAGAATTTTATTAGTGCTATTAGTGTTGTTGACGTTGTTCCATATAGGCCTATGAATTTTGGACATCATCTTCAACAGTCTCAGATATATGATGTGCGAATTTTTGTATAATAAGTGTCGATGCATGTTAAATCGTAATTTAGAAAAAGTGACTATGACGTGTACGTTGAAGAGCCATTGTGGTATTCTCCAGGAGTTGAAAGTGGTAAACCACGGATAGTTATTTGTAATCTCGTCGCCATGAGACCTATCTGTATCGGTGCGACGTAAAGCTCCTAGCAAAAAAAAGTTATTTGTATACTGACCGTGAGTGGGGCTGTAACTCAATTGAGTTATCTAAGGCTGAAAGCATCCCATTCTGAGAACTGAACCCAGGCTATAGTGCAAGCTACTGTATAATCCACTAGATCAGAATGGTAAACTAAATTCATTACATTTCATTAACTCCGTCTTTCGATTTGCAGCCCCTACGTTACACTACCCTGCAGAACTACACAGTATTTAAATTAGAGTTTAAAATACCACACTCACTTAGCCTTGTTGGGAGTATATTAGAAGATGAATCCACAATTTGGAACAAGCAATAACAGAACAAGTAGACCTACATGCTATTGAGAATTTTTTCTTTCGGTATTTAAATTATAAAGAATAACTTATTTTTCCCTTTGATTCATCAACACGCTATTTAAGAAATATTCTAAACTTCATATCACTAAATAACATAAAAATGATTTTTTTATGCTTATGGATTGTGCGTTCACATTCTTCATTTAGATGTTATACCCTTGTTTATTCATTCTTCATGCTTAGTCAAGGTATTCATTATTGTCCTTTTTATTTACGAACACTGCTTCTTAAGTTCTGTTTTGGTTTTATTTAATGTATATTAATTCCGTCTCTGAAGGGATACGGCAGGCCACTTTGAGGGTGACGCCCTCTCTCAGGCTAGGAAATGTGTAACGTTGATTTGAAATGCTGAGAAGGGTGACGGGGGTGGGGGGGAGTTTGACTGGCCGTGGTCTGTCAGTGCCGACACTGGCCTTATTGAAGAAAATGGAAAACCACGGAAAAACATTCTCAGGACAGCCCATGGTGGGACCAGCCCACCGCCTCCCGAATGAATATACAGCTGTAGAGCCAAAGCCACCGTTAAGCCGAAGCCTACGCTGCTTGGTTCTTCTTTGTTTTTCATTTTGATTTGATTTTAACTTGCGTGTGTATTAGTGTGTTAAAAAGTTACTGTATCGTACCTACCTAAACTAGTGCACTTTGAAAGAGACAAATAAATAAATAAATAAATAAATAAATAAATAAATAAATAAATAAATAAATAAATAAATAAATAAATAAATAAATAAATAAATAAATAAATAAATAAATAAATAAATAAATAAGCCGTGTAACAAGTGTAACATTTTAATACAAATAAAGCAATATAAAATGCCAGGCTGAGTGGCTCAGACGGTAGAGGCGTTAGCTTTCTGACCCCAACTTGGTAGGTTCGATCCTGGCTCAGTCCGGTGGTATTTGAAGGTGCTCAAATACGTCAGCATCGTGTCAGTAGATTTACTGGCACGTAAAAGAACTCCTGCGAGACAAAATCTCCGAAAACCCTAAAAGTAGTTAGTGGGATGTAAAGCCAATGACATTATTATCTATTATTAAAGGAATATAACCAATCAATAGCTGTATTTCGCGACAAAATTATCGATTTATTAACACTTCCGTTTTATCGCATCTACAGTATGTGCACTTATTCTGATATATTATAGATTCATCTTTATGGCTTCCTTGATGTAATATCGTGCATCTGTTGTCTTTTATATTGCATTTTCATATCTGTGTTATTCTGATGAAGCTGACAAACAACATATTTGTAGTGCGCCGTTCCCACGTCCAGGTCGAGCCACAAAAAAGATCCAGACTAGCTCAATGTTATCATCAACCATCAATTTAATATCGATTTGGGGTCGTAAGTTCTGAGAGAATAGTCACCGGATGAGACAAAGGGATAAATTTGTATCATGGTCAGCAAGTTGGACGTCTCCATCTCGCGAATATTTCATATCATCATAAATTTCTATCATTCTTAACCTATGGCTACTTATAAGTACTTATCCAAACTAAGATACTATTAAAAGAATTAATAAGTTCTTCTAACATCTCTTAATTATATTTAAAGATTGTGAAAAGAGTGTGAAAATTGAATATCTTAAAGAAAATCTAGTTATCTCATCACCTAACTAACCTAATTAATATTTATATAGAATAGTTGAAGGCCTTTGATATCAAAGAAAAATATAAATAAGTTCTTGCTATATTCTATACATTATTTCTGTTGAATATAGAAAATGACTCAGAGATGTTCATCATTTATGATAAAATATTAAATTAAAATCACGTTTCTTACTCTTTCCTTGCTTATACAAAACATAATTCCTTACTTCCTCTCCTAAAATTCTTATTAAATACATTGCAGATCTCTCCACAAGTTTTCAGTTTGTTTTGCCTGCATCTATCTGTCAGCATTTCTTAATTGCAATCATATCACGTTTATTAACCTTTCGTATAAGGAAAGCATTCGTTTTCTCATTCATTTTTGTATCGAGTATTTCAAATTATATCTTTTCTTAAATTCATGAACACAAGGAAGAAAATATAAAGATACGTTTTTTTTGCTAGTTGTTTTACGTCACACTGAACAGATAGGTCTTATGGCGACGATGGGATAGGAAAGGGCTAGGAGTGGGAAGGACGCGGCCGTGGCCTTAATTAAGGTACAGCCCCAGCATTTGCCTGGTGTGAAAATGGGAAACCACGGAAAACCATCTTCAGGGCTGCCGACAGTGGGGTTCGAACCTACTATCTCCCGTATACTGGATACTGGCCGCACTTAAGCGACTGCAGCTATCGAGCTCGGTAAAGATAAGTTATTGATACATTACTTCACTCTCAAATAATAAAAAAATATCATTACTGATCCTTTTTTTAAGTCATTCGTCAAAAATAAAACATAAATTTCCAAAATGAATTTAAGTGCCAATTATATTTATTTACCTGTCATCATGTCATCAATAACTATGATACCTTATTTAATGCTATTTCTGGAAATTCTGTGGTCTGTCGTCTAGTTAGTTACACGAGCGATCAATGTTCAGCTTTGTCACCACCAAACAACACTTCCGGTCTGTCATCTAAGAAGATTCTAATAACCAATGTCATTATCATCCAATTACGGAGAATCTCTTCAGTTATACCATTTAATATGAGCAAGCAAGCCTCCTAACTCTATTTATTTGAATTAACACATCTGTGGTTAATAATTCAGGGTAGTAGGGCTAATTTCACTTCCTTATATAGATTCGTTTTTGATGATCTACAGGTATCTAACCAACATATGCAAGTTACATGGATCGTACTTAGTGTTATATTATGGAATACTAAAGGATCAATAAACGTTATGGAATCAAATACATTTACTCTTAGCCTTAAATCGCGTCAACTAACTTAATATCATCAATAAAATGTACCCATCTCTTCCATCTCGACGGAAAAATAATCATCACCATCATTGTTCTTCTTATTACTCGACCATTCTTCATATATATATATATATATATATATATATATCATCTGCTTCACATTTCTCATATCATATCTCATCCTTCATTACAATAACCACGTTAATCTATCTTAACTTGACGCATATGGCTTCAAAGTTATTATTCATCCACTTATATATTCCATTTCCTTCTCAATTTTTCTTCAGATTCCTCTCATATTCTTCATATAGTACGCGCACCTTTTCTTGAGCCCTGGTTCCCATTCGTTACTATGGAGATCCGGGCTCAAGAAAAGGTGCACGTACTATATGTCTTCCTTTGATCTCGACATAACCTGTATATGGCATTACATTATCTCTATTCCGTGATATAACATCCTTATATAATCATTAACCACAATGTCGTATCATATTAGCAACTGAAGTAAGTTAACCTCTCTACTCAATATAGACAGCATTACGAACGCATAACCTGGTTATCACTGATTAAATACATCCTAACCCAAAGGATTTGTCATTCTGGTTAGATTACTACCTATCATCCTCCTATTTTGTTAAATCAATTGCCTTCACTTCTCTTGAATATATATTCATGACAGCACTGCACACACACACACACACACACACACACACACACACACACATATATATATATTACATACAAGTAGAAAATGGCACTTTTCAACAACATGTTATTTAAATTACTTACGGTAATGTTATTTCAGTAAATTTATCTTTTCTTCCCTGTAATCCCTCGTTGCTGTGTTGTTCAAATGCTTAGGACATCTCGTCAATACGACTGTAACATCGTGCTAGTCTTTGGGAAACATCTGGGTAGGTCTCTCCTCCTTCTCCGTCATCTGGAGATAGGTTTGCCGGCTTCAGGCAACACCTCCTAGATAATAAGGCCTAACAACAGCGTAGTGACGTCACGCAACGGAGGCGATGGCAATGCAGAGAAACGCGGAACATAGTTAAACACAGACATGATTTTAATATTTTTTGCCAATGGAATAATTTATTTACTAACAAATAGCGTTTCAAATTTGAAGGATATTGAATTATACTGTCGTTATTACCGTATTTTAGTGACTCTGCCATTAAAGATAAACAGCAGACAGTTGTAAAACACGACAGCATTTTGCAATGTTAACTCACTTAGGCCGAATTGCTAACATCACAACAGAATGTTACAAACATATTTCAATTTAAATAGGCATTACGTGATCTTAAAAGAAAACTAGCACGTATAATATTAGCATAGGCCTAACATCTAAGCTGATGTAGCATCACTGGCAGTATATGCACATGAGCCTACAATGTTTCCTCCCTTGGAGTTCATGTATGGTTTAATGAGAATTTCACCTACCATCGATGTTACTAATTTGTTATTCTGTTCGAAACCTTTATGTATTCCAGAAAGTATGTAAGTTTCTAACCTAATATTGGACTACCATTCGGACTGGAGCCTACTCTTTTAAAAGTATTGACATATTGTGGCAACATTAAATTGCTACTGTCTCATAAATTTGTAAATATCGCACGGCGCAACAGCCCTGAAGGGCTTGGCCTTGATCCTGCTCAGCCCGAAGGCCGTTATTCTTTGCTTTCTAGACCTCAAACTAGCCCTCATATCTAGGTAAAAATCCCTGACTTGGCCTGGAATCGAACCGGGGCCTCCGGGTAAGAGGCAGGCATTATATCCCCTCACCACGGGGTCGGCCATAAATTTGTAAACATGAGGAGATATCAGACAGAAGGTTGAACAAATAACAAGAAAATCATACACATACTCCTTTATGAACTAAGAAATATTTTAACTATGGCTATTAAATTAACTGTTGGGACATCATCCCCGGTGTTCAATTCACCAACTAGGACTAGAATTAACTTATTTATTGAATCTTTCTACACATCGTTACACTCATTCCTTGTGATGCAGCTATGATGTTTTGTAACTAAAGAATATACCGCATTTGTATTAGTAATTTTGTCCACATATTCATTAGAAATATTTTTTACTTTAATAAAACCCGTTTAGAATAAAGGCCATGTCTTATAAGATGATTACATATGCCATGCAGTATGGTTGCCTTGATGTATCGACGTACAGAAAAATTACTTACGTTCCCTTCATCACAGTACAACAACCATCAGGTAACAACGTGTTTATTGTACTTTTCAGCTGTGTTGAAATTCTGTGTATGTGATATGTACTATCTTCAATGGCTCTCTTTATTGCTCCTTTCTATTCTACATTTTTGCCTGGTTCTTTTAACTACTCCTCTTCCAAGACCATGATTGTCAGAGACAGCAGTGGCTTATATCTTTTCCAACTGCCCATCATATTTATAGTTACATTCTGGCAGGATCAGTACCAGTTACTTCCCATAAAATATCACCGACTTTGAAATGTCTGTGGCATACCTGTAAAATAATGTATCACCGTGAGCGAAATTCGTGCATTTACAGAGTGAATCGGCCTACACCAGCAGCTCCTGTAGGTGGTATGTTTTAATGCGTATAATAATAATAATAATAATAATAATAATAATAATAATAATAATAATAATAATAATAATAATAATAATAATAATAATAATAATAATAATAATAATAATAATAATAATAATAATAATACCGTTGAAATAATGTATCCCATGATTGTGATCTAACATAACCTTATATCATTGAAGAGTAAATATGCCTACATATCACCAGCTGTTGCGTGTAGTTAAATACGTCATAGGCCTATACTCATTATGATTGTGTGAGTATGTAATAATAATAGTTACTCACCATTGAGTTATTAGTAAATCTGTAGTCTTGTCTTGGAATTGCACGTAAACATATCTGCCGCATAACCTCGTCTTTCGTAAACTTAATGCATGCACTTCGTTATCACTGCCGGAATTCTCCTTAAAGTTGAGTACGCAACACATCAGTACCATTACGTACAACGGTATTAACAATTGGCACCATTAAACGAATTAAAACTCTTCTAATTTCAGCGTTACATGGCCAAACTCATTGCTGTGTTATTACTGAAAAGGTTCAAGCTTGCCTCCCGATTTTGACGTCACAGTATATTCCCAGAACAGTTGTGAGGCCTTATATATCTAGGAGGTGTTGCTTCAGGTCACCATCTCCAGGCAGCCTTGCCTCGGTCTTCTTAGTGCATGATGCTGGCCTTTTCTTGCGCAGTTAGAACAGAAATATAGATTAACATGGTCAGTTTCGTCATCTTAGTATTCAAAGCCTTCTATGATTCATAAAGATATTGAAAATAATGCTTCTTTCAATTGAATTGTGCTTATGTCTTGCAGACTACTAATATGGCTATAAAGATTTCAATTATAATCTGATTTAAGTTCCTATAGTTTGTTCTTAATCGCTGTAATATTCCTTATTTTCTTGCGAACAGCTTATGATGCTGCATGCTTCTTTCGCTTGGTCTCTCGTGACGTACCTGGTTACGTAACGATTCTGACCAGTCGTTCTAATTCTTCAGCTTGTTAATATGCGAGTGTGCAGTATTTCCATGGTCTCGCTCAATTTTCTTGACGTTATTTCTGTTTTCTTTTCAATTTTAACCGTCTTATATGAACGTCGTCTCCTTTACGTGTTAATATATCGTAGCGATCTGCTTGCGTTGGTTTCTTCTGGAATGAATTTTTGTAATAATGATTTGTAACAATCTTCTATCTTTCATTCTTTTTCACCGCCTTCTAGATGTTATTTCTCGGCTTATACCTGATGAAAATATATAATCTTCTCGACATTTACCTTTAGATTTGCGTCGTTTTTTATGTTTCTGCGGCATAGCCTCGATTTTTGTTCCACGATGTTCACTGCTAACAATGAAATGGCACAGTAGACTGCGGCGCAAAGAGTTTAAATGCAAAAATAAAACAGCGTATTTCTGTGCTGAAAGTTTTGCTCTTTATATAACTTAGGTTATGAATATCAATGTTTTTGATTTACTTTTTATTTATGTACTTTTATTATCACTGCTTATTACATTTTATAGTTGTTCGCTAAATAGTCAAAATCATTGTAACGAGTACCAGATTATTTCTAGATAAGTTCTAGAACTTATATTACGACATATAATATCCCATTTATAAATACATTCGATGGAATATGTTCTTATTTACAAGGTGGAAAATCTGTTGTTGACAGGAGATGAAGTACCTACACAGTTCTGCTATTAAAGTAACTTCAAATAATGGACCATACATAATCCTTTATTATGCCGAGGCAGGCTTGAGACATGGTGAACATTTGCCCAATGTACGATATTTCTAAGTATATGCATATTTGTGGTGTGTGTGTTTTTGCAACATATCTATCTATCTATCTATCTATCTATCTATCTATCTATCTATCTATCTATCTATCTATCTATCTATCTATCTATCTATCTATCTATCCATCTATCTGTCCATTAGGTACACGCATAAGTTTGTCGCTGAGGATGGTGTAAAAGGGAGCGCTACATGTGAACATGTATTTATGTAAGTATACACTATCCAGGGTAATCACGTTTTCCCGAAGTGGGATATGGTCACAAATACCTTCGTGATAAAAGGTTCTTTCCTTCAAGTCGAAGAGCTTCTGTATAGCTTCCTGCACTTGAATGCCGTCGTTGAACCCCTCATCTTACGGCTGTTGTCCACTATCCGAAGAACGAGGTTATAATCCATAGTCGAAATATCAGTAGAATATGACGGATGGATGAGTGTCTCCTAATGAATACGTGTAAAGATATCCGTGGTGATGCGTACCACATGTGGGCAAGTGTTGTCTTGGAACATTAACGCATCGTTACAATTCACCAGCATCAGTCCTTATGCTGAACTCCCTTCTTATCGCTTATGTACAGTACATATTCGCAGTAATGGATTCTCCGTGAAGAAGATTCTCAAAATACAGGTCTCCTTTATGGTATCTACAACACAGACACAGCGGAATCTTACTTAAATGCGCTGGTGGTTTTTACATGAAGCTATGGGACAGGGGTTTGGGATTACTAGGTCGCACCATCTAGACAATTATGGATCTATAACCTGTCCACGGAAAATATTTTAAAATAACAAGAAGATTCGTGATTATCTGTTGTGTAATAGATACCATCTTGGCACTTGCCTGCAACTGAAATAGAATACAACAGTAAACCACCACTAAGAGTGCGAAAATTGGGATTTGATTTCACTTACCTTCTCAGTTGTTCTTGGGGTTGGGTAGAGAGAGTGCGGACACTGTAACATATAACATCTTGAAGTTATTGATGATCGAGTTAGAACTCTGGGAGGAAAGAGGAAGCGAGTTCTAGACTGACGCTCACCGAATTTAGGATGGAAAAATATGTTAAAGTACGAAGTTATGGCTGCTAAGCCCAAGGAGGTGACCCATGAGAAAGGAAATAAGATGTGACTAAGAGAGGACTCTTCGTTCGATGTAAAATGATTAAATTACTACAAGAGATAATAGTGTCTGTTGCTAGCAGTGAAAGTAACAGCTCACACCGATATCTAGGTTTGCGAGACCTAGGGAGTATTTCATTTTCACCTTCTTCGTGGCCCTTACCTGACTTTCATTTGCCGATACCTTAATTTTTTGAAGTGTCGGACCTCTTCCAATTTTCCGCCTGATTAGTGTTAATAGAGGATGGTTTCCAAGTTGTACTTCCTCCTAAAACAATAATCACCAGCAGCTCATACAGATATCACGAGGTAGATTATGCCCATGAGTATAGAATGATAGAATTTCTCATATCAACTCCGTCGTAAGTGTATGTGTTCTGTGAAGTATCGATCCTTGTGGTGAATTTTTGTGATTGTTAGTTCGTTGTGATGACAGTACTTCTATAGAGGAATGTAATGTATTTGGTATTACTGATAATGGCTTCCTGACAAGGCTGTTGCAGGTCTTTCGAGTTGACGCCTTGTACGTGACCTATGCGTCTTTGTGGATGGGGCCCTGCCTAAGATGAATTGTAATGTTGAAGACAGCGCGAACACCTAGCTCCTGCACCATAGGAATTGATTAATGAATGTTAAAAACTCAACCCGGCCGGAAATCGAACCCGGACCCTTTGGATCAAAGGTCAGCATGCTAATATTTAGTCATGGAGCCGGACAACATGAATGGTAATGAAGATCTAGTGGAAGATGGAAGTGAAACATTAGTTATAAAACATATACTATAGGTACGTATGAGGTAGGAAATGATAGTGGTCAGGAAGAAGTTACTCAAATCAAGTACGCCATCATTCCAGTTCGAAGAGGAGCGTGCTTCACAACATACTACGAGGGTCATTTCATATGTCGTGTCGACTGTTATATTTTCCGACAGATCAGCAGCAATGTAAATCCACTATGTGTGTGTTTGAAGGCTACTGTAACGCGCTTCCCTAAGCTAACACAAAACTGGGTCTGGGTACAGAAGCAATGGCATGGAGCCATCGGGCATTGCGTATCTGCAAGTTCTGTTGTAAAATTCGGAACACTGTCAACTCAGAAATACCCGTATGTGAGGATAATCCCTGTACAGTTCAATATCTATTTTCTCTTAGGCACTTTTCGATATCGGCCACTGACACCTCTGTGTGGACGGACACAGGACGTCCACTTAGCGACAGTTCAACTACTACTACTACTACTTCCTCCCCTGAAGGGGGCCTCCTAGACGGTGGCGCGTCTCTCAGGCCGCGAGATTTGTTTCGGAGAAGGTGATGTGCGGGGAAGGTGAGAGGGGTGGCGACCGTGGCCAATATTAGGAACTTCGCCTTAGTGCAGGAGAATGGAAAACCACTGAACACCAGTCTCAGAACAGCCGACGGTGGGGTCCAGTCCCCTCTGTCTCCCGAATACAGAGGCGTAGAGCCACGGTAGACAGTTACTACTTGTCTAAATATGAAGGCCTCAGCAGTTTGATAGTGAAACACTATTACCCAGCACATTTCTTAGCTCTGCATTACACTGGTATGTATTTCTGCCACAGAGAACTGCTATTTTTACGTATGATCGCTGTTCAACTTTACTTATATCCCACTAACTTTTTCGTGCGTTGTAAACCAGTCAGCAATGCATACAGACTCCATCCGTTGGTAGCAGTGGTTAGATCCATGGCTAAATGGTTAGCATGCTGGCCTTTGGTCACAGGGATCCCGCGGTCGATTCCCGGCGGGGTCGGGAATTTTAATCATAATTGGTTAATTTCGCTGACACCGGGTCTGGGTGTATGTGCCATCTTCATCCTCATTTCATTCTCATCACGACGCGCAGGTCGCCTATGGGAGTCAAATCAAAAGACTTGCACCTGGCGATCCGAACTCGTCCTCGGACACTCTCGGCACTGAAAGCCATACGCCATTTAATTTTAGTGATTAGATGGTGGTGGCGGTGATTATTGTTTTAAGAGGAAGTACAACTAGGCAACCATCCTCTAGTCTGTAAAATACTAATCAGAGAGGAAAAATGGAAGCGATCCGACACTTCGAAAAATGAAGGAATCGGCCAATGAACGACAAGGGCCATGAAGGGCGTGAAAATGAAAGACACGCTATGCCTCCATACACAATACCGTCAAGGTCGGAAAAGAACAAAAGTTGATCAAGGGAGGTCGGGTAGGATAGACGAAAGTGAGGAGCCTGGAACAAGTGGGTGGAAGCAATGCCAGGACTCAGCTGAGGGCAGCGTGGTCACCAACCCACTCTCCCAAGTTTAGAGCCCTTGGAACCCCTTTTAGTATTCTGATACGACAGGGAGGGGATACCGTTTGTGTTATTTTGCCGCCCCCACCCACAGGGGTAGCATTCACTAGAATGTGCCGTTGTTTCCAAAGGTATGTACAGTATGTACTGGACTTGCCGCGTTCCCTCATGTTTAGAAGCTATACCACGGTTGTCATGACTAATGAAATGACCTCCGTAGAAGCTCGTCGTTTGATCAATCTCCACCTAAACTTCGCAGCAACTATTCCAAAGACCAGTTACAGCGAACTTCCAATTTCTGAATTGCGATGGAATTAACACGCGTCAAAAGAAATCACCCATTCTTATTTACTCGTTGGAGGGTTCTCAAGGGCTGTTCAAAACTACTTAGAAATGATGAATGAAGCTAATACAAATATTCTCTTCAGGAAATAAATGGAGACGTGCTATAACTATTTAAGGAAACATACATATGTTGTCCTTCATGATCAGACAATAACAATGTAAACAATGAATATAATAAAGGAGAAGAATCCAAATAACGCCCTACAATTCAATGTATCCCCGCCATGAATAAGAATATTTAAACCAATAATTGTTTACGAACTACCTTAATGAACCGCGGATGCGCTGATTCAATGCGACGGTGGGTTGATGCATGTGTGAGTGCTAACGGAGGGCATTCTGACACATTTCATGTATAAGACAGAGTTTCATGTGGTAAGTTCTGTTCCTGCGTGTTTGCCATGATCAAGGCACTATATACAGTTGTAGAAAAATTAGTTCTAACGTGGAAATACAGCGTTTTCGGACCCCTGTAACATATGTAATTCTTCTACGTGTTAGGAATTTGTCCCCAAAGTTTGGCCGTACCGATACCTCATTTTACACTCTGTATCTTATAACGTGTTATATGTTCTAATTCCATTAGAAATACGACCCATACCCTAAATAGTAACCTCTTCTTTATAAAATCAGACGTGTGATAACCGAGTGGTATAGTCACTCGGTTATCACCAAGGCAGTCATGGTTCTAACCCCGGAAAATGCATGTGGGATTTTTGAAACAGAAGAGTCACGTCTCTGTGATTTGGTTTACACGTGAAACTGGGTGTTCCATGGCTATGATCAGGATACAAATAGCCACGAAAAGCTACAAATTTGATTATTTTACTGAATCTATATATTGTTCACTGTTCTCCAACTTCTAATGGCTGCCATGACTCTTCTCCTTGACTCAGCATTCAATATTTTATTCATGGACATAATTGTGTATGTTGTATCAGGTGCGATGAGGCTTGTTCGGGTGATTCTGTCGTTAGTTCTCAGCTTAGTTCACATGAAGTATGTATTATAATGATTATTACGCAAGAGTGTGTAGAAATAAGCACATCCAGGCTTTAGTACGAAGGCGCTTCACAAAAGACGTCAACAAGATCTCTTAGATCTCTTACGGTTGACACTTTGACATCGTGTTCAAATTTTTCGTCAGGGATGAAACAGGAGATCACATCTACATGGTCACACGTTGAAATGCGTAGTGTGGTTTTTTTTTTTTTTTTTTTTTTTTTTTTTTCGTTTGAAGGCACCTTATCAGCGGAAATTCATCGACAACTTGTTCAAGTGTTGCTACACGACAACGCGAGACCACACTTAGCTAACAGCATGCGTGAATTGTTACCGCACTTCCGGTGGGAGTTAAAGCCTCGACTTAGCACCCAGCGATTTCCATCTCTTCGGACCTTTGAAGAAGCATCTGGGTAGCAAGCGATTCAACGACGATGCGGCCGTTCAGCCTCCTGTCATGAACTGTTTCACGGACTGGACACAGATTTCTTGGTGTGCCGTTCGAACAAGTGCTTAAAGAAGAATGATGATTATTGCGTTACTGCTGTGCATACTTACACCTGCATGCTAGCTCCTGTTATTTAATTTTCGAAGCTACCTTATACAAACAAGATTTAAGAAATAATTGTAACATCGAAACAGGAAGTGTGAGAGGACTTAACGAAATAACTTTAAAATGTTAATTCAGATGGCATGTATACTTTTCTGGAAGCCGGCCCCACGGTGTAGGGGTAGCATGCCTGCCTCTTACCCGGGGACCCCGGGTTCGATTCCCGGCCAGATCAGGGATTTTTACCTGGACCTGAGGGCTGGTTCGAGGTCCATTCAGCCTACGTGATTACAATTGAAGAGCTCTTCGACAGTGAGATAGCGGCCCCGGTCTAGAGAGCCAAGAATAACGGCCGTGAGGATTCGCCGTGCTGATCACACGACACCTCGTAATCTGCAGGCCTTCGGGCTGAGCAGAGGTCACTTGGGGCTTTCGGTGCTACTGTTCCATGGGGATCGGGGTGGGGGTGGGGGCTTTAGCCTACTTTTCTGGAGTGGAGAAGGAATCTTAGATATAGAGGAAAAAGGGAATTGAACACTGCTCTGGAACACTGAGGAGCCATGATGTTTCATTTTTATTGTTCACAAATACCTGAAGACAGAACACGGCAAAATAGAAAGAGTTGATAGCTTTAAGTACTTGGGTGAAATAGTGCAATTGAAAACTAACGAAAGAGAAGCAAACAACACCAGACGGGAGAAAATGGCTGCGGCTTTTCGTAGGACATATCCTATATACAAGAAGAAAACCATCTCTCGACGAGCTAAACTAAGGCACTACAATACAGTGATTACAACGGAATATCTGTATGCTAGTGAATGCCTCCAAATGACAGGAAAAGCGGGACTGAGAGAAGCTGAGAAATTCGAAAGAAAGATCCTTCGCAAAATAATGGGTCCAAAGATTGTGGATGGACAGTGTAGGCTGCGAGGAAGGGAAGAACTTCACCGAGACAGTGAAAGGCTAACTGAGTCCATGAGAAACAAACGGAGACTTAAATTCTATGGGCATTTATTTAGAATGGGTGAGAAGAGACTAACGAAAAGGATTTTCACAATACTAGAGAGCAGACCTAAAGTGTCGGACAAATGTTTCAGGGAGGTGAGAAAGGATCTCAAACAGGTGGGACTAAATTCAGAAGACATCTCAAACCGAACAAAGTTTAGGTCAGTGATCGACAGATTTCAGGGATTCCATGACGAACCAAAACTTAACCGTGGGTGGACGGAAGAAAGAAGACAGGCTGCCAGAGAAAGGATGCTAAAGTTCTGGGCTGTGAGGAAGGCTTCCAGAAACATGTTATTGTTACTTAACGTGGTCCCTAATGGCCGTAAACGAATATATATACATGGAGCATGTATCATGTACTGGAACGTACAAACATAGATGAGTGATTTCAGGGACTGGACGCAGATTTCTTTAACAACAATGATGACTACGTTGTATTGCGTTACTACTGTGTCCGTCTTACTAATAAACGGTGTATAACTTTTATACAAGGTTTATACACCGATTATGTGAAATTCGTTACTAATAAACCGTGTATAAGCCTCCTGTGTATACATCTGTTATAGTTATTCATTGTATTGCTTATACAGACCAGGACCCTTGTATAAGCGTTGTATAGCAGCGAGTAGCGGAAAAAGAAACGAGTGAGCAATTTATTTTCGTGGTATTTATTGTCTACAGTAATATAATCGAGGTGAAATATTGGACTTATCAGTTTAACATTGAAAGAATGGACGATAACGTTGATGATCTTCACGATATTTTAAACACAGAAGACATACACCGTTGAGAGGTTATGGACGCTAGACATCTTCGTAAAGTAAAACACTTTAAAGAGACGGAATGGCAATGAATAACTATAAAATAAATTATGGTTGGGCGTATTTTTGTGTAATAATGTGTTACTGCTTAATAGACTTTTGATATTGTGAGTTTATTATACATTATCTGCCCCTACAAAGATCTTTCTCAAAATTGAGTACGGTACCTATAAAATGGGACATATTCCTCGAGATAAAAAATGGCATAACTTGAAAACCATACGTAATATGATTTCCATACTTTGTAGTTGAATACCCAGAAATATGACGTATAAATGCCTAATAGAAACTTTCTTGATCAAACCTTTCTTTTAAGCTACAAAACAGTTTTTCCTTTCTCCTGAAAAGTAAGGATTTTGGGACGTGTACCCTGTTCAACTCGCCGAATCAATTACAATTGCTTACGTTTTCCGTACTACCCCAGTTAGGAGCTTTTGATCTTAGCTTTTCCATTTCTTTTTTGGCGTTCATTACACAAGCAAGCTGAAGAAATGTTGATATCAATATAAGTCAATTTCCAGCTGTCTCATGGAATGACAATGAATAACTAAGTTATAAAAGAAATGATGGTTGGGCGTATGTTTGTGTAATAATGTATTACTGCTTAATAGACTTTTGAAATTGCGAGTTTATTATACATTATCTGCCCCTACAAAGATCTTTCTCAAACTTGAGTACCGTACCTATAAAATGGGACATATCCCTCGAGATAAAAAATGGCATAACTTGAAAACCATACGTAATATGATTTCCATACTTTGTAGTTGAATACGCAGAAATATGATGTATAAATGCCTAATAGAAACTTTTTTGATCAAACCTTTCGTTTAGTTACAAAACAGGTTTTCCTTTCTCCTGAAAAGTAACGATTTTCAAATGTGTACGGTACACTTTTCAACTCGCCAATTCAATTTTTTTTGCTAGTTGCTTTACGTCGCACCGACACAGATAGGTCTTATGGCGACGATGGGGCGGGAAATGGCTAGGAGTTGGAAGGAAGCGGCCGTGGCCTTAATTAAGGCACAGCCCCGGCATTTGCCTGGTGTGAAAATGGGAAACCACGGAAAACCATTTTCAGGGCTGCCGACAGTGGGGTTCGAACCTACTATCTCCCGAATACTGGATACTGTCCGCACTTAAGCGGCTGCAACTATCGAGCTCGGTACCGATTCAATTACAATTGCTTGCGTTTTCCGTACTGTCCCAGTTAGGAGCTATTGATCTTTTCTTAAGCCTTTCCATTTCTTTTTTTGGCGTTCATTAGACAAGCAAGCTGAAGAAATGTTGATATCAGTATAAGCCAATTTCCAGCTGTCTCACGTAGTGTTGCAACTGCCTTTTCGATATGCGTGCTACTGTGCGACTTTCCGGAAAGTTTTGCTCGTACATAACCAGCAGAAGCGATCATAAAGGCGGTGAACGTGCGAAATACGTCAGTGAACTGCAGGAAGAGATTCCTACGCCTTGGAACGAGTGTATACGTGCTGTATAGTAATACAATGCGTATACCTCGTTTATTAGTAAGAAAAATGTAAAACGCTTATACAGGGTTTATTCACTGTTTAACTAAACAGTTCTTTGTCGATGATAATTGTGGAGCTGGGAAACAGAGGTTAGTTTGTGAATCAGGTTGGACCTGTCATTGAAGCCGGGATACGGAAGCCCGAGGAATGTTTTATATGAGTTGAGATGAGATGTGCGAATCAGGTTAGAGTCCTGTCATTGAAGCCGGGATATGATAACCCGAGGAATATTTTATAATGTTGAGAATGGAAAGAAATTCATAGAAATCCATAGCGGTATAATTGGCGACGCGTATAATTAGTGTGGGCATCTTGAAGCATATCTGTGCATTTTGTTGGTTAGAATATCGTATTTGTTTAATCATGTCGGCAGAGTTTAAAGGGAGCATTTTGAGAAGTCAGTCAGGTAGAACGAACCGGGTGGTTTATGTAACTGCCGAGCGAGCATGGGGTGAGAGACCTAAGCGGACAGCGGGGATAATAACGGGAATAGGAGTGGAGTTGAGATTGTACTGTATTCTCGGCCAGGGGATATGTTAAAATGCTGGATTTAGTTGAAAATTCATAGCCGGTAATGATCTAAATTTGTGAAATACTGTAATTGGGGACGTAATGAACATTTGAAACCATGAACTTTGAGTATAAGGAGCAGAGTAACCCAATTTCAGGATTGTCCAAAATATAGAGCGATGGTCGTGATGATCGATTTGTCTGCGAGGGGTGTGCAAAATTCAGTGATGACGAGATATGACATCGTAATTATATGGCGAGTTGTTTGGTTTGTACGTAGATTATTAGGATATCCAAGTGTTAAACGGTTAGGATTAGATTAGATTTTTAAGCATGATATCACGAGATGAGATATATAGCTGGACATGAATGATGTAACAAATTCTTTTCCAGCCAGATAAACATCGCAATATTGAATTTTACATCACAGCTGCGTAGAAATTTGTGAGGAAACCAGAGTCCGCGGAGATAAAATTTGTTGTCTGTTAATATTTCGTTAAATCATTTAAATTTATTAAATTATTAAATTCAGTGAACCCGCATTTTGAAATAACTTTAATCAAGCGAATAACTTGGAGATGCATTCTGGAAATTTTAGTTTGTTGTCTGGGGAATATTAAAAATAAAGTAAAGATTAAAGGGACATATCCGAAGGAAATGGATTTTACTGCCACAAAGTTTGTGAGCATTGCTATTGTTGTAATTATTGAACTTTGATTGATTGAGCAGTGAATGTGCTGGGGATAGTAAAGTGGAAACTTTGGTCATCAACCGATGTAACTTAATTGTGTTTAGCCTTCAGCCTAGAAACTTGGATGGTCAGGGGGTCATCAACCTCAGTGACTTAGATTAGGGCCATATGCCATTGTAGCATCCTTTCCTTGCGGTCATCATCCACAATGACTTTAAAGTAACTTAGAAGATTAGATGTCGGTCCATGACATAGACGCAGGTCACATCGATTCAATTAAGGGTCCATGCCGTAGAACCACTGTGTGGCACACACCGATTGGACGGCCTTAATTATAACCAGAGTCCAGAGTTCGTGTTACGAGGGCTGGACCATAACGAATCACTATGATGGTACATGTGGTCTCACATGGAAGCCGAATTTAAGGATTTCCAGACTTTCCTTTCTTAAATGATTAATAATTGAGATAATGGTTTCTAGTAAGATTGCCCATCAGGCAGTTACGTTAAAGTCTCACACCAGTGTTCTGACATTTATGTAAAAATGATTGTGGTGTCCAGTGGACACAATTGACTATGACATCGTTGGCAAAGTAAATTACTTCATTTCCCTGAATAAATAGGAATATTTTAAATAGACCTTTCATTCCAGTAGATAGATTAGAATTAATGAACCCTACCTTTACCTCAGCAAGTGACGAAGAACCCGAAACGACCCAAGAGACAGATCTCATGAGCTTTGCTGATAGGTAAGGAAGGTAGGTATCCCTCAATAAGGACCTAAAGGGTTCATTAAAATGTCGCACCAACGATGGGGCATTAGTCACGATAACGATGAGGGAACCTAAGTCACGATAACGATAAGGATATTTTGGAAAGATCGTGCACTAGAGGAAATGAGAAATAATGTTGAGGCTATGCCACATTATGGATGATAGAATCGTGCGCCAGAGTTGATAGTGAACTCGAAGAAATAGATAAACGCCCGATGAGTAAGGCTATGAGATACCACTATGAGAATAATTTATCTACTGAATGAAAGGTATAATTTAAGTGTGTTAGTGTAATTTCCCAAATTTTTGAATACTGGTTTGAGTGTTTTGGCTGATCACTTTGATCGAGTGAACATTGAATTTCACATTTTATTAAATAAAATTTTAGAGAATGTTGCATTAACAGTGTGATGTGTTAGATAGGAGGATGTTGTGATGTTTATCGTTGTAGTCCTATTATACGCCGTTGAAGTCTCGGGCTCACCGATGACCTATCGTTTTCTGTTAAATACAGTATGTTTATGCAGGAGGGAGAATTGGCCCAAGGGCAGGTGGCCCAAATGATCAAGGACTTTATGGAGAGAATGGAGGCCGATAGGAAGGACTTAAGTGAGAATATTAAATGTATGAGTATGAAGTTGGATAGTACAGAGGCAGAATTGAAAGGTATGAAGGAAGTCGTAGGAACAATGGACAATAAATTAGATAGTGCAGATGTAGAATTAAAAGGTATGAAGGAAGTTGTTCAAAATGTTGACATTAAAGTGCAGGACACTCAGGATAGTTGTAAGGAAGCTAGCGTTGATATTAGGAAGGACATTGGTGATTTAAATGTGAAGGTGGAGCAGAACACTAAAGCACAGGTTGACTTTAAACATGAAATAAATCAGCAGTTCATAGAAACTCGCGAGCTACATCGTGTTCTCAGTGAAAATCAGGACATAATTAGAGGGGACCTCGATAGGCACGTCAACGAAAGTAGGGAACTACATCAGCAGTTGATGTCAGATCAAGCTGAGCTTAAGGCCGATCTGAAGACAGAGGTAGAGAAGTTCAACATCATGCGTGAAGACGATAAGTCAAAGGTCTTCACAGCAATGAATGAACATAAGGAAATATTGTGTAAAGAGATAGCCGTCGTAAATGACAAAGTAGACCAGGTAGCCGAAGACGTCAAGGCAACTGTAGACCAGCGTATTGAGGCCATTGACTTTAAATTAATCCAGATGAATAAAGAGGATATGAGAAAATTAGGTACAACTCAGGAAGAAACGGCTAGGAGTATTGAGGAGGTACAAGCAGACTTGAAGGAACTAAGTGAAAATATAAGGGTGGACGCGAAAGAATTGAAGGAGAAGTTAGAAATAGTAAATGTTAAACCGGACACTACACTGGGACAGCTAGATGACATGCAGTCTCTCAAATCAGCGTCAGAAGTAACTACGCATGTGGAAAACCAAGTGAATGTTGTAAACCATATCCAAGAGAGTGGACCGGATAGGGATGTTTCGCTGGCAGACATACAAGAGAATAATGAGCAACGGTTTGAAACCATACTAAACCAGGATAGTAAGAACGTGGAACAGCCTAGCTACCTGTACGGAAAGTGGAATAGACGCCGTGATCCATGTAGAAGGAACCAGGGTCGATGTCGAGAAAATTCTTACCAAAGACGCAGACGCCGTTGTGGAAATGAAGCCGATAGAAGGTGGAATAATTACAAATCCAGACATTCTGTTCTATGGCATGGGTCTGAAGAGGAAAAAGCAAAACCTAAACGATTTGGTGCCAATAAGAAGAAGAGGCCTAAGATAAGTAGAATTGATGAACGTTCAGACGAGGATGCCAGTGATGAGGATTATAGTCCGTCAAGAAAGGCTAAAGCAAATGCGAAGAAGATGTGTGAACCAGCTGCTAAAATGAAGAACATGGGGATGATGATGAAGAAGAAGGGTAAGCCAGCTGCTAAAATGAAGATGAGGATGATGATGAAGAAGAAGGGTCAGCCAGCTGCTGAAATGAAGAAGATGAGGAGAATGATGAAGAAGAAGAACGGTAAACCACCTGCAAAAATGAAGAAAGTCAGTGACAACGATAGTAATGAGGACAGGGATTTGAACCCAGAAACTTCGCATTTTGATGTGAATGCAAGTTCGTCGAGAAGTTGGAAGGACAAACCACCTAACTTCCAATAAGTCAACTACAATTTGCTGGAGATCTACCCCGCAACCCCGAACTCTCCGAGCAACCGAGAACTACCAGGAAGCTGAAGGCATCAACCAGTATCCGTACACCAGACGATGACCAACTGCATAAGAGAGAAGAAAGGAATTTAGGTTCAAAGGTCATGTTTCATCAGACGTCAAAATTAGAAATTTCGCCATCTGGAGTATTTAAAGGAAATTCCTTGTCACTGTGCGAAAGGAATTCGTGTCTTGGGGGAAATATGAACCCATGACCTTTGTGCCCTAAGAACATTATGCATAATATGACAATTAAACTTAAAGTTGGATTCTTGATAGCATGGAGTTGACACGTGACGAGGGGGTGATTACCTTCGGTCCCACGCCCTGGGGTACGTGACGTCAACCACACGTGTCGACGGCGGAAGAATCTCAAGTAATTTTTATGAACTATTTCAAAGCGCGTGTACACGGCGTGACCACGCCAAGTCAAAAAAATATAGTGCCTATCAAAGGGGGTCAATCATCTCACAAATCGAACCCGTAAAAATTTTAAATGTCCATAAACACTACCGCCAGAAATGTAGCAAGCATGTAGTCACTTTCAAAACTCTTGAAATTGCAGTTTAGGTAAGTCAGAAAATTTAGAGAAATTTTCTTGGCGGCAAAGGGAGAGATCCGAAGAGAGGGGGTAACTGCTATAAATATGAAGGGACGCCATGACGAAGCTTCCTTCTCCGGCATTTGTGATACAAAGCGGACGAAATTGTTGAGTTGCTCCGCGAAATCAAATCAACGAAAGTAGACTGAGTTCGACTGCGGATTTTAGCCAGTGTGGCTAAGTCCTAACTCCATGGGGAGATAGTTTTCTTGAGAGAAATAAGTGTATCAGATAGGACGGTCAAAGTACTGAAATATTCTAATGTGATTAAGTAATTCGTGTGCGGGAATAACTATAATCCATCGTGTGCGCTCCGCAAACAAGTGAAGGGTATTTTCTTTTTTTTTATGCTTTATTCCAGGAAACCTGAAGAAACACAATGATATGTACAGCCATGAATGTAAAAATGGCTAAATAAAATGCCAGGGTCGCAGGTGAGCCCTATGACGAACAATGGTGTGACTACATAAGGTAATGTGACTTTCCATCTTACTACCTCTTATATCTCATCTCGTGATTTCTAAAAGTGTATTTGCATGGGGATATACGACGCAGTGGTCGCCCTACTAAGTTTTGTAAATGTGAGAGTACGACTAAAAGAGTCATTTGTTTTATTTTCCACTTGGATAAATTTTTGAAGTCTTGCGAGTGCCATATAATGTTGTAAAAAGTTATTGAATAGGGTTCGGAAGTGATATCACGTCCAATGTAGATCGTCATCCGTGTGAGTGTACTGCCTATATTTTGTGATGTCAAAGTAAGATGTTCATTCGACGTAAATTCTTCTGACTGCAATTTGACGTTAATAATAATAATCCATGGTTACTCATTTTCAATCGAGTGGAAGCGCGCTGTCGGATAAGAACCTAGGGTGATGAATTTGGTCACGGAGAGAAACGTTTTTCTATGCCCATTTTAAACTGTGTCTGACTGACAATAAAAAGATCTAGTAGAATGTTTCAGTCGTTTCTCGTAAAAATCAAGTTATTAAATACGATATCATTTATGCGAAGTTATTCATGATTAATGCATTGTGCGATATTATACGTCGGGATTTCTAGTGAGGATTTTATTCCAGTTCTTTGTCGATGATAATTGTGGAGCTGGGAAACAGAGGTTAGTTTGTGAATCAGGTTGGACCTGTCATTGAAGCCGGGATACGGAAGCCCGAGGAATGTTTTATATGAGTTGAGATGAGATGTGCGAATCAGGTTAGAGTCCTGTCATTGAAGCCGGGATATGATAACCCGAGGAATATTTTATAATGTTGAGAATGGAAAGAAATTCATAGAAATCCATAGCGGTATAATTGGCGACGCGTATAATTAGTGTGGGCATCTTGAAGCATATCTGTGCATTTTGTTGGTTAGAATATCGTATTTGTTTAATCATGTCGGCAGAGTTTAAAGGGAGCATTTTGAGAAGTCAGTCAGGTAGAACGAACCGGGTGGTTTATGTAACTGCCGAGCGAGCATGGGGTGAGAGACCTAAGCGGACAGCGGGGATAATAACGGGAATAGGAGTGGAGTTGAGATTGTACTGTATTCTCGGCCAGGGGATATGTTAAAATGCTGGATTTAGTTGAAAATTCATAGCCGGTAATGATCTAAATTTGTGAAATACTGTAATTGGGGACGTAATGAACATTTGAAACCATGAACTTTGAGTATAAGGAGCAGAGGGGGTGAGGTATACAAGTAATAAAAAACGACCTATGTTAAACTTTGACGACCATCGAACAATGTATTCACTATGTACGCGATTGGTGTAGATTGAGCAGCTTGGGGAGCTTGGAGTCTTGGAGTTTCTACAGACGGCTATGGGGAGTGATGAGTTTATCCATTAAGAGCCCTTTGAGTTGAAGAGCCCTTGACACAACAGCACACGGAACGGCTCGAGGTGCCAGTGTAGAGCCAAGCTGTATACTAAATATACGAAGCGAGGTACAAAAAAAACAATGAACAGTGTATTCTACACCCTGTCTATCATAGGAGGCGTCACCCGACAAACTACGAGACTGTTAGATTATACGGCCTACCCAATGATATCTATATTGAAGATCTAATGAAGTGCCTCGAGTTTCACAGTGAATTGCCAGAAAGGTGTCTGAAACATGTATTTACGACATTACCTAAGATAAACGGTGTTATACAACTAGCTCCTTGTTGGTGTGCGAATCCCAAGATCGCGGCACCGAACACGGCAGAAGTAGTCGGGATTTTGAATGGTCCATTTTGTACTCCATATTGTACGATATCGGTATATAAACAGACCTCTTATGAAAACATTTAGGGTTTATCCGACAAAATTAATTAATCAATTAATAGTCGTAGATTGCCTAACAGAGATCCATTCTTTGCCATTTCTCGCGCACTACCACCAGAAAGCTCATGAAGTACAAAAATACACTCTTGACCCGCTCATGAATATTCATACTGAATACTTCGCCCGCACAATTTTATGTCTAAGAAGCACGCACCAATCGGCAAAATGATGCATTTCACGAGTCCGAGCAGGACCCAGTTTCACGGCCAGCGAGACCTTGTATAGTAGTACTCGCCGCGTAAGGCTATACAATAAAAACCAAATATCGCCGCCCTATTTTAATGGCTCATCACTGCTGCAAATTGAAATCACGAGACATAACCGCGCTATTGCAGAGCGACTTGGCAGGAATGTCTCCACTGCGCATGCGTGCCGGCAGCAGTGGTCACGAGAGCAAGAAGAACGGGCTCCGGACGTCCCCGAGGCACCACCGAGAGGGAGAACCGCCGCCTTCGGTGTATGGCTGCGTCTGCAGCAGTAATTCTAGCGGCAGTTGGCACCAGAGTGACGCAACGAACTGTTCGAAATTGGTTACTTGTAAGTATCAATAGTGGAGGTTCCCTTACGTAAGTAAATAATCAATCAAAATATACATAATTTAGTCGATTTTCAGGTTCAATGAGGAATGAAGGAAATACACACACACACTCTCACTGCACTTAATTCATTGTTATGTATTTCTGCATTTATTTTGATATACGCGTTTCTATAACCGTACTCTTCGGTGTTTGCCTGCAATAAATAATTCATCTCCCTTCTTGAAACAGGCTATTACTTGTCGACATACTGAAACCACGCTGTAAAAATACAAACAAGCAAATGCACTGGCGGAACAAATATCCAAACACCAAGAAGGACAGTTCCGAGCCAGACGTCCTGCGGCATGCATTCCACTTACCCCAAACCATCGCCGTCTCTGACTTCAGTGGTGTCAAACCAGAGATCCGTTGTGTTTTCCGATGAAAGCTGTTTCTGCCTTGGTGCCAATGATAACCGTGTGTTGGTTTGAATTAGGCCAGGTGAGCACCTGCATTCCACCTGTCTGCAGCGTCGACACACTGGACCTATACCGGGAGTTTTGGTCTGGGTAGCAATTTCCTATGACAGCAGGAGCACTCTCGTTGTTATCCCACGCACTCTGACTGCAGATGTGTACGTCCGTCTTGCTGCTATTCATGAACAGCATTCCCGGGTGTACTTTCCAACACGATAATACATGCCCCCCATGCCGCTGTTGTAACCCAACGTGCTCCACAAAGTGTCGATATGTTGCCTTGGCATACTCGATCCCCTGATCTGTCCCCAATCGAGCACGTATGGGACATCATTGGACGACAACGCCAGCGTCATCCACTACCGGTATTAACCGTCCCTGTATTGACCGACCAAGTGCAACAGGCATGGAACTCCATCCCAGAAGCTGACATCCGGCACCTGTACGATACAATGCCTGCATTCAACAGTCAGACGATTACACTGGTTATTAATGGACCATCATGGCACATTTGTGATGGCTTTTCTCGCGCGGATAGTAACCTGTAGTCTTGTACCTTTACTCAATTAAGTATGTTACTTCGACAAATATATTGCTAAAATTTTCGTATTCTACATCCCTTATTTCATGGTGTTTGTAGGGTTGCAATACGTCCTTGAATTTTCGGGAGAGTACCGTATTACCGGTACTGTTACCTGTCTGGGTATCCCGAAAATTATTTTCGGGTCATATACATGTGCCGGATTTGATCATGATTGGAAAATGATCAGGTCTTGCTTCATGCAACGAGACGTTAAAATGTTACCATACTTTAATGAACATGTCTATTGTACGTATTGAAAATCCATTGTCGCGCTATCATAACATAAAATCTCAATCATTCTAACAATACAAGCTGGTTGAAAAGTTCTAATTTCAAAATGATCGGATGTGGAGTGGGGTTCAGCAAAAAATGATAATTTGGCAGTCGAAGAAAAATCGGTACACATTTTTAGAACATTTTTTGAGAATCGTGTGTCAGTCGATCTTTATAGAGGAGGTAATGTTGATTTCCTTTCCGGAGGAGTATTTGCAGATTTTTCTTGATTCTTACACATCCTAATTGAATTATATACACACGAATTGGACGAAATAAGAACACATTATTAAAATGCAGCGTTCGTCACTTAACACCAACTACTTTATTACATGGATTATTCGAACATGCCACAATTCTACTTACCTGGTATTATCCAAACATATTTATAATCCTACGGAAAAATAAAATATGCTTTACTTGCACCAACAAATGAAGTGGCATTACGAAAATCTCGTAATTGACGAAAAAAAACGACGACTACATAGTGCCACCGTAAAGGATTAACGGTAACTGTAAGACGTCGTATCGGCAAGTAGGGTCCCTAAACTGTATGGTTAGCGACACTGAATCGAACCCAACAATTGGAAAATAATTATAAATCACTACCTTTTGTAGAGGCGGCAAACTATCGATAGTAATCACCATCGATATTTTCCGATATTATGAACTCTACTATCGATAGTAATCGATAGTTTTCAAAAAGTGGAACGAATCATATTATTATGCCTGAAAATAGAACATTTATTGAACACAATCCACCAAAAATCAGTAGAAAGCACAACTATTTCTTGCTATGTAATTTCTGAAATCAAATCAGAATCACTCATAAATCTCTTCAGTGGCACGTCCGAGACATTCTCGGGCTGCACGCACTTGCTCATAACGCCCGAGAAATTCTCGTTCAGCTGTAGTGTTCATTTTTCTATCGCACAACATTTTCTCGGGTATTGAAATATATTGAAATGTTTTACAGCATTCTCAACAGATGGCAGGGGAGTTTTCAGTTGCTTGCATGGAGTCTTTGACCTAAAATGTACCTTATCTTTTCTCGCCTTCATACAATCTCTGACAACTTATACATCTCATTTATTGTTCCGTATTGGCATCAACTCAACTAAGGTTAGGCACTGAAGTCGCAGGTACACAGAGATACTTAAATGCACACCTATGAATTGGAACAAACTCATCACCAGTTAACTGCAAACAGCTGTACAATTTCGGTTAGCGCGAAAAATAAGCCTATGAGGGGAAAAAAAAAAAAACTATCGTTGACTATCGATAATAAGCAATTGACTATCGATGTCAGACGATAGTGGTCGTTATCGATAACTATCGATAGCACTATCGATAATTTTCAGCTCCTAACCTTTTGTATTAACAGGGGAGAAAGAGTAAGATTGTACGCTTACATGGCAGGGAGTATATGCACCGGTCTTGTATAATACCATAAGCCAGGCTCCAACCGAGCAGACACGCGCGTAACATAGATCAAATAGAATGTAAACATTGCCACACACATCGTCTACACATGGCCCAAGGTGGCAACCATTTTGTCATGTATATATGCATTCAGTAATGTAAAAATATATGTTTACGCCGAGGACAAAAGTGATTGCGTCATCATCTCATGCAGATCTGCAAGTAGCCTTCAATAGATTAATGGAATGTGCCGGCAGAAACGACCTACAGCTGAATGCAAATAAGACAGTAGTTATGACATTCAGACGAGGGGGAAAATTGCATCACACGACACAATTTATTATAAGAACGAAAGATTAATGACGGTTGCATCCTTTAAACACCTGGGAATGACGCTACAGACCAGGAACCACATTTACACTTCACATCAAGGACAAGGTCGCGACTGCGATAATAGCAATGCACGACATCTTACACATAAGGAACCTCTCAGAAGACACAGCGATAAAGCTATTCAGAGTGAAGATCTCGCCTATTGTGAGTTACGGGTTACATCTAATATGGGAGCATCTTTCTAAAAGCAATCTTCTGGAATTGGGAAAGATCAAGGCAATTTATCTAAAAAGAGTACTAAGCGTATCTAAATTTACCCCTTCACGGTTGGTATATGAACTGGCGAGAGAAAGGTTCTTTATAGAGGATCTTCGAGAATGGATGCTATTGCATTCCACACCTGTGTATCAAAGTGCGTTAAAAGAACTACACGACAAGAAAAAAGAAATATGGGGCACGTTTTACACCACGGATACTATGATGACTCAAGACTGGCAACGTTAAATTGCGACCTGCGACACATCATGACGCGATTCGCTGAGCATGGATTCCATCACAAAATATGCGATAAGACAATACATCACTACCCTACTAATTACTGTACTTGAAAACTGTGCAAGAAACAATGCGATCGGTACCATTTTCGGGAGTGTACGGAGAGAGCAACGTCGTTGACCTCATTTTGTAGTGAATGAGCAATGTACGATATTGTATTTATATCTTGGCTATTGGTTGAATTAAATTCTATTATTATTATTATAATATCATATTCTAGTTGGTCTTAATCTATTCGTGCCGCTAGGACTGTAATTAATGCTTCTCTCGATTGTTAAAAGATGACGATTCGAGTGGTCGAACATGTTGGAAACGCGGGTTCGTTGTTTTCGTACGCAGTCGGTATAATTTCATTAATGTTGACGATGAATATTAGTTTCTTTGTAGAATATAATTGTGTTAGTGTATTTATATGAATCAGTGAACATTTATGTGAAGTAATGCGAGAATGTCCTTGCTTTGAATTTATTTTTACCGGGTTGTGAGCTGAATTACGGAAGTGCCCCGATACAACAAATTTTAAGTATTCTCAAAGAAAGCATTAAGAGAGAAGTGGATCAGAAATATACATCGTGACTATTTTAAGTCAATGATAAAACAGTAATGTGCGTAAACCATTTTGAGGATATATTTGTGGTTAGGGAAGATGTGGATATGGTGGTGTTCCGTCATGCTTGAAAGTACTGAATGATTTAGAAGTAAGTCTGTGGTTGCCTGCGGATGAGTTTTCTTTGGTTAAGTATGAAGCCATACTTTTCCGTGTCGACGTAGTTAAATGAAACAAAAACTTTTATGTCTGTCAAACACACTGCAATTGTAATATAAATTATAACACTATACACACATCTGTAAAAATACACACTGTAAAATGACACACTATTATACAATAGTCTGTATGATAAATTGGCCTGATCTTTCAACACCATTATTTAACGGTGCTCCACTCTAATGTTAATTATTTGGCTGGGGTTTAAATTTATTACGAGTTAACCGCTAGTTAAACACTTTGCATTTAATCCGACTTACTTCAGTGTCCTTCCTATTGCGTCCTTACTATTATACAATAGTATTTTTATAGATATGTTTATAGTGTTATAATTTATATGTTAATTGCAGTCTGTTTGACACATTGAAAAGTTTTTGTTGCGGAGGAGTTTGGTTAGATCTCGCTTTAAGTGTGACAGCTGAAGGAAACTGGAGAGTTTGGTGAGTTGTCTTGTCAATTCTAGTGACGAACCTGTATCTCTCTGTGAAGAGTAACTTCATTGATAAATGTTAAAAAGGAGGGCTTACAGCTCGATGCTGAAATAAATATAGAGAGGATCGGTGCACTAAAATTTGCATTATAAGAGTTGTAGCTTGCTTCTGCTTGTCAAATTAAATATTCTGCATATATTTCTCACTTATTGATAATTGTAATAATGATGTAATATGATAAATTGGTCTATCCTTTCAACAGCATTATTTAACGGTGTTCTACTCTAATGTTAATTATTTGGCTGGGGGTTAAATTTATTGCGAGTTAACCGCTAGTTAAACCCGTTGTCATTTAACCCGACTTAGTTAAGTTGTCCTTCTTATTTTGTGATGTATTTATGTTGTAATATATGTAAACTTGTTCGGGTTCTTAGCAGCAGCTCTGAACCTAAACTTTTAAGTTGAAAAATGAAAGGAATAGTGTGATTACATCAAGAATTTAATTTATAGAGCAATAAACAATGTAAATAATGAATACAGTTGTGACTTTGATAAAAAGTGTTAAAACATATGTGAAAGTGTTTGCAAACATATTTATTAACAACTAATCAGAATTACTGCATTATAAAAATGATTCCAGGGAGTTGTCAAAGAAACAGGCGTAAAAGAGAAAACCCACTGAGGAACTTGGACTTAAAATTAAGAAATCAAGGCCTTAAAACTCAACCACAAGTAAGGTAAATAATATTTCACATTCGTTTGTTCTGTAGCATCACCACTGATCTGCATTTAGGGCAGCCGCCCAGGTGGCACATTCCCCATCTGTTGTCTAACTAGTCTTTTCTTAAATAACTGCAAAGAATATAGTAATTTATTGAATATCTCCCTTGGTAAATTAATCCAGATCCTAACTCTCCTTCCTGTAAACAAATATTTTCTCCACTTTGTACTCTTGAATTCCAGCTTTATCTTCATATTGTGAGGTTTCCTATTTTTAAAGAAACCACTCAAACGTATTCGTCTACTAATGTCATTCCACGCCAACTCGGCACTGATCGCTCGGAACATACCACATAGTCGAGTAGGTTTCTCCCAATTCTTCCCAGACTAAATTTTGCAACATTTTCGTAACGCTACTCTTTTGTCGGAAATCACCCAAAACAAATCGAGCTGCTTTTCTTAGGATTATTTCCAGTTATCGAATCAAGTAATCCTGGCGAGAGTCCCACACACTGGAACCATACTCTAGTTAGGTTCTTATACAGAATTATATGTCCTCTCCTTTACATCCTTTCTACAACCCCTAAATACTCTCGTAACCATGTGCATAGAACCGTACCCTTTATTTACAATCCCGTTTATCTGACTACCCCAATGAAGATCTTTCCTTATATTAACACCTAGGTAATTAAAATTGAGAGGAATTTTCCTATTATTGAAACTCATAATCTGACTTTTGACCCCGTTTCTCATCATACCATTGCTTGTTGTCCATCTCACACCATTGTCACGGTCTTTCTGCAGTTGCTCACAATAATGTAATATATTTATTACTTTATAGTATAACATCACCCGCAAAATCCTTTTTATCTGATTCCAGTTCTTTACACATATCAGTTATGTACAAGAAAATATAATGGTCCAATAATACTGCTTTCAGGAATTCCCCAGTCAATGGTTGTAGGATCAGATAATGCTTCACCTAAAGTACTCTAATTGTCTAATTCTATTTTCTAGAAATATAGCCAACCACTCAGTGACTCTTTTGTCTAGTACAATTGCACTCATTCTGACAGTAGTCCCCCATGATTTACCCTACCAAATGCCTTAGATAGATCAAACACGATACAGTCCATTTGACATCCTGAATCTGAGATATATGCTGTATATTGCTGGAATCCTACAAGTTGAGTTTCAGTGGAATATAACCGTTCCTTCTATCGAACCAGTTATTAATTTTGCAAACAGGTCTAATATAATCAGAAAGAATGATTTCCCAAAGCTTACATGCAACGCAAATCAAACTGACTGGCCTGTAATTTTTGGCTTTGATGTTGATCAACCTTTCCTTTACACACATTGGCTACTATAGCAAGTCTCCATTCAATTGGTATAGCTCCTCCATGCCAACAGTAAACAAATAAGTACTTCAGATATGATACTATATTCCAACCCATTGTCTTTAGTAGGTTTAGTGCCTTTCCGTCCAGGTGCCATTTCGTCCAGCAACAAATTTCCTTGAAAAACGTGCCATTTCGTCCAGCTCGGTTTTACAAATTATTACACAACTTAATGAGTGCCATCTCGTCCATAAGAAATGTTGGCAAGGGCTGAGGCAGTGCAGGTTAACGCTAACGTGCACGACCACAGGTTGTGGGGATTCCCATTCACTTCTGCTGTGAAATTCCATTCCTACCCTCCCCCACCTTTGTTTATAAACAGAGACTTCATTCGTTTGAATGATATCTGTGAATTAACATCTTTGATAATTATAGAGTTTTGAACCACCACAAGGGGTCAACCTAGTTTATTACTTAACGGGTGTCGGTATTACGGTTAAGAATGAGAAGAAGTGTGGTGAATTTGTGTGGTGTTGTGTTAACCGTTCTTGTAGTGGAAAAGTGTTTACTATAAACCGTGAAATTATTAAAGAAGAAATCCATAATACGTGTGTTCCTGATGTGCCTGCACAAGAAGTCCACAAGGCTGTGGTACAGGGAAAGAAGAGAGCCCGCGAAGAAACCGATACATCGATTTCACAGGTAGGTTTATATTTTTATTAGTGACAATATTTACGCCCTGGACTCTACGCCCTGGACTCTAGGACTCCGGCCCACTAGCTTTTAAATGGGCATATATTAATTTATACTGAGTTTGAAGTCCTTGCAAATCCTGACGCTGAAGGCCGAAGGAAGTAAACTAGCGAACATAAATTGAGATAAAGTTCGATTCGGCTTCTACGATGTATAATACATGAAATTATGCCAAAATTTCACTATTCCAAGTAATGTACAGACAGAACTCTTATTTTATTCATATAGATAGTATAGTTAGTTCCTTTTGGTTTCGGAGTTTGGACGACGAATTCAAACCTCTTCTACAATCCGGATTTGAACTAGTTACCAGAATTCCTTAGTTATATAACTGCAAGTCTACTCTGCATAGACAGCAAAGGGATGCTCAGGGAATTCAGGCTGAACCCAATCATCGAGATGAAGTTGAGTTGGATTCAGAAAGTTTGAAGATGGCAGATGGAAATAATTTCTTACTAGCTGACGACTGTGGTAGTGAGCTGATATTTATATTTGCCAGTTCCACAGGAAAAACTGTATTAAAAGAATATAAGAATTTTTTCATGGATGGCACCTTTAAGAGTGTCAGCAAGCAATGTTCTCAGTTGTACACCATCCATGTAGATTTAGGAAGCAGTGTGGAAGAAACAAACGTAACCCCCATAGTTTTAGCATTACTTCCTGACAAGGGAAAGCCAACTTTACATTCGCCTGTTTAACGCCATTCTTCGGGTGATTCCAGACTGGTCCCCTGAAACAGTAAACGCAGATTTCGAAGCTGGAGTGATCGAGGCAATCAACACTGCTGCAGAATTTCATGGGTGTTTTTTTCATTCTTCACAAAGTCTATGGAGGGATGTACAAAACCTTGTGCTTGCCAAACATTACAACACACGTCAGGAAATACGAGACTCCCTGAGAACGTGCGCTACTCTGGCCTTTTTAAAGACGACAGGTGTGGAGGAAGGCTGGCTACACATCCACAGTGTTGCTGTAGCACATGAGAAACTCAATGAGTTTTTGACTATTTCATTGACCAGTGGTTAGAAAACCCTCATTTCCCAATTGATGCATGGAATTGTACCGGCAGATGACATCGTACCAACAACGCTGTGGAAGGATGGAACCATCGCTTGAATGCAATCACTGGTAAACCACACCCTCGAATAAAACACCTAATTATGGCACTAAAGAAAGAAGCAGATTATTCTGACACGAAAATCATCAGGATTGACCTAAATTTAGAAGGTCTAAAGAGGAGAAACAAGTACATTGTAATGGACAACAGAATAGAAAGAGCAATTGAAAAATAGGAGAAGTCATGAGACATTGAAAAGTTTTTGAGAAACGTCTCCTGCATAATTAAAATGAATTAAGAAGAACAAAAAAATACTGATTTGCATGATGGGGCAACGCATTAGCTGCTGCATACCTTGCACACACTGCATATATTTGTAAATAGACACAAAACTTGACAAGGCTAAAAAGGCCGTTTCTTCCATTGCCAGATTTGGTTCGTGTTTTTGATCAAACCTTTGTATTAATGTGAAAATTGGTGAACGTAACTTCATAGCAGTCTCGAGGAATGCAGTTAACAGTGAGTATATTATCTTATATTTAATTTCTTCTTCTTCTTAATCTGTTTACCCTCCATGGTAGGTTTTTCCCTCGGACTCAGCGAGAGATCCCACCTCTACTGCCTCAAGAGCAGTGTTCTGGAGCTTCAGAATCTGGGTCGGGGTATACAACTGGGGAGGATGACCAATACCTCGCCCAGGCGGCTTTTACCTGTTATGCTGAATAGGGGCCTTGCGGGGGGATGGGAAGATTGGAAGGGATAGACAAGGAAGAGGGAAGGAAGCGGCCGTGGCCTTATGTTAGGTACCATCACGGCATTTGCCTGGAGGAGAAGTGGGAAACCACGGAAAACCACTTCCAGGATGACTGAGGTGAGAATCGAACACACCTCGACTCAGTTGACCACCCGAGGATGAGTGGACCCCGTTCCAGCCCTCGTACCACTTTTCAAATTTCGTGGCAGATCCGGGAATCGAACCCGGGCCTCCGGGGGTGGCAGCTAATCACACTAACCACTACACCACAGAGGCGGACTTATATTTAATCCCCTTAGGAATTTTTTTTCCAGTGAACTACTTTTTTTATTATAAGTCCGATTTTGATGTTTGAGGTGTCAAAATAAAGGGAACTTTCCCTAGATGTTTCGAAAGGGCATGATTTCCCTAAATTCCCTTAGCGCTCCCTCCTCAAAGCCCTTCAAAGTCCCTGTGTAGTTTTAATGAAATAAATAAAAACATTTGCTTGATATATGATAAAATATTTATTTAAACAGATGTTTTAGTAATGCAGCTTTGGATATATTTTAATTATCACTTGATTTGTGAAAATATTTTTTATTCTCACTACGTTGTTTGCATTATAAGCAGTTCATTGTAAAATATAGTTGACTGGTGGCAAACGAGCGGAGCGAGTAACGTCCATTATTACAAACATCAAAAAATTACCTTTTTCTAACAAGGAACGCAATAAAATGAAACAGTTATTGTAGAGCTGTCAAACTGTCAATCACAGGTGTTTGGACGAAATAGCACTAGTGGGCCGGTAGAGAGTTAACTAACTCTGTTCGTGAAATTGGGACGAAATGGCACTTGGACGAAATGGCACCTGGACGAAATGAAACGACACGCTTTAGTATATCCCCAGAAATCTTATCACTTTCACCTGCTTTTCTTGTTTTCAACTTTTGTATCTTATTGTAACTGTCTTTGTTTTCATAGGTAAATTAAATACTTCGTTAGTATTAGTCCCCTCCTGTATCTGGACATTATCCTTCTGTAGATACTCACATACACACTCCCCTTGTTCATTAATGAATCCTTGAATGACCTTCTTGGAACCTGTTTCTGCCTTCAAGTACCTATACGTGCACATCCATTTTTCACTAAAAGTTGTATAACTACCATCATGTTCTCCTTAGCTGACTAGATTTAATTTCCTAGTAAGTTTCTTCAATCTCTTCTAACTTCCTCAATTATATCTCTCTTTCTTTCCTCTTTCGAAGAGGTACTTCCTTCTAGGTCTTGTTACTTCTCTGTTAAAATATAGCGGATCTTGCCAATCAATCAATCAATCAATCAATCAATCAATCAATCAATCAATCAATCAATCAATCAATCAATCAATCAATCAATCAATCAATCAATCAATCAATCAATCAATCAATCAATCAATCAATCAATCAATCAATCAATCAATCAATCAATCAATCAATCAATCAATCAATCAATCAATCAATCAATCAATCAATCAATCAATCAATCAATCAATCAATCAATCAATCAATCAATCAATCAATCAATCAATCAATCAATCAATCAATCAATCAATCAATCAATCACTATTGATCTGCATTTCGGGCAGTCGCCCAGGTGTCAGATTCCCTATCTGTTGTTTTTCTAGTCTTTTCTTGAATGATTTCGAAGAACTTGACAATTTATTGAACATCTCTCGTGGTAAGTTTCCCATCCCTAACTCCCCTTTCTATAAACGAATATTTGCCCCAATTTGTCCCCTTGAATTCCAACTTTGTCTTCATATTGTGATCTTTCCTACTTTTAAAGACACCACCCAAAACTTATTCGTCTACTAATGTCATTCCACGCCATCTATCCACTGACAGCTCGGTACATACCGCTAAGTCGATCAGCTCGTCTCCTTTCTCCCAAGTCTTTCCAGCCCAAACTTTGCAACATTTTTGGAATACTCTTTTGTTGGAAATCACTTAGAACAAATCGAGCTGCCATTCCTTACCACCTTTAAAGGTACATAACTCTATTCACATTCCTCAACAATTGCTTTGAACCCATCCCACAGTCTGTTTACATATTTAGTTACCGCTTTACACCGACCATAATTACTTTTTGAAAACTCCTTCGTGCCTGTCATATTAGCAATATGGTACTGCTTAATAGTTCTACTTTTATTACTTTCCTTTCTATCGCATCTATTTTAACTACGACAAAAACAGGTTCTTGATCAATAATACCATCTATTACTTCAGTTTCTCTACGAAACTCATCTGGTTTCACCAGCACCACACCCAGAATATTCTTTCCTCTAGTTGATTCAGTCACTTTCTGATTTAGCTGTCTTTCCATGATTAACTTACTTGCCATGCGTTGGTCATGCTGCCTGTTGTTCGCATTACCTTCACGATTGACATCTGGCAAATTGAAAACACCCACTACAGTTACGTTCCTTTCCGTATCGTTTCCCACACAGCTGATTATCTGATCAAATAATTCTGAATAAGCGTTTGCACCGCCCTTTCAGGTCTGTAAACTCCGAAAACATCATGTTGTATGTTAGTTAAGAAGTAAGTCTTACACCTAGAATATCATGTTTGTCACCTTTAACTTTTTGATGATGATAATGCCGCTTGTTGTTTGAAGGGTCCTAATATCTAAGGTCATCTTTCCCTTTATTTTTTCGTAGCTTTTCTTTCACCAGAATTAATACTCCCCCTCCTTCCATTCCTATCTCTGCGATAAACACTCCAGTTACGTGAGAAAATGTCTGCATCCATTATATCATTTCTCAGCCACGATTAAACTCCTTTTACAATATCTGGTAGGTATATACCTATTGCATTACTTAATTCTATTCATTTCCCTACAAATACTTCAACAGTTCAACACTAACATTTTTATGTCATCCATACTCTACTTCCAGATTCCTGTATCATTATCACCGCTCCCTAGTTCTACCCGTTTGCCCCTGCAACCCTTCTAAACAAACTTCCTCTGTACGTACCACTGTGATACAAGTGAAGGCCATCTGAGCGTAGATCCCTATCCATACCCACTCAATAGGATCTAAAAATCTTACTCCCAGTTTGTCACATACCCACTCCATAGTCCCATTTAAATCCCCGATCACATTCCAGTCAGAATCCCTCCTACACAGTATTCCACTGATAACTGTCTCCGCTTCCTTAAATTTCACCCATGCTGCATTTACCAGATTCCACACATCCCTTACTATGTTGGCACTTATACCTGATTGCCTTACGTTGTTATGAAAGTGAAAATCTACCATCTTCTCCTTTCTCTCCTCCTTCTCTTCTACTATCCTCAACATCTGCGTTAATCTAATTCCTGGATAAGACTCTATTCTGGTTCCCTTCACCAATTTCTCTTGGCTGGATATCGGTCTAGTACGATTATCTCCATTCACCTTCAAACCATAACTCGAGTCTTTCCAGGATATTCCAGCCCCCACCTCCTATCCAATTGGCTGTGCTTTGTAGTACATTTGGTAAAATATTTGACTGTCTCAGGAAAAGAGACAACATGCTATGTTTTCATAGTTCTCATGAGAGTGAATCAATTGAGAAATTTCGCACCTTAATTTCTGTTTCAAAATTCAAAAGGATGCCATAAAATTCATTTTTTTAAATGTTTCATCTATTCGGATCTATCCTTTGAAGTAAAATTTCTAAATAATAAATTTGTTGTTACCACTGATGCATTCACGGCCTGTACTTATGGACATGATGTTGGGTTTTGGGGCTTGTGTCGTGTCAAGAAAATAAGGTGAAATTCTTGGAGAAGGCTTCCTCGTGAACAGTTGAGATTTTCTTCTGAAGACGCAGCGCGAGTTCTCCGCGAAACATAAAGAATTTCACCTTACTTTCTTGACGCGGCATAAGCCCTAAAGCCTATATCATGTCAAGAAGTTTGTTGTTCCTCTTTACTGTGGGGCTATCAATGTATGTTAGTAGAATATAGAGTATGTGTTTTATTATATGTGGTTCTAATTGATTATTGGTGATGGCTAATTGTTGGCGGAGCTCTTTTCATGCATGCAACAGTAATTTTCCCTATGATGATACATAGATTATGTTGAATTTCCGCCAGTGATATAATATGTACGTAATATGTTTGTGTTAGCTAATACCAGCAGTCGGGCTTCTTCCGCCGTCATGTTTTTCTATGTTACGGTCTGAGTATTGGAGTCGATCTTGGGAATATGTGCACAAGAATTCACAATTGATCCGTTGGCGGTATCAATATAACTAAACTATTTCAACTCGCTTTATAACATAAGATCAGCTAAACTCACTGAACTCCAACTCCAGCTGAGTTGATCTTAACCGAACTCAAAAAAGTACAAATTTTTTTTTTTTTTTTTTTTTTTTGGCATTCGGGTCGAAGCCCACTCAGCCAGTGAATTATGAATGGAAGAGAGTTTTATAGGAACTTATGTTTTAATTTATTTGTTGCTCGGAGACAGGAGAGATGGATTCGTCTTCTCATCATAATGCCTATGAGGACATCCAGTGGTACGCGTGACTAGGCCGTGGATCAGAAGAAGGTAGGAGTGTTGTAGTACTATAGGGTAAGTTCGATGCTAGGCGAAGGACTTAGATTCGCAGTCCAATGTCAGAAAGAAATGCATATAACTCAAAGTAAGCAGATTGATCATTTTTGTGGAGAATTGACGAAAGAATAGGGGGTAATTGGTATCCTAATGCCAATAAATTTTGAAGTAGGCAAGTAGTGCGTACAAAGTGGTGTGGACATCCAAAGAATATATGATTAAGATCGGCAACTGTATCAGCTGAACATGAACAGAAGGGAGATTGTAGTACTTGGATTTTGTGCAGATGCTGAGGGAAACAACCATGATGAAACTTCATTCTTGCGATTGCTCTGATGAATTGACGCGAATAGGGACGCTGATGGTGCCAAAGAACGTTTGGAATATCTGGATGGATAGTGGCATAGTGTTTTCCGCGTTGTTGGGAGGTATCATGCCACTCGTTGTTCCACGCCGTCAATTGCCGTCGACGAAGCAAGGAGGTGTAATCCGATGCTGGAACTGTCGTGTAAGTCTGTTGGCCTTCAGTGGCAGCAGATCGTGCTGCTTTGTCTGCTAGCTCATTGCCTGGGATTCCTACATGGGCTTTTACCCACACAAATGAAACTTTCTTCCCCTGTGTCTCAAGTCGATGTACCTGTGCAATAATCTCGTGTACGAGAATCAAGGATGATGTCCGTGAGTTAATGGTTTGTAGACTCTGCAGTGCTGATCTAGAATCAGACAACACCACAATCAACCGCTCAGGAAGATTTGCAGCGTATTCGAGGGCCCCCAAAATGGCTGTAAGCTCAGCCGTAAATATAGATGCTGTCGGAGGTAGCTTGAACTTACCACAACTGCCGGATTGAACATCGATATAGGCGCTACCCACTGTATTACAGTCCTTTGATCCATCTGTGTAGATGTGTCGGGCGTGTGGCCATTCTGCCAGATAACGTTTCAGGCTGACATCGTTACAGTTCACAGTGATCTCAAATGATGTTTCTAGTCGAATATCCAGTTTCTTAATAGTAGTTTCAAAAGAACAGTTAAAACTGGGATGGGTATCTGTAGTGCTTATAATACGCCTGCAACCACTGAGATTGGTAAATTCATCCACTAGGATCGGTTGACGTTTCTTTCTCCAGTAGCGTGAAGTCAGTACTAGGGTAGTCAGCTTGGATATCTTGTGAAGTATTGGAGACTCCCTGTATTGAAAAAGTTTGAAAATATATTTCCCCGCTAGATATTGCCTTCGTAGATGGAGAGGAGGTTCGAGTGTTTCAAGTAGCAGAGCATTTGTAGGTGTAGTCTGCATTGCTCCTATGCAGAGTCTAAGGGCCTTATACTGACATTTGTCTAGTTTAGTTAACAATGTTTTGGAAGCCGTAGCAAAGCATCCACTTCCATAATCCAGGAGAGGTCGAATCAAACTTCTGTACAGTTGCAGCGCAATTTTCGGGTCACAGCCCCACCAAGAGCCGCTAATGGCTCGTAAGATATTGACTGAAATATCACACTTACGGAGCACATGATGAATATGTGGAGACCATGTCAATTTGTGATCGATGAGAAGTCCTAGATAAGGCACCACCACCTTGTAGGGAAATAAGTAGGAACCCAGATGAATCGTGTCCAGTGGGGGTCTCGAATGTCGAGTGTAGATAGAGACTGCTGATTTTCCTGCAGATATCGTTAATCCATGGTTATGAAGCCAAGGAGTGAAAGTCCTCATGGCAACCGTCATCTGTTCTTGACACTTGTCCAAGGATTCAGCTTCTGTATAAATGCAAATATCATCAGCATACTGAAGAACTTGAATCTCAGGAGAAAATATAGATGTGAGGTCTGCTGTGTATATGTTAAAAAGCAACGGAGACAAGATAGAGCCTTGTGGAAGACCTTGGGATGTCATTCGAGGACCAATTGTCGTGCCATTGTGAAACATGATGAGATATCTATCTTGTAGAAGGCAACTGAGGTTCCCAATAAAGTCCTCTGGGAGATGTAGGAAGCGTAATTTGTCTTCTAAGACGGGAATAAGCACGCTGTCATACGCAGAAGACAGATCAGTGTACAATGCCACAACGTAATTGTTATTGCTCAGACCAAGTTGGATGTCTGTAATTAGATGTACAAGTGTATCTATTGTACCTTTCCCACGTCGAAAACCCATTTGTTGAGGTGGTAGCAGCTTGTGATGTTCTACCCACCATTCTAATCGATGCTTAATCATCCTTTCCATAGTCTTGTACAAGCAGGATATCAAGGACAGTGAGCGATAGGATGAAGACAGTCGTGGATTTTTCCCATTCTTCAATAATGGTACCAGACGAATAAGTTTAAATGACGGAGGATGCACTCTTTGAAACCACATCCTGTTCATCAGCTTAAGTAGTTTCTTATGTCCATCACTAGACATGTTGAGTAACATTGGGTAATGGATGTTATCTGGGCCTGGGGAAGTATTATTACTCGTTTTCAAGGCTTTAACCTCTTAACTGGGTATTATTCATGTGCTTTGTGTAACCTCCCCTGTGTATTTTTTTTTCAGCAGATTGTTGTTACACGGCAGGATAGGCAGAAAAGTTAGTATTATCATTAATATCATTCATCTGTGGTGCAGAAAGTAAAAAAAGGAGTTTTAATTAATTAATTTTTGTGTTAGAGAAATTTTTAACCTTTTTGCATTAACGGCAAGGTCATTTACCTGGTTGGAATTTGAGAGTTTGGCCCATACTTTACAGCCGTAAGTTGAAACATAAAAGCAAGAGTTATTTATAAATATCATATCATTCATGTGACATTCTGAACCATTTTTCATTAACTGCAAGGTCATTTACCTGATTGAAATTTGAGTGTTTTGTTCATATGTTAGCACCTAAAATTAAAACAAATAAAAGGGAATATTTACGAATTACACATCATCCTAGTTACATTGTGAAAGGTTTTACATTAACTTCACGGTCAGTTACGTCATTTACCTCACTAGAACTGCAGTGATTTTTCTCAGAGATATTTTCGAAAAGTAAGGGGTTGCGATACTTTCCCGTTTTGAGAAATACCGTTTTCTGGCTTATGAACTATCCGCTGCAGCATTAGAAGTCCAATTAGAGTTTTTATCTCAGTTGGATTTGTATCCATCCAATCTCTCGCTCGTGACTGTGGTTTCAAGTTCGGATGGGCTTCTAAAAACTGTTTAGCATACAAATTGGTTCGTTCGGCAATAAGTTGAAACATATCATCACCTATAATCCAACACATTGGATTCATCGTCGAAGTCCACATTTACACCACTAGCACCAGAAAATACAAATTTCTGGCGTGAAACACCACGCGGCGGGAAAGGATGAAACATGTCTAACACTTCGCCTTCATCCGATTCGTCATGCTGTTCATCTTGCTCTTTATTCTCATTCTCTTGAATCCCTTTCACTATCAGACTCACCTTCAGTTGTATCAAACCACTCATCTTTGGATTTCTGAGAAGATAAATCGTCACAATCATTCTCTAAGTGTTGAATAATCTTGCCTTCTTCGAGCGTTTCGAACTTGCGCTTTGAACTAGATGCTGCCATATTTGGCCTACTGCGGACAAGTAGCACCGTACAGTTGTAAAATATAAACGAATAAGCTTCAAGAAGCGTGACGTGGTATTTGATGCCATCGTGCAGGAAAAACATCAATTAAGGCGACAATACATGACGCGGCAAAGTAGCTCGTCATACCCAGGAGATATTCGCGGTAAAAGACGCGTACGTATATATTCGTCATGCCCATTACCCATTAACATTGAGCGTACGAATATATACGTCATGCCCAGTTAAGAGGTTAATAAGTTCTTTAAATTCAAATGGACGAAGTAGTGGATGGAAATTATCTTCATGGCCATTGCGTGGTAAATAACCTATATGAGCTGAAGGAGGGGCCATTTTTCTCAGGATGTCCTCTTTTATTGGTATCGTACATGTAGATGTAAACTGAGGGCAGTTCTGTGAGTTTCGGAAACGACGAATATTCCGCCACATCGTAGCAGGAGAGATAGATGAGTTGAGAGAAGTACAATATTGGCGCCAACCCTGACGCTTTTTAAGCTTGAATAAGCGTTTTGCTTTCGCTTGAGTTTGTTGTACGGTGAGGAAATTAGCTTCAGAAGCATCCTGTTTATAATGATGGAGTGCCACACGCCTGTCATGCAACGCAGCTTGACATTCGTTATCCCACCAGGGAGTTGGAGGTCGTTTGCTGTATGCATATGGTCTGTTTTGTGGAATTGTAAGGCAGGCTGCTCGATTAATGGAATCGCAGAATGTTTCGTAGTCTCTGACAATGTCATTCGTTTCGTAGTATTCTTCCAGGATGAGATCTATTGCCTCCTTGTAACTTGCCCAGTCAGCTTGTCGAATTTTCCAACGATATGTTAGGTAGATGGTATGAGGAATGGTTGATGTATTAGTCGATGTTAATAATATTGGAAAGTGGTCAGATCCTAGAGTGTCCTGTAGAACCTGCCAGGAGAAGTCGAGTGCTATTGAAGGAGATGCAAAAGTAACATCTACTGCCGAAGGAGCTTGATTAGGTCGTGAAATTCGGGTAGGGGACCCATCATTCAGTAGCACTAAGTTTTCTTCTTCAGCTACACCCATGAGTTGTATTCCATGTGAGTCAGTAGAAGAACTTCCCCAATTCAAGTGGTGTGAGTTGAAGTCTCCGAAGATAAGTACAGGCTGTGAAAGTTGGGAAAAGAGTCGACGCAGTTCGTGTACAGATACCAGTTGGTTAGGTGATCGGTATACGGAAACAATAGTTAACGGTGAACCCCTGTAGTTAACCTTGATGGCACATGTTTCCAATTACGATCCTCGAAGATTAAGAGTTACTTGATCATAAATGATGTTCTTCTGGAGGAGAATTCCAACCCCTCCATAACCATCACCACGATCACTTCTTATAAAATTGTAGCCTGGAAGCTGAAAGGGGGTAGTATCCTTCAGCCAGGTCTCACTAACTACACACATTGAAACGGAGTAATCTCGCAGTAGAGTCTGAAGGCTAAGTTTATGCGCTCGTATTGAGTGACAGTTCCACTGTATTATTTTATTCAGTTGATGTGCGGTATCCATGGTTATTCTGATTTAAAAGTGATGAAATAACGTCACGTATATGAGAGGGATCAATTTCCGAGAAGGCCGTGTTTTTAAGCGTCAAAATAAACTGGACAATGTTTTCAAGCAGTGGAGTTGTAGGTAGAGCCTGTGGTGTTGTTTGAGGCTGTTGACTTGGTTGAACTTGTTGTGTAGGGTATATAGGTCCAGTGGAGTTGGTAGGAGAACGCTGTCCATTGTAGTATGTTTTCCACTGGTTGTGAACTGGAACTCTAGACTTTGGGGTGGAAGAACGTTTGGGTGTAAAACGAGAGGACACCTTAGAGGTACTAGGGAAAGAAGAGTTGGAAAGGTTATTGGTGGGAAGTGGCCCACGTGCAGGGAAAGGAAGGGGTGGAAATTCCTTGTGATAAGATGTACTTGCTGGAGGAGTGTTATTTTGCATCACAGTATTAGCATATGTGCTTGTAGATTCCATTTCGAGTGCTTGCTCAATGGTGATATTTAAATGGGCCATATTACATTTAATCCTACGCTGTCGTTCGTATTCTGGACAGGATCGATCATCTGCACGATGAGGGCCAGAGCAGTAAATACATTTAGGCGGATCTGGAGTAAGGCAGTCTGCAGTGATGTGACTGTCGCCGCAGCATGCACAGCGTGCTTTGCTACGACACTGTTTATTTACGTGGCCGTATTTAAGACATTGGTAGCAAAGGGTTACATTCTGGACGTAAGGTTCTACACCACACCGAGTGTTAAATATATACACGTAAGGAGGTAAAGTGCGACCTTCAAATACAACACGCAACAGTTGCCGAGGCACTAGTACAGTCTGTCCTTCTCGTACAAGTTTACGGTGAAAGCGATGTACTTCTAATATTTTCTTATCTGACTGAATTTCTGAAAGTAATTCTTCCTCCGAGAAGGACGTATCTACTGCACGAATAAGACCTGTCTTCACCGTTAGATGCCTTGGTATGTAAAGACTGAGTGAGGGGGATTGTAACTGAGCAAGCCTGTTTGCACAGGTAGGGGAAGAAAGTTCTATTTGAACCCTATTACGTCCCTTTGTAGTAATGTTCATTATAGAAGTACGCATGTCTGGAATTAAGGCCCTAATACACTTTCCCACGGACATTGGATGTAACCGGCCGATATTTTTAGTTACCGCACCTGCCTCATCGGGTTTATGTTCAGCATACACTATGAACGGACCTTCATCATCTAACTTATAGAGGTATGACTCATGCTGAGCGCTGCTTCGTACCTGTTGACTTGGAGCAAGCTGGCTAGCTGTATGCTGGGACGTATTCAACTGCACAGGCTGCACAGATGGGGCTGGCGGAATTGGGCAGCTAGTTCGATGTTCATGAGAATTTTCACTGGCACTTATTGACACTGATAGCTTCTTCACACTTAGGCCCTCTTCATTCCAGTAATCAGGACGCTCGTCCGGGAGACCACGTTTACGTAGTGTAGATATTTGAGAAGGTATTTGGTCTACATCACTTGCTAGTTCATTCACAGAGGCGTATAGTCAGAACCCTGGAAGGTATGGAACTCTATGCTGAAAATAATATATTGAGGAATTTTGTATATCTTAAAAATAATAATCAGTAACTAAATCTGAAAATGTTTTCTAAACGTGAGTGCAGTAATCATAAGTGCATTTACTTTATATGTCATTTTTCCATCAAATATTGATTGAAAATGAAATAGCGTATGGCTTTTAGTGCTGGAAGTGTCCGAGGACAAGTTCGGCTCCCAGGTGCAGGTCTTTTGATTTGGCGCCCGTAGGAGACCTGCGCGTCGCGATGAGGATGGAATGATGATGAAGACGACACATACACCCAGCTCCCGTGCCAGCGAAATTAACCAATTATGGTTAAAATTCTCGGCCCTGCCGGGAATCGAACTCGAGACTCCTGCGACGAAAGGCCAGCACGCTAACCATTTAGCCATGATCCGGACAAAATATTAATTAAATGCTTATAATAAATATCACATGTTCTGAGCAACTGACTGACTCGACTCTGATGTTCTAATCTTCTTTTCAGTTCCAGGTAACACTGGCATAGTCAGTTCCGTTAAGGAATACGGTGGATTCAAGCATAAAAACCGGAATACCGAGATATATAAATCAGCCAGATTGATACCTAATGTATATGATGTGTGGCCGGCATGGACAAGAATGTGATAAGCAATAGATCAGAGAGTAACTCCTGTTGAAGTTAATAGCAATCTGTGAAGTGAATAGTTACAGAATTTCCAGTAGTTTCGAGCTTCTCTAATTGAGAACGTTTTGTAGTTCAAGTGTGCAGAACAATTACAATACTTAATGTTCAGTTCTTCTTGAATGAAAAATAACAACGTAACTTCACATAGGGGCCCTTTAGAAGTTACAAGTGAATTCACAGTATGAACAGAAAAGTACACAGTTGAGGGTCTGTGAAGTTAACGACTAGCTCGGTTGAGGACTTTATATATTTTAATGAGCTTTTTCGATATTAGAATCTCGTTTGTTCGAGTATTCTCATAGCATTTATTCGAGTATGGGCATAAATATATTATATATGAAAAGATGATCATCTTGAGTCTGTTTTAATATTCCACAAAACGATACAACCAATGGCACTTCTAATATATCTAATAATCTGAAGTTCAATGCCCTTCTCGTACCTGAAATCTAATTTGATCTGTTGAATTTGATCACTGTTAAATAAGTCGCCCTTTAGGAAATTAATGCACATTTTACTTCAGACTGATATGATCGGTGTATCTACTGCTTTTCATGTTATTCATGTTATTATATTCCTAATATTTCCGACTTTTGTGCTAATAGTGATGAGTATTCGAACTGAGTGTTTATTTTTGGTGGTTTGACAGTCTCACTTCTAGTCGCCATTCGTTTCGAAGACGGTTCTATTTCATTGTGGTTTAGAAGTACAATATATAGGAAACGGAATATCTTTACATGAGGGTTATCTCTGATAAGTTGTGTGAATCAGTGACATCACAACGAGATGTACAATCCAGCTGCAATGAATATTAATGAGCAATGGAAAAATTTAGAGTCTCTGAGTCGTTAATTTAAGGTCTTTTGTTCTGGTATCTTCTAAACAGAAAGTAAAATGTATAACCCACCACTGTTGACTTCAAACAGTGTTATTTACGTATATTTGCAGGGGTTGAAACCCTTGTACAGCATTTTACTTCTTTCATATGGAAGAACGTATCACATTCCTAACATGCAAATTTTAATCATCCATACCCAGAAAGTATGAAGCCTTTACTGATGACGAAAAACCTTTGTTGAAGCATCTAATGCTCTACTCTGTTGGAGGTTGCAGCACATTGTGAGTTTGTTTCAGTACGATTGCATAGGAAATAATTAGCACAGTTCTATCAGAAATATATAAAGCTGACCCGAAACATACACTATAAACATTTGAACCATTGCATCAGGGACATATATTGGGTCCTAGAACGTCGATTGATCATTGAACGTTCGGAGAGCCCCTTTAAGTATTTGTCTGGAGCGAATGATTCAATATCACGGAATGCTGCCATTTTGACTGTTCACGCAGTTTGTCACAATCATGGCTTTAATCACAAAGCCGAGAGAATTGAAACGTTCCATTCACTTCTACAACTACTGTACTTAAAAGCCAACATGTTATCGGGAAGTATCAATTGTTTCTTCGAGACTTTGTGTCTGCCGGTCAAAGTCGATATTATTTCCTCTTCCTGTTGCAGCAGCTACTATTTTAGTGAACTCAGTTCCCGTTTGGAGGGTGGGTGGTAAAATACAACCACGGTATCCTCTGTCTGTCGTAAGAGGCGACTGAAAGAAGAATCACCTGGGGCTCTCACATGGGAGAGTGTGGATGCCCACTGTGGCCATTCCCTTTCTTTTGCCAACGCGTTCGTTCTTCGAAGGGATGGACTTTTTCCATTTTACCTCTGATTAGTGTTAAGAGGGGATGTTTATTCAGTTGAACTTCCTCTTAAAATAATCACCATCAGCTAGTGAACTCAGTGTTTCTAAATCTTAGTAGGTATGATTACTAAAGACAGTCTGATATCAAGTGTAACCGAGATGCATGTATCTGTTTGATTGACAGCTAGATTGAAAAGGGTACCTTGTGTCTTGAAACGAAGTAAGCCTGCTATTTATCTGAATAAAGTAGAAACATTCTCTGTAGAAAGCGAAACTCCTAATCGAACACTTTCTTTGGATTAAACATTCAGATCCGAACAACACATTTGCCACATTCATCCGCCTATTAAATTGGATTCCAATGTCAAGATTGGCCAACGATGATTGCAATACGCTATCCATCCTCTTACCAGTAAGCACCGCGTTTGATCCTGGACTAAGTGCCGGAATGTGGTTCACTCAGTTATCTGATATGATTGCCAGGGAAATCGGTCAGGAAAGCCAAGAAATAGGCGGAGGAAGTCGTTATGCTTACCGTGTAACACTGCAGGTTAATTTTATCAGTAAAGATCGCCTTGTAGGCCTAGGCCCATAATATCCCTTCGGTCCCGTACGGTTATGTCTATTTTTTCGATGTAGAAGGTTGAAGACATTTCCGGTTCGAGTCAGATTTTGAAACTTTTCATTGCTATGAGAAATAGAAATATTGCAGTTCATAAATTAGTGAATATATTCTCAGAAATATTGATTTATTCGAGAAATCCTGGATGCCAGATCGCTCTGGAGTCTAAAATTAGTGCGTTATAATAACTATTAACAGCAAATTACCCTTAATTTGGCATCAAAAAGGCATTTAGATGACATATTAAAACGAAAAATAAAAAATCCAACTATGATAGACATTTAAATATACAGGCAGGAGTAAAGCAATTGTTTGAAAACCGTCTTTAGTTTGCATAGTAGTCTTCTACTGGACCTAGTTACAGCTATCAATTAAAATACTCTAAAGTGCTTTATTTGATTTGTGATCACACTTATCACTTGAACAAACTCTTAAATTTCTGACTGTTGCAGTATGAAGATTTTGCAGCTATGACGTCTCACATTTCTCAGGCTTAAAACGGCCAACGTCGAGGGCATTTGAATGACCGGAGACGTTAGTAATTAACGGTGATGATATCATGTCTTTGATGATGTTATTGATCAGCTTAATCATCGCTCAAACTTCGCGGCTCAGTTTTCATTTTTTTTTTTTTTTTTGGTAGTTGCTTTACGTCGCACCGACACAGATAGGTCTTATGGCGACGATGGGACAGGGAAGGGCTAGGAGTGGTAAGGAAGCGGCCGTGGCCTTAATTAAGGTACAGCCCCAGCATTTGCCTGGTGGGAAAATGGGAAACCACGGAAAACCATTTTCAGGGCTGCCGACAGTGGGGTTCGAACCTACTATCTCCCGAATACTGGATACTGGCCGCACTTAAGCGACTACAGCTATCGAGCTCGGTGCTCAGGTTTCAGAATTGATTTTAAAACATAGAAAAATCTTTAATTTAGTCTGGAAAATATAACTAAAAGCCTCAGAAATACTTACATTGTGATCAATTTTAGAAGAAAAATAAACCATAGATTCCGTAAACTACCCACATTGGAAAAGGCATGTTAAAAACAAAACGGCTTATTATCTTTACCAAATTTAAGTAGGAAAAAGCTAAAAACGTAAATAGCCCAAAGAAATTAAGGGTGGGTGTATTTGAAATTGAGTGTTGGCCGACACTCACAAAAATGACTTAGAAATTACAAATAATGTTAAAAACCTCAAAAGTTAAGAAGGAAATCTAACCATACTGACCTCCATTTTTCATGACGTACACCTTTTAAACAGCCGTGTTCGCTGGCACGTGAGGGTGATACCACATTTCACCGTCCCCCAAGATAGTGAACAACATATTACAAGAAAAGGTAATAATGGACTGTAGATGATAACTAAATGTTGAATATCATGGGAATTGACGGCAAGGTTGAAAACACATTACAAGAAAATAAAGATTTCAAGAATAAGGGAAAATTTAAAAGCGTTACCACTGTCGTATCCTAAGAATTCTAACAGGCTAAGGACTCGGGTTCGGAAGTTTGGGAGTGTAAAGTCAGATCGGCAAAGTTTGAATATTAATTATATTCTATAACCCAAGAATATTCACACATATATATATATATACACTATATATATACAAGTTATATATTCTGACACCATTTAAAATCTCAATCCCTTCTTAACCTTCAGATCTTTCTGAGTGTCTTTAAGTCTTTATGTTACACACAATAATAAGTACATTCACTGATTGAATATTTAACTACGGAGTGGAATTGAAGTCCGTCCAATCGAAGTCTTCTTTCTTCTGCGTAGATATCTCTGGAACCCGTCACTCTTCGCGGCGAGGCGTTATTATCCCAAATATAAGTATTTACTAGTTTATAACGATGATTATATTCCAACAACCACTTTGACAATCGGTGTGCTAAATCCCTGAGATTGCTCACTGACGAATCTCACATATTTCAGAGCCTAATGTCCCTTTAACTTGCCAACAGTTTTCAGCTACTTACTCGCGGCTCTTACTGAAATTATACCAGCACACCAACAGTTCTCTCGGCGATAGAGTCTACAGTCGAAAAGCCTCCTTCGAGGAATGAAAGTCAAACGCTCCCTCTCCGAGCGTCGTGAGTCATAAAGCCCTGTTGTTTTCGTGTTACTCGGTTATATAGCCTTTCTTATTCCTTCTCGAATAATTCACTGAGTAATACCATCTCCACTGGCCACTCGTACATGTCACAGCGTCATTGTTCTCTGATTGGTTTAGTATGAAACCTCCCAGTCACGCGGCAACTACATGTGATCTTCTAGAACAATTTGGAAGCTGTTTCTATGCTCTTACACGTGACTTCGTATATTTCCAACCCAGAAGAAGTGCGCATTTAACTTACACAATATTTCGCAACACAAAGCTCTTGGCATACGGGTTTCTACGCCACATCGAATGTTCTAAATCCTTCTTTGGATTATTCTGTCATTTCTCTTATTATTATTATCATGTTCATTTATGAACTATGAATTATGGACATATACAAACTCTCCTGTAATTTCCCTTTATATATACATGTGTTTATATGCCTGATATTTTTAAAATCCCAGGCTTTCTACCTTGGAGGTCGCGGATTCGAATCCCATTCGAGTCCGTTCGCTCACTCTGATATATGCGAGTCGCGAACCGCCGTTTACGACACCACGAATGCTATACCTGCTCTAAGGTGGCGGCATTTTCTTTTTACCAAATAACTTGGAACATGGGGTTCCTTATTACATCGGGCGAGTCCCATACTACTGAACAGATTTAACATTTGAGCTGAATATTCTTAACTTCGTTTTCATGCGAATATGAGGGGATCTCAATATTGGTCGTAATTGTTCAAAACCTCCTTTGGCTTTATATATACGATTCGCTACATCCCTAAGAGGACCTCCACGCTGGCTGACCATGCTTCCTAAGTAGGAAAATTCCTCTACTCTTTCTTGTTATATCCATTCCATCTAGAATCAAGCTGAAATGGTTACGATGGTTTATGCGCATTTCCTGAGGTTTCTTATCTATCTTTAAGCCTACTTCTTTAGTTTCTACAGTCGAAACCGGTTATTATGACTCCAAAGGGAGCGTCAATTCATGGCCGTTATAGGCGACAGACGCACAACCCGGTTTTTTGTTGCTAAAAATATCAAATCTGTAAGTGTTAGGCTGCACACGTACACTGGAAATGGCCAGCAGTATTAATTTCAAGCAAGCAATCAGTACAGCCCTCAGAACCACCCAGTACCTGCTTAGACACTCTCTCTCATTGGTCATAGCCATCAGACGCATTAACACATGCACACATCTGAAGAGTGAGAGGAGGTGGAGAAAACGAAGTAGGAGGATATCTAACATGAACGAAACACTCGCGCACGGGAAGATACTTGCTTCCCCGCCTGCCCACACGTCCCACTGGCTCGACAATGAAGGGAGACGGGAATGAAGGGAGTAACCACACGGCTCCTTCAAGGCAACAGACGTAGTGTGTATGTCAACTGATTGAGGGTCAAATTCTCCAGCTTCTTTGTAATTCTTGTGTGCGAAGTCTGGTTGAAATGTTAGCGGTCTCGACTGTGACTTCATTATCAAATGGTATCGTGCTCAACCTCTGTAAGAAAGAATGACCCTTATTTTTGTCAATATAGGCCCTGTTAAATACTATTACTACTACTACTACTACTTATTATTATTATTATTTTTATCCTAGAAAACCAAAGTAAAAATAACCTTCTATTAAATAAGTATGATTATCAGAGACAGAAGGGCGTTTGGAAAACCGTTCCAATGAAGTTATTGTCAGCGCTGATCAAACAATTAAATGCCATATATTGGGATGGGATTACATCATGCACACTTCATCGCAATTAAATTACAGTTAATTAATTGTTTTCCTTGATTAGGAAAAGCTAGTATAGCCAGAATGTTTAACCATAGAAACATCTGAACCAGTTCCCGAAAAAATGTAGTTGGAAGTGACCTCTGGGTGCGCAACGTCGCAAGTCACTCCTCCTGGAAGACGAACACATGTAATGTTGCCTTGTTTGCTTCTCCTTCATCCTCAGGGTTGGCCAAAACCTTCGCCCAAACGTTACCTGTTTCCTTTTCCACTCGGAATTATTGTGATCGCGATTGTACAGGATTAATTAAAATAATAAAGTTAAAACTGCAAAAAACGTATAAGTAGAACAAGTACTTTATTTGCAATACAGTATTTATGTAGTGGGACCGAGAAGAATTTTTCCTCTAATGTTTACACAGTACGTATACCAATAACATGTCAGCAGAAAGAAGTAGCAACAGTGTAAACTGATCAATAATGTCCCACAAGGTATTTGCTAATAAATGAGATATGCCATTTGTCCTTCCAAATTGTAGAAATCGTTGTGTGATATGGCCAATTCCTTCGCGACGCTGACGTTTGTTTTTCTACTTTGTAATCGCTATATTATTTCTGACTTTCCTTCGATATTAAACACTTCCCCTTCTTTTCCCACATCTCTTAGCGATGCTTGCCTCGACTATTTAACACACAGATGAAGTTTAAATCTAAAATCTACTGAAAATAAGAGTTTAAAATCAGTTTTACCTTGTTGTCAGCAATCCCGAAACGCGTAACGAACAAAAATCAACATTGAACGTTATAGCTGATATATTTCTCCGAAAAAGTGATAAAATTACGCCGTTTTATACTATATGTCGTAACAAGCGATGTCGTTCTAAGCTATTTTTAAATGCAGCGTTTAGGCCTGTATAGGATTTAGACGGGACCATTAGATTTCGCCGTTATATCCAGTACGTCTTTAAAAGCGATGCCGCAATAAACGGTTTCGACTGTATTTTCAAGTCATTCAGTTTGATTTCCATGTCGCGAAAACTTTCTGCAAGAAGACAGAGATCATCCCCATGATCCAGTTCTTTCAATCGGTTATTTAGTCCACACTGAATGCCACGCTTTCTATTCGTTACCTCTCTCAACATACTATCCAGTGTCACGATAAACAAGATTGGTGACAGTAGACGTCCTTGTCTTACTCCAGATTCCACATCAAAAGTATCAGTCAGCTTCCCTTTATATTCTGCATGACAAGTATATCCATCATACATAACCTGCGTAACTTTTCCATAGACCTCCGCATTTTCCTCCGGTTGACAGAATCAAAAGCCTTTTCAAAATCAATGAAACGTATATACAAAGATGTCTGATACTCAGCAAATTGTTCAATGGTTAGCCTTAGTGTGTTAATCTGATCCATGGTAGACCTAATTTCTCTGAAACCTGCTTGTTATTGACGGAGTCTTCCATCAGCGGCACTGCTTATTCTGTTCAGTATTCTTGACGTCCCGTTTCTCACATATGAGAGCAACGTTATTCTCCTCTAGTTATTACAATCTGAAAGGTCATCCTTCTTCGGTATCTTGATGACGACACCCTTCTTTCATTCCTCAGGAAGGTGTTCTTAGTTCCATGTTAGTGTTTGAAGTAGCTCCATGATTTCTGCTATTAAATCTGAATCTAACTTTAGGGCTTCTGGGATAATGTTATCTACAGCTGGTGCTTTGCCACTCCATTTCTTTCACTGCTTGTGCAATCTCTTGTCGTGTTGATGGTTCTGGAGATATCTGGATCCTCTTATGTCTCAGATGTCAAGACTACTCTGTTTGCATCTCTGAGGTTTCTCCACCCGGAAAGTTTCTCCTAGAAAGCTTTCTCGTAATGACAAATACTTCTTTACTGTTGCCGACTCTTGCTGATTCTTCTGCTTGTGTTGCCATTTGGCTTGTAAACATTCGTTTATCTCTTCGCACTTTCTTCTTAACTTCCTTTTTAACCTACCTGTATTTTGTAATTACTGCTGCTTTCTTGTTTCTTGTTATTCCGGAATTGAACAATTCCTTGCTATCTCGTCGCTTTTGGATTGATTCCTGTCTTCCAATATCCAATTTTTCCTCCCTGGTTCTTTGTAGCCCACTATCTCTTCACATGTGCCAAGAAAGAGTTCCTTGACTGTGTTCCACTTAGTATTTGCATCTTCATCTAGTTGTTCGGTGAGGGCATCAAATCTGTTTTTCAATTGTATCTGAAATTCATATTGCACTTCAGGTTTTCCAAATTTCCATGAGTTGAAACGTTTCATTCGTACAGCTGCCTGATTTACTGGTGCTGCCAACTTCAATCTGATATCAGCAATCATAAGGTGATGTTCGCTCCCTACATCTGCTCCACCATTATTCTTCACATCTAAGGGTCAATGTCTCCATCTTTTACTCCTTGCCAAGTGATCAATTTGGTTTTCTGACCGAAGATCAGGTGACACCAGCGAGATCTTGTGGCAGTTCTTATGTGGAAATAGTGATCCACCTATAACTAAACCAAAAATACTGCACAGATCTATGAATCTAATTTTGGTACTTATTCGTACAGTAAAAGCAATTTGAGGGGGGCCTCCAAGTTCACGCAAGGCAGCTCCCCAATCCACACAAGCGGTCGTGTTCAGGGCTGTTTTTTTTTAGCAGCATTCCATTGAACTGCTCAGTTGGGTCCCTCGTGCCATTGAACATGTGTGGACAAGGTGGAAACTCCACAGACACTACTCTTACTCTCCCCCTCGTTCGCATTATGCTTTGTCGAGAGTTATGTTGGACATAGGAGGAGATCGTCCTCGACAAGGAATACTTTAGGAAACTTGTTGAGTAAATCCCATTTCGGCGTTGAAAAGTTGTTGAAGCCGATGGAGGAGGTAACAATTCATGTATAAAAGAACCATTTTCAGGACTAAATTAAAGGCACAATGCCAATAATGAAATACACACGTACTTGGTAAATTCAACACTCTAACAGTTAAAAAGAGAAGTAATTCGCAGAGTAATGTTCGAACCCTGGTTTTCACATTGACATGCGCACACGCTTCCTCGGAGTTAACTGGCACTCTCACGAGCACGCTGAATATTGTAAGGCTATTTCGCGCTTTCCATGGCACGTAGCATATTTACACTCGATAACAGTAATTCGAGCGGCCAGTGATAATACATTACGCGCTCATTGCATTCCAGCATATTTAAAAAAATATGTCGGTATCGGTATTTGAACTCCGGAGCTCCTGGTTGATGACCAAAATCCTTTCTCCTACACTAACACTGACACGCCGTAAATTGCTTCACATCGGGGTTCAATTGCTAGGTGTGTCCCTCACTTCACATATACATTTAACCATTATGGCAGATTCTCGTCCATTTCATTGTTTTCTTTTATATTATTCTAATATGTGGGCAGTTTATTGTGTCCTGACAGTGGCATTTCGCCAGAAACGAGTTGCATCACTTTTTGTTGTAGCTGTACAGCCTCACCTGAGGAGGATGATAACCATTACAGGACTTCAAAATTTTTTATGCGTCAGTTTTTGATTGTTCAACTGTGAAGTTTCTCGATACAGGTACTATTGATGGAGAATTTGACATCAACAATTTTTGTGCCCTTAATATTTTATTTATTTATTATTATTCTTTATTTAATCAGTTTACCCTCCAAGGTTAGTTTTTTCCTCGAACTCTGCGAGAGATCCCACCTCTACGACCTCAAGGTCGGTGTCTTGGAGCGTGAGATACAACAGCTTGGATACAACTGGGGAAGATGACCAGTACATCGCCCAAGTGTCTTAACTTGCTATACTGAACAGGGGCCTTATGGGGGATAGAAAGTTTCGATGGGATAGTCAAGGAAGAGGGAAGGAAACGGCCGTGGCCTTAAGTTAGGTACCACCGCGGCATTCGCCTGGAGAAGAAGTGGGAAACCACGGAAAACCACTTCGAGGATGTTTGAGGTGGGAATCGAAACCCCTCTACACAGCTGACCTCCGGAGGTTGGGTGGACCCCGTTCCAGTCTTCGTACTTTTCAAATTTCGTAGCAGAGTCGGAAATCGAACCCAGGCCTTTAGTTGTGGCAGATAATCACACAAACCACTACACCTCAGAGGAGGTCTACTGTATTCTAATCGAATAATTTATAGCCTAGTGCGCAAAGTGGCTATCTCTGAATTTACATACCGTGTTTCGAAAAATCCTGTTTTGTTATTTTCCTGTCATGCCGTAACAAACAAACAAGCAAGCAAGCAAGCAAACAAACAAACAAACAAACAAACAAACAAACAAACAAACAACCAAAGAAACGACTACAACAAAAAATAGACATACTGAAATTATTTGAACAGAACCCACTTTCGACTTAGCGATGTATAAGGGAACAATTTGAAGTGTACAGACAAAATTAGAATTTTATTTATCTGGATGAAATGCCGTATGGCTTTTAGTGCCAGGATGTGTCCGAGGAATTCGGCTCGCCAGGTGCAGGTTTTTGATTTTACCCCCGTAGGCGATCTGCGCGTCATAATGAGGATGACATGATGATGAAGACGACACATACACCCAGACCCCGTGTCAGGGGAACTAACCAATTATCGTTAAAATTCCCGACCCTGCCGGGAATCGAACCCGGGACCCCTGTGACCAAAAGCCAGCACGCTAACCATTTAGCCGCGGAGCCGGACATTTATATGGATGATGTTACTCGAACAAATACGTACTTAGCTATCGTCTATTTTGATACACCAAGAAAATATTTCTGTAGTTCTATAGTTCTAAATACCGTCACGAGATGACTGGTTATGTCTACGTTCTGATAATATCGCCACAACCATTATTAGTTAAACAACTGAGTTGATAGTAATGAAAAGCTTTTCAGTCAACCGCATTCTAGAAGTTAAACACTCATAAATACCAATATGTAGCTCTGGAGTTTGATCTTGCAGCTTTGAACGCATAAGACAAGCCCATCTCTATAACAAAGCGTTCTTGAAAGTTAACTGCAAGATTAATTATTGTGCATATGCTATTTACAACTACTGTAATGACTACAGTGGCGTGTAATTATTTCATTGAATGACCTATCAGCAGTCTGGTTTTATGTCACTTCATTTGTATCGCGTGATATATTTCCAGTAATGACTTCAGTTATAACCGTTCCATTAATTTACATTTGTCATATGATGAACATTAGGAGATGCGTCAATACCATGCATATTTTCCATCCTCGTGAATACGTCAGTCTTGTAACATGGAAGCATGCAATTATCGATGGAATCATAAATCCTCCACGGTATGTCGATGAAACAATACAGGCTTACTTGTAAATCGAGATCCTTTTGACATAGGATATCATTAAGCTTTCCATAGAATTTAGCAGATTATTCTCATTTTCTACGTTACGAATTCAGCTGAAATGAGCACAACTATGCTAAAATCCCTGGTTTAAGTAACTGATGGTCGTAGTAAGAGTGAGATGCACGAACCGTAATTGTATAGTTTAGAGCTTGAACTTCATAACATTTCGCTGTTTAGCCCGAAGGTCTACACATTACGAGGTGTCGTGTGGTCAGCACGACGAATCCTCTCGGCCATTATTCTTGGCTTTCTAGACCGAGACCGTCATCTCACTGTCAGATAGCTCCTCAATTGTCTGCCTTTCAGGATTACACTCTCCCAGGAAATACCAACGAGCCGGATCGCCCGCTGAGTGAAAAGAAGACATTTCTAAGTGTACTGTAATTATGGTCAATCAATCAATCAATCAATCAATCAATCAATCAATCAATCAATCAATCAATCAATCAATCAATCAATCAATCAATCAATCAATCAATCAATCAATCAATCAATCAATCAATCAATCAATCAATCAATCAATCAATCAATCAATCAATCAATCAATCAATCAATCAATCAATCAATCAATCAATCAATCAATCAATCAATCAATCAATCAATCAATCAATCAATCAATCAATCAATCAATCAATCAATCAATCAATCAATCAATCAATCACTATTGATCTGCATTTAGGGCAGTCGCCCAGGTGGCAGATTCCCTATCTGTTGTTTTTCTAGTCTTTTCTTGAATGATTTCGAAGAACTTGGGAATTTAATGAACATGTCTCTTGGTAAGTTTCCAATCCCTAACTCCCCTTCCTATAAACGAATATTTGCCCCAATTTGTCCTCTTGAATTCCAACTTTGTCTTCATATTGTGATCATTCCTACTTTTAAAGACACCACTCAAATTATTCGTCTACTAATGTCATTCCACGCCATCTCTCCACTGACAGCTCGGAACATACCACTTAATCTAGCAGCTCGTCTCCTTTCTCCCACGTCTTCCCAGCCCAAACTTTGCAACATTTTTGTAACGCTACTCTTTTGTCGAAAATCACCCAGAACAAATCGAGCTGCTTTTCTTTGAATTTATTCCAGTTCTTGAATCAAGTAATCCTGGTGAGGGTCCCATACATTGGAACCATATTCTAGTAGGGGTCTTACCAGAGACTGATATGCCCTCTCCTTTACATCCTTACTACAACCCCTAAATACCCTCTAACCATGTGCAGAGATCTGTACCCTTTATTAACAATCATATTTATATGATTACTCCAATGAAGGTCTTTTCTTATATTAACACCTAGGTACTTACAATGATCCCCAAAAGGAACTTTCACCCCATCAACACAATAATTAAAACTGAGAGGACTTCTCCTATTTGTGAAACTCACAACCTGACTATTAACCCCGTTTATCGTCATACCATTGCCCACCGTCCATTTCAGAACACTATCGAGGTCACCCTGCAGCGACTTACAATCTTGTAACTTATTTATTACTCTGTACAAAATAACATTACCTGCAAACAGCCTTATCTCTGATTCCACTTCTATACATGTATCATTGATATATATAAGAAAACTTAATGGTCCAATAATACTGCCCTGAGGGATTCCCCTCTTAATTATTAGAGGGTCAGATAAAGCTTCACCTACTCTAATTCTCTGAGTTCTATTTTCTAGAAATATAGCCACCCATTCAGTCACGCTTTTTTCTAGTCCTACAGCACTCATTTTTGCCAGTAGTATTCCATGATCTATCCTATCAAATGCCTTAGATAGGTCAATGGCAATACGGTCCATTTGGCCTCCTGAATCCAGGATATCTGCTATATCTTACTGAAATCCTACAAGCTGAGCTTCAGTCGAATAACCTTTCCTAAACCCAAACTGCCTTTTGTCAAACCAGTTATTAATTTCGCAAACATGCCTAATATATTCACAAAAAATGCTTTCCCAAAGCTTATATGCAATGCATGTCAAACTGACTGGCCTGTAATTTTCTAATTTTCAGCTTTTATATTTATCACCCAATCCTTTATACGCAGGGGCTACTATAGCCACTCTCCATTCATTTGGTATAGCTCCTTCAACCAAACAATAATCAAATAAGTATTTCAGATATCGTACTATATCCCAACCCATTGCCTTTAGTATATCCTCAGAAATCTTACCAATTCCAGCTGTTTTTCTAGTTTTCAACTTTTATATCTTACTGTAAATGTCATCGTTATCATAGGAAAATTTTAATACTTCTTTGGTATTACTCACATCCCCTATCTGGACATTATCCTTGTAAGCAACATTCTTTACATACTGTTGACTGAATACTTCTGACTTTGGGTGTTCCTCGCATACACACTCCCCTTGTCCATTAGTGATTTCTGGAATGTCCTTCTTTGAACCTGTTTCTGCCTTAAAGTACCTACACTTACCATACCATTTTTCACTAAAACTAAAATTTGTACGCCCACCAATTATGCTTGCCATCATGTTATCTTTAGCTGACTTCTTTGCTAGATTCAATTTTCTGGTAAGTTCCTTCAATTTCTCCTTACTTTCTGTTGTATGTCCGGCGCTCCCTTCTCGCTCCGCCAGCCAGCTACACGCGCGCCAAGTGTCATTCTTCTAGCCTCGACGCGCAGCCCTCAGTGCGCGTGCCTGAACAGTCGTGTGTGTACTATAAAGAGGAACTCCCAGCCTGTCCTGATGCCCACTTGCTCCGGTGTCCAGCTCCAGAATACACCCTACGTCGAGCACGGAGGCTACTCCTCTTGAAAATGTGCTTCGACCAGGTGGACTGAATTTCTGGCAGTACGAGGTCTCACCTCTGGTCACCGCTCCTCTTCCGCTGCCCATATCTAGTCATACTATTACATACCGTTATATTTCCCTAATTAATGCAAGCTCCCTTGGTTTCGCCAAGTAAGAATTCTTCCAACATTGAACTTGCTTTTATGAACTCAGCAAGGAAGGACTTTCCAAAACATTTATGTCAGTACTTCTGATAGTTTTCGACTATCGACTTTGCTATCACAAGGACTATCTTTTCTAGATAGTAGTGGATGTAAATACTGCAAACTTATATATAGTGTACAGAAGATAGACTCTTTCTCAAGATTCTTAATTCATTTTGCTTCAAGTTAAATTTCAGTTTTATTTGTGTAAATAGTGTATTTTGCATTTGAAGCGAATAATAAAGTTGTGTTTTGTAAATCTCAACCTTGGTTACAACACAACTCTATGGCGACGAGGTAAAAAAAAAAAAAACGCAACAAACACTCCAATTCATCGGCCCCAGTCACCAACTCTGTGGCGACAGGATAATAACTTGCAATTCATCCACTCCTTCACAACGAGGTACAGCAAACTCAGTGCCCTCATACACTTAGACATTGGCGACGAAGTCAATCAGTGCTCAGTGTGTCGCCCACTCCACAGACATTCCACAGCTCTCTGACGTGCGCTCCACCTGTGTGGCACGCTCCAGCGTGTTTGCTTGCTCTCTCTCTCACTCCCAGCATATACCGGTCAAGGTCGCGCCTACAACCAGTGCTGACACACAGCTCTCCTTGCTCTTTATTGCACGCATCTCGCAATGGCTACAGCTGAGCAACTCGCTACGGTATTCCAAGCCTTACAGCAGCAACAACAACAGTTTATGCAACAACAACAGGCAGCATTAATTCAGGCTATTCAAGCTATTTCTGTCTCTACACAGCCATCAGCTATTCCTCCGTTCTCTGCTTTTGATCCGGCTAAGGAAGAATGGTCAGTTTATTTAGCCCGCTTACAACAGCATTTCATCTGCCATTCTGTCACAGATGATCAACGCCGCCGAGCACTATTTCTTAGTTCAGTTGGCAATGCTACGTGTGAATTACTACGTAAATTAGGTCCAGAAGAAAACCTTTCTGAGGTACCATTCGCACAGCTCCTGGCCCGTCTCACTGAACATTATGCCAAAGCTCCTCACATAGTGGCTGCTCGCTATAAATTTTTTCAGAGCAGAAAGCAACCCCATCAGACACATACTGAATGGATAACTGAATTGCGTGGTCTAGCTAAACCCTGCCAGTTCATATGCTCCAAGGACGGTTGTGGTTCACACTACACTGATTCTCTCATTCGGGACATGGTAATTTTACATACTCCTGAAGACAAGATACGTTTTGACGCTGTCAAGCAGAGTAACCCTTCTTTAGAAGACGTCCAGCGTATTGCTACGGTTTATGAGCTTACTACCAAGACTGCCGCAGCCATAGCTTCTCCACACGAAGTTGCTCAAGTCTCGACTCAGGCCCGCAAGTCCTCTGCTACAGTGAACCGTCCAGATAAGGCGCTCTCTACCAAGCATTCTCGCCAGGTTCCCTCTCGTAATGCTACAAGGAAGCCCACTTCTAAAAGCACCCCGAAATTCCTGCCTTCCTGCCGAGGCTGTTTCAAGCATCATGAACGTCGTGACTGTCGTTTTTTCAAAGCCACTTGTGAACGATGTAATAAACTTGGACACATTAAGACTGTATGTCGGAGTTCGCTCCGCCATGCTAAGACTCCTGCAGCACGCCCGAAGCATATACAGCCCCGCCAAGACATGGAAGTTGATCAGATCAATCTTATTCTTCCCACAAGGAATTCTCACAAGATCATCGTGCCTCTCTCATTCTCTACTCGATCTGTCGATTTTCAATTAGACACTGGATCACCTGTCTCTATTATTAATCTAGCTACCTACCATGACTTAGGTTCCCCTTCATGCTCGCCAGCTGACATCCAGCTTGTGACGTTTAACAAAAGGAAAATTGACATTAAAGGTCAAATCCAGCTTCAGGCTAGTTATAAAGGAATTCAGAAGGCCATTCCTCTTCTCGTAGTTAACAACTACACTGCATCCAACATTATGGGCATGGATCTATTTAACTTATTTGGTTTCCAGATACATGACAACATTAACGTTGTATCTACATTGTATCCTACTTCTGACGTTACCGATCTCCTAAAGCAGTTTCCTGAAGTCTTCGACTCTCAGCTCGGAATAGCAAAAGACTATACAGCTCACATACAGCTGAAATCCGGAGCTAAGCCTCGCTTCCTCAAAGCACGTCCAGTACCCCTAGCACTTCAAGACCCGGCCACGAAAGAATTAGAAAGATGGATACAAACTGGAATTGTGGTACCAGTTACTTCTAGTCAATGGGCTACTCCACTAGTGGTAATCAAGAAACCTGATGGTAATGTTCGACTTTGTGGCGATTTTCGATCTACAGTCAACGCACAACTCGACACAGATATCTTTCCTATTCCACGTCCAGAAGACTTATTCCGTCGTCTCGCTGGTGGACAATTCTTCTCTCGAGTTGATCTTAAAGAAGCATATCTCCAGCTACTTTTAGACGAAGACTCTAAGAAATTTCTAACACTCAACACTCCTCTCGGACTGCTCCAGCTCCAGCGGCTCCCATTCGGTGTTTCATCCTCAGCGGCTATTTTTCAGCGCTATTTAGCTCAACTCACTGCCTCCATTCCCGGTTGTGCTAACTACCTGGATGATATTATTGTTACTGGAAAAGATCATCAGGAACATCTACACAATCTACGCCTCCTTCTCCAGACATTGAAAGACAATGGCCTACGAGCGAATCTCGCTAAATGTACATTCTTTCAGCCTCAAGTTCACTACCTAGGACATATACTTGATAAGACTGGAATTCGCCCTAGTGCACAGAATGTCTCAGCTATCGTCAACATGCCAGCACCTCAGAACCTCAAGCAGCTTCAGTCCTTCATAGGCAAAGCGAACTACTATAATAAGTTCATTCCCCGCTTCGCTACAGTGGCAGCTCCATTAAACGCTCTACGTAAAAAAGGTGTTAAATTTCAATGGACTCCGCAATGCCAACAGGCATGGAAAACCATCAACAACGCCTTAATTCAAGCTATACAACTCACTCATTTTCAGCCCGACAAGCTCATCACGCTAGCTACTGACGCTTCAGACTACGGTGTCGGTGCCGTTCTCTCCCAGAAGGATCGTCATGGACAGGAACGCCCCATCGCTTTCGCTTCGAAAACACTTAATGACCATCAACGTCGATACTCACAGATAGAGAAAGAAGCTTTAGCCATCATCTTTGGTATTCGCCGTTTCAATGAATATCTCTATGGCAACCATTTCCTGATCATTACTGATCATAAGCCTCTCGTACACTTATTCCATCCTGGTAATAAGATCCCTGAGAATTCCCTCAAAAAGCTTCAACGATGGTCCATGTTCCTTTCTGATTATTCCTATCAGATTGTCTATCGAGCCACATCCCAGCATTGTAATGCTGATGCCCTCTCACGCTTACCAGTTGGTCCTGATACTGCCTTCGATTCTCAAGAATCTGAATGTCTTCAGTTGGACATAGAACTTGAAGATACTGTCTCCAGTTTTCCTATTGATGCTACCTGCATAGCTAAAGCTACGGATAAGGACAGTACACTTGCTACTGTGCGTACTTACATCCGCAACGGTTGGCCTCTTCAGAGCAATCTTCCCGCCCACCTTGCACCTTATCATCGTATGCAGCATCGTCTCACGACTCGTGCTGGTGTCGTACTCCTAGAAGCAGGCACCATCTTCCGAGTGGTTATCCCACTTAGCCTACAGAAACAAGTTCTCGCATTATTACACCAAAGCCATTGGGGTATATCCCGAACGAAGCAACTAGCACGTCAACACTGCTACTGGCCCGGTATTGATGTCGCCATCGAAAAGCTCATCCGTCATTGTGAACAATGTCAACTGAATCAGAACGCCCCGTCTTCAGATCTAGCTTCATGGCCTCCTGCTACTACTCCATGGGAACGAGTTCACATCGATTTCGCAGGTCCTTTCCTCAATTCCATGTGGTTAATAGTCATCGATTCACTATCGCACTTTCCATATGTAGTGGATATGCATTCGACTACTACGACCGAAGCTACCATTCGTGCTCAACAGAAAATATTTACTACAGAAGGCTTACCTCAAGTACTCATTTCGGACAACGGACCTCAATTTACAGCTACTGCTTTTAAGAACTTTTGTACATATAATGGCATTCGTCATAATCTAGCACCGCCTTTTCACCCTCAATCTAATGGTGAAGCTGAACGCTTTGTACAAACATTTAAGAGAAGTATGAAAAAAGCTGTCTCTTCAGGCTTAACTAAAGACCAAGCACTGCTCCAACTCTTAAGCAACTACAGAACTCTGCCCGGCGCTGATAATATCACTCCTGCACAGAAGCTCCATGGACGACCTCATAGAACTTTACTTTCTCTGTTGCAGCCTCTTCCGGCCCAGTCTCAGACCTCACCAACGAAGTTCTCAGTCAACGACAAGGTCTACACCCGGACATTCAGGTCAAACCCACTCTGGATACCTGGAGTCATCTGCAGATCTTTGGGTCATCGTCTCTACGAAATACAGACTACGGAGAAACGTATCTGCCGCCATCAAGACCAGATACGTCTGCGCTACCGCCCATGTCCAGCTATTGATTCTATTGCTCAGCCAGATAACTCTATTGCTGAACGAGCTTTAGACCATTTAATAACCATGGGTTCCTTTCAGGACGAGACAGCGCCACTCCGCCCGGTCCAGGCTACGGACAATCCAACAGAGACATCAGCAGCTCCGGCCCAGCATCGCAGCCGCCGCCAGCGCCGCCGCCGTTTCACGCCGTACCGGCGTATTTAGGAGGGGAGGGTGTTGTATGTCCGGCGCTCCCTTCTCGCTCCGCCAGCCAGCTACACGCGCACCAAGTGTCATTCTTCTAGCCTCGACGCGCAGCCCTCAGTGCGCGTGCCTGAACAGTCGTGTGTGTACTATAAAGAGGAACTCCCAGCCTGTCCTGATGCCCACTTGCCCCGGTGTCCAGCTCCAGAATACACCCTACGTCGAGCACGGAGGCTACTCCTCTTGAAAATGTGCTTCGACCAGGTGGACTGAATTTCTGGCAGTACGAGGTCTCACCTCTGGTCACCGCTCCTCTTCCGCTGCCCATATCCAGTCATACTATTACATACCGTTATATTTCCCTAATTAATGCAAGCTCCCTTGGTTTCGCCAAGTAAGAATTCTTCCAACATTGAACTTGCTTTTATGAACTCAGCAAGGAAGGACTTTCCAAAACCTTTATGTCAGTACTTCTGATAGTTTTCGACTATCGACTTTGCTATCACAAGGACTATCTTTTCTAGATAGTAGTGGATGTAAATACTGCAAACTTGTATATAGTGTACAGAAGATAGACTCTTTCTCAAGATTCTTAATTCATTTTGCTTCAAGTTAAATTTCAGTTTTATTTGTGTAAATAGTGTATTTTGCATTTGAAGCGAATAATAAAGTTGTGTTTTGTAAATCTCAACCTTGGTTACAACACTTTCATAACTATTTCTAACTCTATTTCGTTCCAACCGGCACCTCCTTCTTAGTCTCTTTACTTCTCTGTTATAATATAGTGCATCTTTACCATTCCTTACCACCTTTAAAGGTGCAAACCTATTTTCACATTCCTGAGCAATTGCTTTAAACCCATCCCAGAGTCTGTTTATACTTTTATTTACCATTTTCCAGTGATCATAGTTACTTTTAAAAATCTCTCTCAAGCCTGTTTTATCAGCCATATGGTACTGCCTTTTAATACCTTCCTTTCTTTCAAATTTATTTTTAACTACGACAAAAACAGTTTCGTGATCACTAATGCCATCTATTACTTCGGTTTCTCTATGGAGTCCATCTGGTTTTATCAGCACCACATCCAAAAATTCCTCCCTGTAGTTGGTTCCATCGTTTTCTGAATCAGGTGCCCTTCCCACATTAACTTATTTGCCATTTGTTGTCCATGCTTCCTGTCGTTCGCATTACCTTCCCAATTGACATTTGGTAAATTAAGATCACCCGCTACAATCACGTTCCTTTCCTTATCGTTTCCCACATAGCTGATTATCTTATCAATAATTCTGAATCAGCGTCAGCGCTACCCTTTTCCGGTCTGTACACTCCAAAGACATCAAGTTGCCTATTATCTTTAGAGATGAGCCTTACACCCAGAATTTCATGTTTTTCATCCTTAACTTCTTCGTAGCTTACAAATTCTTCTTTCACCAGAATGAATACCCCCCTCCTACCATTCCTATCTCTACGATACACTCTCCAGTTCCGTGAGAATATTTCTGGATCCATTATATCATTTCTCAGCCATGATTCAACTCCTATTACAATATCTGATAAGTATATATCTATTAAATTACTTATTTCGATTCCTTTGTTTACAATGTTTCTACAATTGTGCACTAACATTTTTATGTCATCCCTACTTGATTTCCAGTTCCCTGTTCGCTTAACACCGGTTCCTGAGCCACCCCGTTTCCCTGAATGTACCTGCCTATGACCTTTCTAAACAAATTTCCTGACTTAATATGTACCACTGCGGTTTAAGTGAAGGCCATCTGAGCGCAGATCCCTGTCTCCTACAATTGTGTTTGTGTATTGTACCAGGGAAAGTTGTTGAGCTATTGAGCATGGGAAAGGACTAAGAAGTTCGCAGGGCGAAATAATAGATGTTATTTTGCTAATGACAATTTATTCAAAAATCTAGGCGCAAACATTCTGGTGTTATATAATGCTGTGGACACACGAGAAACAATTGACACTGGTCGTGAGTGTTAAAATATAGCACTGTCTGGCCTGCTATAGATGAAGTTGAAAATTAAATTTATTTCTTCATGAAATTCATAAGTTGAACGTGGTTTCATAAGTCTTTAGAATGTTCGGAAATAAGCACTTATTTTCATAAATCACTTTCATATGAAACCTAAAATCTTTTTAAATCAATGCCTCAAATCTGTTTAAATTATTAAATTAATTATCACACGTTAATGAATTATGATCAATTGGCACTTGTAATTTGTGGTTAGCGTAGCACTTTAAAATAATGATTTAAAAAAGTGCCTCGTCAGTAAGTCAATGATTGTCTAGTGCAATAGTTTTTAAAGTAATCACTTGCTTTTACCAGTTTAAAATGCTAAATGCACTCATATCACCTGAAAGTTTTTGTAGGCCGGAACTGGTGAATGCGGCTCCACGAACATCAACTGGAACTCCAACGATGTTGTCAGCACCACGTCGAACCAAGTACCATCTCCAACGTCGTACCACGTTCCATTTCTCTCGTTGTACCACGTATTACATCCCTGTCGAACCACGTACCGCCTCCATCGTCGTACTATGTCCCACGTCGAGTCAGGTGTTGAGTTGATATGAGGCTTAACACTCGGTCAAGATTTCTGGTGTTATATAATGCTGTGGACACACGAGAAACAATTGCACTGGTCGTGAGTGTTAAAATATAGCACTGTCTGGTTAATTGAATGTTCGCTTGTCAAGAATAAATAGCATTCTTAATTGCATTTAGAAACACGTGTAATTTGAATCACAGTTTGTAATGTGCACTTTGAAACACAGTCCGTCATCTAATTTCAAATTAATGCTCACTATTAGAAATAGTTATGGCTTTTAAAATGAATTAAAGCACAGTCTGAAGTGTTTGAAACACACGTCACAGTTCAAAGTACCCACCGTTTTTTAAATATTCACACTTCTTGAATAATATGAATTTTAAAGACACAGTTCATATAATGCAGGATATTTACACTAGAACACAATGTTATTGACATTCAGAACTCGTTGTATCGAGTTCGAAGCGAAACTTAAAGTTCAAAGTTTATGGAAATGATGAGTGTAAGTCCAGGCCTTGTCCTAGCTATCACAAACACAAATATTAAGGAAGTTTACTATGTTATTTAGCTTCACTCAAGTCAGTATTTCCTAAAAATGACATAAAATGTCCTTAAGCTTTACTGAATTGTTTGCTATCACTGTTCAAACACTAGTCATATCTGAGAAAATTGTTCCCATTCGGCTATGATAAAACTACTCTAAATTATGGGAAGTCACAGTTCAGTGTTAAACACACGCATAAATTTCATCAAGTTCGGAGATGCACCGATAATAATAGAGCTCGAATCATCACACGCAGTATTTTTTCAAGTCCGTAACACAAGTTAATAAGAATGACAGAGTTCCACTTAATACACGCCGGATATTCAAAGTCCGTAACGCTGTAAAGATTGTATTGCGAATAACACAGTTCAACTTAATACACGCCGAATAGTCAAAGTCCGTAACACTGTATTTGAGAAAAACAGAGTTCAACTTAATGCACACCGAATATTTACAAGACCGCAACACAGCAGAAAATTTATGTATCATCTTAGTACACGCGGGATTTTTCTAAATCTTTTAGCACGGCAGAAATCTAGTAACTTCGGCGAACAACTTCGTGTAACGGGACACGGCGACAGTACCATCTGATATGGTCGAGTTGTGGATTGCAACTGCCTGTACTCTTTTTTTTCTTCGGTGGGGGGGGGGGGGGCGAAGCCCGCTCCCCCCGCGTGACCACCGGATCAATCTACTGTACATGCCCTCCGACATGCTATTAATTCTAAAGAAGAAAGAGATAGCAGGGAAGAGTGGGAAGTGATACAAGGAGTATCTGCCTGTTTCCTTGTTAGACACGTTACAAGGCGAGTTTGTATTGGTAAGGAAGTGTTAAGATGTGGTATTGAAGGGTCAGGGAAGAACCGTATAGGCAGAAAAGAGAAATAGCCTACATGTACAACCTTGTAATCATGCGATAGCACATGCAAGGATGTGGGCTGGAAAAGTCCAGTGGTAGTGTTAGTTGAGAAGAGGTATCATGCACCAAACCATGAACCGTAGTCTCGCCATTCCATCTGCAAGGGGATCAGTCCACCTGGGCACTGCCGTGACTAGCGTGGGCCTTTCCGGTTGCGGAGCCATGCGTCTAGTACCACTAGGACCCGCCGCGCAGCGCCACCTCCTTAGATAGATAGATGGATAAGAAATGGGTGAGCCCTGTTTTCGCAGAGCTCCACACGTAGGTCTAGCCACCTCCTTGGGGTACCTCGTACCCAGTCTCCGATCCTGGAGAATGAGCCAAGCCCGCTGAGGCGGGGGCCTCCTGGAAGGGGGTGGGTCATGGCGCCGGGCCTCCTGGGCAACTGCGATGGGAGGCCGGGTGACCTCGCGCGCAGTTGGTGCACACCGGCGCCTCCTTAAGTATCCTGGACTTTTCCAGCCCACATCCTTGCATGTGCTATCGCATGATGTCAGGTTGTACATGTAGGCTATTTCTCTTTTCTGCCTATATGGTTTTTCCCTGACCCTTCAATACCATATCTTAACACTACCTTGCCAATACAAACTCGCCTTGTAACGTGTCTATTGCGCAGGCCGTGTAGTGGTGATCACCCCCACAACGGTTGCACCTCACTTGGAGCCCACACTTCTCTTGTCGGTGGCCCCACCTCAGACAGCGGAAACACTGCAAGAGCTGCTGAGGGGGACGTTTCAATCTCACCTGACTGCCGCTATCCGCTGAGATCTTCTCCTGATTTGCTCCTCGGTAGACTGCTGTTCTGGGTTGTGGCTGGGCGGCCCTCTCCTGATGTGCCGGCGTCGTCTTCCTGGTCCGGCAGGGGAAGAGGCCTCGTCCTGGTAGCCCTGCTCCCGGCCTGGTGACCCCTGGGTAGCGGGTGGCTCGGCTGCGTCGCCGTCTTTTTCCTCCTCCTGGGTGGCGGCGGTGGCGTCGGTCGGCGCTAACACTCGACTACGTTCCCTGTCCTGTGGGGCGCACATAGAGGTCTGCAGCTCGACAGACATGCAGGCAGGTTCTGCCTGGACAGCAGCCTCAGAACTCCAGGGGACGTCCTTCTCCACTGCTGTGCTGCCATCCACCGTCACGGGCGCTTTCCTGGTTTGCGCCCGGGTTACGGCCCCTTCCTGGTGGGCCTGGGTCTGCGTCCACTTCGCCCTGGTAGGTGGTCGACGTTCCTGGTTGGCGGCCTTGTTGGTCTGCGTGTACTTCGTAAAGTACAGCGGACCAAGTGGGGTCCAGCCGTCGCGGCGCTCGGGAGCGCCGCCGTCGTTCTCGGTCCTCGGCTCCGTCTGCGTGGTTGCCTCCTGGTAGCCTGATACGTCCAGGTGCTCCCTGAGTCCTGGTAGCCGGACAACCTGGCAGTGCTAGGACACCAGCTCCTCGTAGGCCTTGAAGCGGACTGCGTCATTGGGGCGGATGGTGACCGCCCAGCCAGGGATCGCCTCGGCGATGTTCTCCATGCTCGACTCTTCCATAAACTCGGCAGCCGCATTAAGGCGGTAGGGTATGCGCACTGTCCCTCGGTTGGTGCGCACCCCTTCCCCCCGTCAGTGGTTGTACACCAACAGCGACGGGAGTCTGACGTCAGGGGCAACCCCTGAGCTGAGCTCCGCTAGTAGTCTCGCTACAGCTCCCCTGTAGTCGTAGCCGGCCGGTGTCGCTGGTAGGCTTAGCTTCTCCATCCTGGTCCTCCTGAAAAGAAATCCTGAATGAGAACAGAAAGCGAGCACTGAGAAGTGCTTAGCTCTGACAAAAGCTCTTTCGAAGTTGTGCTAATAAGTACAGCTACCTGACTAGCACTTAGAAAGTACAGAGCGCCTGGCAAGGAGAGGGACAGCACGGGACAGCAGAGCGACAGGCACGTATGCCCTTCCGCTACAACAGTCAGCTCGACCTTTCTGCCTGTACTCTTCGAGGCGAGGCTCTTTCATACTGAAAGCTGGCTGGCTCTTTGCTTCAAGCGAAAAAATAAATAACTAAAAAGGTTTCTTTCCCACCTTAATATCTTGGAAACTAGTAGGTAGATTTCCTTCAAATTTTGCCTACTTTACTTTTCAAATATCAGCTTCACGCTGGTGCATTTCATATTTTCGTAGTTAACGGCGTTTAGTAGATATCAAAATTGTTCGATTACATTCTAGACGGGTAAGTCTGCAGAACGCGGCGAATACATCACCCGAACGGTTCTATGCCTGTGACGTAGCGCTGTCTCTCTCACTCCCATAGCGAGCAGCTGAGTCTCGAATGTTCGCTCGGCACGCTGACTCTAAATGCTAGAGCTATAAACTCGTAAGTAAATTACGAATTAAAAATGCAATGTGCCAGGCCGTAGGCATTCTTGGTACAGTATGTAAGTGTGTGTGCATTTATTGGGTTATCCTGAAAATATATAAAATACATTTTTGTCATTAAATTACTCAGAATTTAGAAAGAATGGTACTCCTGTATCGATCATGTCCGCGGTAAGAAGGAAATGCAATTTTTAATTTTCCGTCATCCTTCTGTCTGCCTGCTGTACGAATGTATGCGCATTACCAAAAGTGGCTGAACAAAATTTAATGAAAATAGGTATTTAAAGTCGGGGAATGAGGCACTACAGACTAGACTATAAATACGTTTATGGTAATTTAGGGAAGGCCTAAAATGCAATTCTCAAATACCTGTGTTATTAGTGGTCCTATCGATGAATAGTACATAATAAAAGTTACACTGAGTACAATTTCTGGTAATAAATGTCCTGTACAGCTTTACTGTAAAGACTTCAACAGAACTGACGAATTTTGACTTTTGTTGCTTAGTCTATATCAACGCCGAGCATCGCTAACACGGGAATATTGTTCAATCGTGTTAACGTGGCTGAACTAGCGATAGTGGTGGTTTTTTTTGTTTGTTAGTGGCTTTATGTCGCATTGACACAGATAGGTCTTATGGCGACGATGGGATAGGAAAGGCGTAGGAGTTGGAAGGAAGCTGCCGTGGCCTTAATTAAGGTACAGCCCCAGCATTTGCCTGGTGTGAAAATGGGAAACCAAGGAAAACCATCTCCAGGGCTGCCGACAGTGGGATTCGAACCCACTATCTCCCGGATGCAAGCTTACAGCCGCGCGCCTCTAACCACACGGCCAATTTGGTGGTTTCTGTCGTGATTGTCTTAAGGCGAAAACCACATGATCATCAGCCCATATTGACAAGGATAATTGTGAAGATGATTATCAAGATGAGAAGAAAAAATAGTAATGGAATGGTCGCTTGAAGAGTAAGACAAGTGGGAGTCATGAAGTTCGAAGAAAGACTTTCTTTACATCAGATGCTCTAATATTACAGAGTTGGAAAAAAACTAAATGTAAAGGCCTGCATCATCAAAAGTCTATACAATTGATCAACAATAACATTACATTGACTGCTCTATGCTGTGACGTGCTTTGTCTCTTCTGTTGCCACTAATCTCCCTTAGATGGGATTATTGCTGCGTCCCGAGTAGATCCGCTTGTCTGAATATTGGCGAGAAGTAGCTGGGAAGTTAGATAATTTTCTTTTTAAGCACACCATTCCTTTGGTTCGTACATATTCTGATAACTACTGGTACGCGACACACTGGTTCATCATAGTGTTCCAGCTATTTGATCCCTGTTCTGAGGCACAAGTACGAATGGGAAGTGAGCACACTTAATGGAGAATGGCAGAGCAGTGTACACCAATGTCTTGGCCAGGTCATTTCAGCTGTGGAACTAGGTTCTGTTAAAACGGAAATGTAATATTGTTCGTGAAAAGTGAGAAACTGTGCCATTTTTCATCTGATCGAATATTTCATTTGAAAGCATTATTCTCAACTGCGACATTCCAGTAATCTAACAAGAATACTGACGTCATTGTAATGAACTACGTCGAGTTCAGTTTAATGTAATGTGTCTGTGTCACGGGAAAATGGATACGTGGATCTTAATGAAACTTGGTATTTCAGTTTAGAATAAGGTCGAGTAGGATCTTAGGTATACGTTGTCTAAAAATTTTTACCAGGGTGGGATGTTTAAGAAGGGGCCAAAGCATACCTCTCTCTTACGGTTGATTTTACACGAAAAAGCTCATGGTGAAGTTTTGTTCTATATTTTTTCCTGATGCAGTGAAAAATAAAGGAAATATAATTGGCAGTCTTGTGAAAGTTTAAGACCAAGAGCCGACAACTTTTTCTATAGACTGTAAAGAGAGTTGCTATGGATATCGTTCCAGCAACGTTTTAAAGGCTTTTTACAGCCGACAGTATTTTTAAAATATTAACCTGATATTTTGCTTTCGTTCCTTACCGGAACGAAGAGATCAATTGAAGATCAACAATAATGCAATACAGAGTGCAAGGATGCGAGTACGTCACGACAAGCCATTGACAGGGAGGCATGCCCATATATTTGCCTCAGAATTTGGGGTCAATGTGAGGGGTTGACAAAAATGTCATCATACACATGGTAACTTTTTGTCCCGTCAATGACGGATACTACAGCTAAATCTATATATATAAAATAAGAGTTTTGTCTGTACATTGCTCAGAATTTGAAAATGATGGTATTTCTGTATCGGTCATGTCCATAGTAACAAGAAAATGCACTTTTTACTTTTCCGTAATTTCTGTCTGTCTGTCTGTCTGTCTGTCTGTCTGTCTGTCTGTCTGTCTGTCTGTCTGTCTGTCTGTCTGTCTGTCTGTCTGTCTGTCTGTCTGTCTGTCTGTCTGTCTGTATGTATGTACACGCATCACGAGAAAACGGTTGAAGAGAATTTAATGAAAATCGGTATGTGAAGTCGGGGGATGAGCCTCTACAATCTAGGCTATAAATCATTTTACTCACGCTGAGTGAAATGGTAGTTTAGGGGAAGGCCTAAAATTGAATTCACAACTATTTATGTTATGAGTGGTCTAATGAAAATCGGTATGTGAAGTCGGGGGATGAGCCGCTACAATCTAGGCTATAAATCATTTTACCCAAGCTGAGTGAAATGGTAGTTTAGGGGAAGGCCTAAAATTGAATTCTCAATTATTTATGTGATTAGTGGTCCTATTTTAAAGAAAATGGGTATGCAAAGGTGGGGAATAAATTGATACAATCTAGGCTGTCAATAATTGTATTCACGCTGAGAAAAATGGTAGTTTAGGGGAAGGCCTAAAATTTAATTCTCAAATATTGTTGTTATTAGTAGTCCTATCTTGATGAAAATCGGTATGCAAAGTCAGGAAATAAGTCGCTATAGTCTAGGCTGTAAATTATTTTATTCACGCTGAGTGAAATGGTAGTTTAGGGGAAGAACTAAAATGTAATTCTGAAATATTTCTTATTAGAAGTGTAGTCGATGAATGCTAGATAACTAAGGTTATATAGTATTAAATTTCCTATTATTCATGTCTTATACATTGTTACCGTACTGGATATGATCACCAAGATATTCTTGAATTTGAATTTTTGTTACTAAGTCCATATCAGCGCCGAGTAACGAGAAAATGGGTAAAAAGTATTTAATGAAAATCGGTATGTAAAGTCGGAGAATAAGAAACTACAGTTTATGGTATAAAATATTTTATAAATCACAGAGTCGAAAGAAAAGTAAATGTGTAGGCGTACAATATAGAAAGCTCATAACACTGATCAACAATGACATTACATTGACCATTGTTTGTCGTGATGTGCTTTGTGTCTTCTGTTGCCCCTCATCTCCGGTAGATAGGATTACTGTTGCGTACAGCGTATTTTTTATTTGATTTCCGTCGCACTGACATAGATAGGTTTTATGGCGACGATGGGATAGGAAAGGGCTAGGAGTTACTTAGGCCTTAATTAAGGTACAGGCCCAACATTTGACTGGCGTGAAAGTGGGAAACCACGGAATACCATCTTCAGCGCTGCCGACAATGGGGTTCGAATCCACTATCTCTCGGATGCAAGCTCACAGCTACGCACCGCTAACCACACAGTCAACTCGCCCATTCGACAGAGTGTAACAGCCTGCCTGAATATTGGTGGGAAGTAGCTGGTGAGTTAGATAACTTTCTTCTTTAGCATGCCATTCCCATGGTTTATAAATTTTCTGATACTACTGGTACGTAACAACACTGGATCATCATAGCATTCGGGCTATTCAATCCCTACTCTGAGGTACTGATTGGAATGAACAGTGTGCATATTTAGCGGAATAATGACAGATGAGTGTTCATGGCAATCTGCGGCCCGGTCATCCCAGCTCTGGAACTTTGGACTATTAGATTGGCACCGCAATCTAACCGCAGCACTGTTCGTTAAAAGTGATAAAACGTGCGGCTTTCCATTTGATCGAGTATTTTATATGATAGCATTGCTTTTAATCGCTACATTCACACTTACGTTTTATTTTTTATTTTTTGCTATTTGCTTTACGTCGCACTGACACAGATAGGTCTTATGGTGACGATGGGATTGGAAAGGCCTAGGAGGTGGAATGAAGCGGCCGTGGCCTTAATTATGGTACAGCCCCAGCATTTGCCTGGTGTGAAAATGGGAAACCACGGAAAACCATCTTTAAGGCTGCCGACAGTGGGACTCGAACCCACGATCTCCCGATTACTGGATACTGGCCGCACTTAAGGGACTGCAACTATCGAGCTCTGTACTTACTTTTTTGTAATGACCTATGTTGATTTCAGTTAGGAAAACCACAAAGTCAGTCTTTCTGAGAATCCCGTAGCGAAGCACGGGTACATCAGCTAGTGACTAATAAAACAGACGGTGTTTTATTTGTAACTAGCAAATGTGCCCGTGCTTAGCTACGGTATTCTACATTGTACAGGGATATCGAAGTAAATTACTGTACATGAAGTGAATAAAATATCTTAAAACTGCATGTCTGCTAGCATTATCCAGAAACAGCGTTGTTTCCAATGTAAAGTGCGAGTTGCGGAGTTGTGATGATAACGGCAGGCTCACTTGCCTACTGCCATTGACAATCGAGTAGGTAAGTTCTCTTTATAATGAGAGGTCCCATTACCTACTGCGCGGTCACAATCGATTTGGGGAGTTTTCGTTAAAATGACAGGCACCCTTTCCTGCTTTCAGACAGATTACAGTTGATAAGTTTTTATTATAATAGCAGACACCTTCCCCACTGCCAGTCAAAATTGAGTTGTGCTGTTATCTTTAAAATGACAGGCCCCTTCCCTTAACGACAGTCACACCGAGCTGGTGAGTTTCCATTATAATAGCAATGCCACTATGCCTAATGCCAGTCACATTTAAGATGGATAAATTTGTTTGTAATGGTGGGGACAATTGCCTACTCCCAAACACAATAGGTTAGGGGAGTTGTGAACAAAATTGCATGCTCCCTTGAATTCTTCCAGTCAAATCGAGAAGGAAATTATTAATTACAATGGTAGTCCCTCCTTACTAATGCCAGTTAAAAAGGAGTTGGAGAAGGATCGCATTTCTACTGTCAGTCAAATTCGATTACAATAGTAGACGCCCTCCTGCTGAGAGTCACTATCGATGTAAAATATTAATTATAATGGCAAACATACCCTTTCTGCATAGCTACAAATCAACTTCAATGAATATATATAGATCGACATACGAAGTATACGCATGTTTACTATATTGCAAACCATGATTTACAGATTAACTGCTGCTAAACGATACATCATATCGACAAACGGATTGTACCATAACACGCCTCATTTAGCGGTCAAAATAGCGGGTCTTAAGGCATTTTCTGCTGTATTATCTATTGATAGGTAAAATTGAGTTAGAGACATTGCATAGGGTGATATTTGGGTAAGGTTTTCTCACAGTGCATTACTTTTAGGTACTAATGTGACGGCTACAAAAATAGAATTTGACTCACGAATGGATACTGGGTGGTCCAATGTTCGTGTAGAATTAGATGATTCTATCTTTCATATAAATAATTCTAACTACGAATTATACGTGCACAAAGAGAAAAATGTATGTATAATCGAGAAATAGAGACAAATCTAACATATAAGGAATAGAGATACGACGAAACGTCATAGAACCAAAGTTGTAGATCACTCCAAATTGAACTGAGATTGTGCCATCCGTTTTGCGATTCGATTTGCCGTTATGTAGTGAAATACCTCAAAACGAATGTCTGCACCGATAATTAAAATTGCCTCAAAATTCCGATATTTTTCGAGGGTAAAAAATGAAATATTTAAAGATATTGGAAGCGTTCCGTCGATTACAGGCTGACATATAATTTTACCAAATTTCAATTTTCTAGCTCGTCCGGCAGATTTTGCCTTAAGCTTGTTTTGGGAGATGGGGGATGGTTAAACATGAGGACTTACAAGAAACTAAAGCTAACAAATACGCAGATGGTCATTATTACACCTGAAATGGATATCTGTACGAAAATTTCGCCAAAATAGTCAGTGTACAGACACACGGTCGTTACGATTTTATTTATATAGCTAGATGAGGTATCAGCATGGGCACGTTTGTAAGTGCGAACCTTCATTTCGAGATTTACTGCTGCTAAACGGTGCATCATATCAAACAAACGGTTTCCATCATTTACAGCTCTACATATTTGGTCTTAAAATATTTTCTCGCATCTCCCATATTTATGGTTTCGATTGATTTACGATATTTGAATGGGGTGAAATTTTAACATTTTACATTATTTTTCGCGTACTTGTGTGAAAGCTACTATAATTAAACTTGATTCGCATATAGCCATTGGTCGTGTCAATGTGCGTGCCAAATTCGATGACTCCATCTTTCCTATAACTGTGTCAAACTATGTAATTTACGCGTAAAAAGCACAAAATTTGTGAACAATCGAGAAATACAGTCAAATATAACGTATAAGACGTATAAGGGAGAGAGAGAGACGACAAAAAGTCATAGGACCAAAGTTGTAGATCACTCCAAATTGGTTTTGCCATCCGTTGTGTGATAGGACTTACCCGTTTAGCCGCTAAATACCCGAAACGAAGGTCTGCTTGACTTGACTTAATTTCTCTCGTTCCCACTGGAACATAGGGCAAACGTGAAACGTCTCCATTGTGGTCGTCGACTTGCCAATGCTTTAACTTCCTTCGAAGACTTCTCTGCTTCAAGAGCCTCCTCCTCTACAGTCCTCCTCCAGGTCTTCCTAGGATGACCTCTCCTCCGTGCCCCTTGCGGATTCCACTCCAGTGTTGTGGGTTGTTAGGTAGATCCCGCTGGTTTTCTCAAAGTATGACCTATCCATTTCCATTTCCTCCCCTTGATTTCCACTGCGACTGGGACTTGGTTTGTTGTTCTCCATAGCTAGTCATTGGATAAAATTTGCGGCCATCTGACGTTTATGATGCGTCTTAAGCAACGGTTTATAAATGACTGCAAGAGATTAGTGATAGTTCGTGTAACCTTACAAAATAAACATTTTCAATACAAATATTAAATCAGTCCTTCTATATACTTTTGAAACTTGGAATGCTTGCGAACGAAGAGGTCTGCACCATCATTAAAATTGTCTCCATATTCCGATATTCTTCGGCGATAAAAAATGAAAAATTTTAATATCTTGGAAGTTCTCCGTCGGTTACAGGCTAAAACGTATAATTTGGCACAATTAAAATTTTCTGTCTCGTCTGACAGATTTCGCCGTAATCTTGATTTTGGGCGAGGGACCGGGGGGGGGGGGGGTTAAAATTTAGGACTTTCAAGAAACTATACCTAAAAATATGCAGTTGGTCATTATTACCCCTTAAAGGGATAGCTGTAGGAAAATTTCGCAAAATAATAAATGCACAGACACACAGTCGTTACGATTTTAGTTATATAGATAGATAAGGAATCTGCTCCACGTACAACACATTTCGGGCTATGTCTGCTGGACTTAGCCTGCAAAACCGACCGTTCATGATATCTCCCCCACCGGGAGAGTTGCAGTGCTGTTTGGAGCGCGGAGCTGTGAGCTTGCATCCGGGAGATAGTGGGTTGGAGCCCCACTGTCCGCAGCCCTGAGAATGGTTTTCTGTGGTTTCCCATTTTCACACCAAGCAAATGCTCGGGCGTATCTTAATTAAGGCCACGGCCACTTCCTTCCAACACCTAGCCCTTTCCTATCCCATAGTCGCCATAAGCCCTATCTGTGTCTGTGCGACGTAAGACCTATAGCAAGAAAAGGTCCCTTATGAATCCTTCTGTCGAAAAAAAGCACTTGAAAAAATGTTTTAGAAATGGACTTCCATCAAGCTTGGTCGATTTCCAGTCAGGTTGGTCTTGTATATATAGTGGGAGAGTAAAATCACTGTTTCGGCTCCCTATAAACCCCAAGTCCATTTCTGGAATTAGAAATGGTATGGACCTAAAACTTACCTTTGGACAGGTGGATGCTAAATACGAAGTTTGGTTGAAGTACCTTAAGTAGTTTTCAAGTTATGAGAAATACGCTTTACACGCACCCGCTCTTGAATTAAGAACGGTCCGTTAATGATATCTCCCTTATTAATCCTCGTATCGAAATGATGCACAAGAGAAAAAAGGTTTCGAAATTGATTTGCATTAAGGCAGGTAGATTTCCATTATGTTTGGTTGTGTGTATATATATATATATATATATATTGGGAGTACCGAGCTCGATAGCTGCAGTCGCTTAAGTGCGGCCAGTATCCAGTATTCGGGAGATAGTAGGTTCGAACCCCAGTGTCGGCAGCCCTGAAAATGGTTTTCCGTGGTTTCCCATTTTCACACCAGGCAAATGCTGGGGCTGTACCTTCATTAAGGCCACGGCCGCTTCCTTCCCGCTCCTAGCCCGTTCCTGTCCCATCGTCGCCGTAAGACCTATCTGTGTCGGTGCGACGTAAAACAACTAGCAAAAAAAAAAAAAAAAAAAAAAAAAATAATTTGGGAGTGCAAAATCACGGTATCGGTTTCGCATAAGCCGCCAGTAAGTTTAGGGATTCAGAAACAACAATATTGGCCTTCAAAGTTACTCAGGGACAGGTGGATTCTAAATATGAAGTTTGGTAGAAATATATCCAGTATTTTTCAAGTTATAGACAAACAGACATGCAAACAGACAAACAGACACCAAAGCTAAAATATATTATGCAGATGGTCATTATTACAGCTGAAATGTATAACTGTACGGAAAATTCGCCATAATAGTCAATGCACAGGCACACGGTCGTTACGATTTTATTTATATAGACAATAGTATTGTTTTTTGGTTTAAGTCTTTCTAACTACTGTTGTTTTCGGAGACGTCCACGTGCCGGGTTATAGTCCCATATGGTTTTGATATACCGGTGAAGGTACCGACTCGAGGCTAGCGATTTAAGCACCTTCAAATACCACCGGACTGAGCTGGGATCAAACGCACCGAGTCAGCGTTCTAGCAACTGAATCTTTTTGGTTCAGGGATTCCAACAGCAAATGCAAGCTAACAGCTACGTGATTAAACCGCGACCGAGCTCGATAGCTGCAGTCGCTTAAGTGCGGCCAGTATCCAGTATTAGGGAGATAGTAGGTTCGAACCCCACTGTCGGCAGCCCCGAAAATGGTTTTCCGTGGTTTCCCATTTTCACACCAGGCAAATGCTGGGGCTGTACCTTAATTAAGGCCACGGCCGCTTCCTTCCCACTCCTAGCCCTTTCCTGTCCCATCGTCGCCATAAGACATATCTGTGTCGGTGCGACGTTAAGCAACTAGCAAGATTAAACCGCGTAGCCATCTCACTCAGTCCGGAGTAGACCTATTCTATTTGCGTGGTTTGATACCCATAATGACAATGACACAATACTGATATTAACAACTCACTCTATATCCTATTTTCTTTCACTTTCTTGAACCAACAAAAAATTGAATTTGAGCTAGTGTTTCTGTAGTTACTTGACCAGAAGTGGAAATTAGTATGAGGTTGTCCATATTTGGATTTTTTTAAACAGCTGGAAATATGTGGAGGACACTCTCTATCAGATGTGGGAACGTCTCCTGGGGAATAACAGACCATCCTCCCTGCTGCCAGTGATTTGGGTCGTTGGGGTCTTGAGCGGATTCGCCTTTGTGGTTCATCTCAGAGGCGTTCGAAAGAATGGAGTTCGGGACTGTGAGCTGGCCAACTCATTTCTGAAACCTTATTGTTTACAAACCACTCCTGAACAGACCCCACATTATAGCAGGACCAGACGTGGCGCTCTTTACACCAGTGAATGCCATGCTTGTCCTAGTGGTTTAAGGTCGCACTAAACTCAGATTAGATTCTCAGCGATGATGAGACATCCGTGTCTTCTGTTAGGGTACCACGCTACAATTTTCCCGTTGTGAAAATAAGAAACTACGGAAAATCATCTTGAGTACTACCGATGGTGGTGTTCAAACCCACCGTCTCCCGAATGCAAATTCTCAGCCAACACGTCTCGTACCACGCAGCCAGCTTGCTCTGTACGCGACATCCTGTGTGCCTGAAGCAGTGAACTGATATTTGTTGTGGTCATGGTGCTGCAGACCTCAGCGGTAGCCAGCCAGTGTTCTGTGGCCGCAATATCCTCCCAGTCCTTCAGAGCACTTCATTGCATTATCTTGTCCCCGTAATTAAATTTACCCGCGGCCTCTAAGACTATTTGGACCTTGTGTTCCAATAACGCTCGATCTCCCCAGAGAGTCTCACTTTATCCGAGCGGAAGACACTGTATTTCACTAAATCAATCACCTTCATTGATCTCGCTCTTCTTTCAGAATATAAATAAACTCTTTGTGTTCTGAGCTCCTCTTTAGTCTCTTTGGGCACTTTTTCAGGGGTGTTTCCTTCACTCTCTTAATGATCCTATGAAATGATTCTTACACTTATTTTACATTTCACTTTAAATTTAACGAAATTGAGTTATTTCGTCATTTACAAGGCCATGGGCTATTTATTTTACGTCACCTTGACTCTGGTCTTATGGAGACGATGGGATAGGAAATGAAACAAGCGTAGCCTTATTAACCTACAGCCCCAGCATTTTCCCGGTGTGACAATGGAAAACCACGGAATACCACTTTCAAGGCTCTCAACAGTGGGGTTCAAACCCATCAGCCACCGAATGCAAGCTTACAGCTATCGTGTAACCAACTCGCTTGGTAAGACCTAAATTCCATTCTTGTACATTCATCCGCACAAAAATTGGCTGCCAAAGAAATATTTTTATACATTCTTGAAACGCGAGGATGTTCTTAAACTGTGGACAGCTGGTGGTCAACGAAATGATACCGTTCATCCTATTTCAATGCGCACACAGTACTCTGCTTGAAGTACAGACACAATACTCTACGGCAGTACACACACAGTACTCTGCTCAGCTGTAGTCCACGGCAGTACACATACACACACTCTGTCTCAACAACTGTCACACACTGTTCCCTTACATAGGGAGGCTGGCTTCTCCAGATACCTTAACGGAGAGTTTTCGAGAGTTTTGCGGATGGTAAAACTTCTCAGCTAGTGTTCTTGGGCCTTCAGTAAAGTTAGGGAGAGACAGGCATATTCCACTACAAGCCCCTTCCTCTTGCGGTGATGGTCAATAGCCCAGATGTGGCGCTGATCGGTTGTGGGGAGACTAGACCGGCTCACTCCATCTGCCTTGGAATCCGCACGGCGACCAGTCCGCCACAGTATTTTGAACAGCGCACCCTTCTCACAATGACTTTATGAAATAAAAGTAATGTGTTTTTTACACCTAGGTATTGTATTATTAATTTGTAATAGTTTATGACTAGAAAAGGAAACTTACTCATTGGCGGAGTCGTTGACTGGCTTGGCCTTCTCCCACCGCGGGTTGCGTCCGGCTTCCATGAAGGCTAAAAGTACTCCCTTGCATATTGCTGCTCATTAATTATTTTATAATTGACTCATGTTTATAATCTCAGTGTCCTATACCAGTACATGGCATTTGTGGTACACTAGGCCATGCAATGTACAAGAAACCTACACATTCTGAAAGATACCTTCATAAGTCTTCACATCACCACCCCTCCCAAAAAGCAGCTCTCCTTCGTACGTTATATACTAGGGTGAATAATGTTGCAGACGATGATAACCGCTCGAGTGCAATGAGAGAACTGACAACATCCATGAAGAAAAACGGCTATACATCTGGAGACATAACACGAGCTGTGAAGATCAAGGAGCCTAACTTGAATAGCACCAACCAGGACTACAACAAAAAGAAAACGTGTTCCTTCCTTACGTGGCAGGTATAACTGACAGAATAGGGCGCATTCTTAAGAAGTACAATATAATTCCAGTTTTCACCGCAGACCGGAAGCTCAAATCCCTGTTTCGACCAGTCAAAGAGAAGCCACGTCTTGAAACACCGGGCGTATATGAAATTCCATGTGGTTGTGGTTGTTCATATGTTGGCATGACGAAAAGGCTTGTTAGCACCAGGGTGAAAGAACACATCAGATCGGTAAAGAATGTCGCTCTTTCATCCTCCACGGAGAACGCTATAAGCCAGTCTGCCATAGCAGAACATTTCTACAGTACAGGCCATGAAATCCTCTTTGACCAGGCGAAGGTCATCGCGCCTGTAAAAGACTTCTATGCTCGTCTTGTGAGGGAAGCCATAGAGATAGAGCTACGCCCAAAAAACATCAACAGGGAAAACGGCTTCAAGTTATCAAATACATGGAGACCTGTACTGCAGAAATACATGCATAACACCACCATGGCACAGCGGGACGCGCTGAAACTGTCGACAGACGGCGGTGCATCAGTAACTTCCCTCCCAACCACCACAGCACAGCACCACGATCCTTGAGTCCAGTTAGTGGGGGTAGGCCGTGGATAGTACGGGCATGACTTCCATGTTCCTTCAGATAATTTCTTTGCTCACTGTCGGAGGCAAAACTTCACATGCCCTGATGAAGGCCAATGCAATTTGGCCGAAAGCTTGGCTTTATTATTAATAAATATATATATAGTGGCTTTAATCCAGTTCATTTCTTTATTTCTTTATGTTAATACAATGAGCCACGAAAACTTACGTTCATTAACTAGAAAAGGTATTTGATTTGAACATCTATTTGAAATTTTGAAGGTAATTGTGATTAAATGCCGAGAAAATGATTATCTACAATCCGTACAACAGTCCGCAGTTATAAGAATTGAGGGCTAAGAAAAAGAAACAACTGCCCAAAGAGGAGTAGAGCAGGACTGAAGTATCTTTTCAATGTTTATACTGAACAAGTGGTAAAAGTAATTAAAGAGAAAGTTGGGAAAGGAATCACAATTATAGGAGAGGAAATCAAACTATGAGATTTATTGATCATATCGTTATTTTACATAGGTCTGCAGAATATCTGGAGAAATTGCTGCATGGTAAGGTCTCAGTCTTGAAGTAGTACGGGATGAAAGTAAATAAACGCAAAACAAAAGTAAGGGAATAGAATGGAATGCAATTGAAAACATTCAACGGATATTAAGCCGTAAAGGAAATAGATAAATGTCGTTGCGTGTCAACCCTAACGTAACCCCTTCGGTATTACCTAGGAGGGATAACTAAGCCAGGCCTGGGACCTCCTAGCTGGTCCGAGGACATGCTGAGGACTCTCCTTCTATCGTTATCTTCGTTTGCTTTGCCCGGAGGCCTTCTGGAACATGAAACAAGAACGTTCCCATTCCGGTCAAGCATCGAAGATTCTATTATTTTTTTCGGGGGGCCCCCGAAGCCCGCTGCCCACACGTGACCACCGACTCAATCTACATGGCCTCCGACATGCTATTATTTCTAAGAAGAAAGAGATATCAGGGAAGAGTGGGAAGTGATACAAGGAGTATTTGTCGGTTTCCGAGTCAGACCCGCTACCACGGCCAGAGTTTTTGTTGGTAAGGTGATGTTAAGGTGTGGTATTGAAGGGTCAGGGAAAACCACATAGGCAGAAAAGAGAAAGCGCCTACTGGTAAAACCTGACATCTTGTGATAGCACATGCAAGGATGTGGCCTGGAGAAGTCCAGTGGTTGTGTTAGTTGAGAAGAGGTATCATGCACCAGCCTTGATCCATCGTCTCGCCATTCCATCTGCCAGGGGATCAGTCCGTCTGGGCACTGCCGTGACTAGCGCGGGCCTTGCCGGTTGCGGAGCCATGCGTCTAGTACCACTAGGGCCCGCTGCACAGCACCACCTCCTTGGGGTCCCTCGTACCTAGTCTCCGATCCCGGAGATTGAGGCCAAGCCCGCTGGGGCGGGGGCCTCCTAGAAGGGGGTGGGTCATGACGCCGGGCCTCCTTCCTCTCTGCCCGCGCCATGGCCCGGTAGACAGGGCAACTGCGATGGGGGGCCGTGTGTCCCCCCGCGCAGTTGGCGCACACCGGCGCCTCCTTAAGTGCTGCGCAGGCCGTGTAGTGGTGATCACCCCCACAACGGTTGTATCTCACTAGGAGCCCACACTTCTCCTGCCGGTGGCCCCACCTCAAACAGCGGAAACACTTCAAGAGCTGCTGAGGGGGACGTTTCAGTCTCACCTGATTGCCGCTACCCGCTGAGGCCCTCTCCTGGTTGGCTCCTCGGTCTACTGCTGTCCTGGGAGCAGTTCTAGGTTGCGGTTGGGCAGGCCTCTCCTGGTGGGCCGGCGTCGTCTTCTGCCTCCTGGTCCGGGGGCGTCGTCGTCTTATTCCTGGGGGTTTCTTCTCGGCAGGGGAGGAGGTCTCCTCCTAGTGGCACTCCTCCCGGTCGGGTGACCACGGGGTAGCTGGCGGTCCCGCTGTGTCGCCGTCTTCTCCCTCCTCCTGGCTGGCGGCGGTGGCGTCAGTCGGTGCTTACACCCGACTGCTTTCCCTGTTCTGTGGGGCGCACGTCGGTGTCTGCAGCTCGACAGATACGCTGGCAGGCTGAGCCTGGGTAGCAGCATCCGAACACCAGGGGGCGTCCTCCTCTACTGCCGTGCTGCTGTCCGCCGTCTGGAGCGCCTTCCTGGATTGCGCCCTGGTGATAGGCCCTTTCTGGACGGCCTTGGTCTGCGTCCATCTCGCAGAGGTGGTCCTTGGAGGAGCGGTCGGCGTCCACTTCGCAGTGCCGAGTCGCTCAGCCTGGGTTGCACAGTCGCAGCGCCAGGGGGCGGCATGCTCCACCTCCGTAGTGGCGTTGCTGGTCTCCGGCGTGGACGGGAGGACTAAGTCGGTATTAAGCGCCTTATTCCTAGTTCATCAGTCCTTCCTGTCTGTCTGGGTGGTGGCCGTGCTGGTAAAGAACCTCCACCGATAGGCTTCGAACATCTCTGGTATGTCGTCTCTCCCTGGTAGCCGGATGACCTGGTGTAACTGAGAGAGATCTCTCGCGATATTGTCCAGGCGCTCCTACCTGTGGTCTCTGGTGATTAAGACTCCAGGGAGGAAGCTCTCAGCGTGCTGCGTAGGGGATATCCTGGCCCCCTTGGACACGGGGTGGCACATCATGAGCAGGACCATATCCCGCTCAGTGGCTGCGTCCTTCCCCAGCCTGTAGTACACAAGGAGAGCCTGGTCCACCGGCGTTGCGGAGCTCTGTCGGAACACGAAGCCGTCAGGACGGTCGCACTCGTCCCTATAGGCGTCCCAGTCCGTTCGTTGTCCGCCGTAGTCATCCTGGTCCTCCTGAAATAAAATCCTGAATGAGAAAGCGAGCACTGAGAAGTGCTCAGCTCTGACAAAAGCTCTTTCGAAATTGTACTAACAAGTACAGCTGCCTGACTAGCACTTGGGAAGTACAGGTCGCCTGGCGTGGAGAGGGAGAGCGGAGCGAGAGCCACGTACGTCCTTTCACTTCCGCAGCCAAGCTCGTCCTCTTCTCGAAGATTCTAGTTCATCATCAGGATGTAAATGGATGCCAGCCGCGAACAGTGAGTGGGTGAGAGAGTAGTTGGAGTAATGAGAGTGGTGCGGCAGAAATAAAAGCTGTCCTTTGTGTCCCTTCGGAGTCAGGATAAAGTCGTGTACTGAGCGGAGTTCTGTGTGTCTACTACCGTGTGTGAAACAGAAACAGTCGTTATGAATATAGTCGGAGTAGTGTTAACTGTCATTGTTGTGAGGAATATTGTAGTACTGGTTAACACTGTTGAGTTGTTGCTGTAATGCGAATTTTACCCGAAGAAAAGATTGATAAGGCACATCTTGGGAATTCCAGGAATTGTTCAGTTCATTTCTAAGAGAATGTAATTGGGCTAAGAACAATTGCGGTACATCAAGGCATGAATATGACATACAGATTAGAATAGATGTTAGTTGCAGTAATTACGTAAAAATGAAAAGGTTAGCGTACGATAGTAGCGTATGCAAAAGCAAAGTCATCTCCGTACAGGCCATGAAGGCCCTTGGAGAGGTGGAAGGTAAAGGCTTCCACTATCCGCAACCTCGGCACTCGATGGAGTAGAGTGGTTAGCTCTACGCCCGGCCACCTTTGCAACCAGCAATTAACCCGGTACTGATTTTTAGTGTAGGCTGAGTGAACCTCAGGGCCAAGTGCACCTCCGGAAGCGGAAATCTCGTTTCTTAAATGTTACTACTTCCTGACGGGATTCGAACACACGTCCTCCCGGACGAACCGAGCACGCCTTTACCGCCTCGGCCAGGCAGCACCTATTAGGGTATGGGGGTCTGCATCAAATCAGTCTCTTGACTGATGAACTAAATAATAATAATAATAATAATAATAATAATAATAATAATAATAATAATAATAATAATAATAATAATAATAATAATAATAATAATACTAATAATAATAATAATAATAATAATAATAATAATAATAATAATAATAATAATAATAATAATAATAATAATAGTACCGGGAAGTACACCTCAACCCCGGACATTTAAATGAAGCGCCTTGTAGAACGCTATCTATCATATAAAGAAATGAAAACATCTAGTACTAGAAGTTGGGACGATGATCAAATGATGGAGTAATATGTCATTTTAAAGTTTCCTAAACTGACTGGATTTCTTTGTTTTGTTTTGGTGTATCACAGGAAGTTCGGACGTTTCTCCATGGATGTCTCTATGAAAGAACTGAGGTCATGCACTCTGGTGCAAAGGGAAATAACTAGAAATTTAAAAGAAGTTTTGTGTTTATAGGTTTTCTCAACTAAATTGACTTTCATCATATTTGATGCTTCAAGGTTTGCAACACTTCCTTCTCATCCCACCAGCTTTGGTTTCTGACCAATCAGAAATTTTGTGTATTTATTTTTCAGCCAATCATAGGCTTCTTGTAACTTTTTGTTTATCGAATAAAATGAGAGGGTGTGCCCGGATTTAGTCCAGAGCCTTCTCGAAACTTCCTCTTGGGTATAAAAGCTGCCGCTTTTCCGAGTTAACTTGTCTTATTGATCGGCGAGTTACTGTGTGTGTGTTCAGAGAGGAGAAGGGGGTCCTCATTCTTCGGCAGGCAGAACATCAGCCCAGGTAATGGCCACCAGTTTTCTATCTTTGTAGTTATCTCAGCAAGCTGAACTCGAGGGGAAGGTTCCAAACTTTAACTATGTAACAGTCATTTTCCTAAATGTAAACATTTTCCTTCTCATGTAAAATTTCATGTTAAGTCCTAAGGACTTAAACTGTAAATTGGGGAGAGAGAGTGCGTTACTCTCTCGAATTCCCCTTCAATTAATCTTGATGTGACTAAGATTTTTAACTGCTTTTCTCTTGTAAATCATAAATTAACTTGTCCTTCTAGTCACCTCAGTAGTTTGGGATTAGCCTCTGCATCATCGGGCTGCAAGTTCAATAGGGGTTTAACCTAGGTTTTCTAGGAGCGCAAGTGTACGCCTCCATACATTTTTGAGTTTGGGCCAGTAACTTAACCTGTTCCTTTTCACGAAGGCCCAGTAGAATGGGTACTAGATACCAGTGGCGAAGCGTGAACCAAGTAAGGGGGTAGATTGAGATTTCTTTTATTTAAACTGTTTTAATCATATTATTATATGGAATTTTGTTTTCGACGCATACATCTGTATTCAGTATTATATTAATGACTCTGAAAATAAGAAAAACCCTATAACAACCTATAACCCTACGTGCACTTACTTTATTTTTAAATATAGACGAAATAGGCCGCGGGAGTTGTCAAATAACAACGTACTTTTAGAATAAAAATAGCAATATATTTCATTGTTATGTAGATTTAATAAGAGAAATAAGAAATAAATAGTTGTTCGTACAAGTCACCTTAAACAATATTCTTGTAAATGAGTTTAATCCGCCTGTCCTTCATTTCGGCAAATATATCTATTACTCTCGTCTTGAAGTCAGGCGTCTTGCTAAGATTCACCAGAAATTTCTTCTCTATAGCTGGAGTTCCCAAGTTACACGGTCTCTGGTTGGTCATCCAATTCCTTAAATACGTTTTAATTCATTTGAATGCACCCATAGTGCGTTCACTAGAAACTGACATGAACGGAATATTCAGCATCAAGTTAAGCAATTTTTTCCGTATGCGTACTCTGGAGTACCTTATTAAGACTGGAAGCCAATAGTTATTGGGGTTATAATACCGCAACTAATATTGGCGCGCAAGAAAATGCACGTACTTGAAGGGTTTATTTTTAGACGTGTCTTATAATAAAGTAAATTCAAATTAATAACTTTAAAAGCATGTCTAAGATGGTAGCCAATAAGAGCACCTTTTATAAGAGAGATCCAAATACTAGCCAATGAGAGCAAGAAGAGACGCTGGTAAGTCTGTCTACTGGGCGGAGACATCTCGCTATAGGAAAGTCATAGTTCCACAGTCAGCACCTACAGATAGCGTTAGTGTTGCTCTATCTGAAAGCTTTGAAAATCAAAGGGAAAATACACAGAATGTACAGCGTCTACTTTCGCCTACGTGGTTCGTGTAACTAACGCGAGCCTTAGTATTGCCGAAGTGAGACAAAAATAAGTAAAGCGGGGAATACAATAATGTCACGAATCTGGAAATATCTAATGTTCTAAAAAGTAATTGAATTAACTAGACAATATTTCTTTCACAAAATGTTGAGGGTACACGCTGTCAACCCTGTCTCCCCTGACGCTTCGCCCCTGCTAGATACCCCTGTGTAAATTTAAAAGTAATATGGTATTGTAAATTGCAGGTTGTGCCTAGAGAGGCCTGAAAGTGTAATTGCATTGAGCAGAGACGCTATTTTCCTTCCGTCTTTTAATAGTTAATGGTTGTCTTGATTAGGCCGTAAGAGTTCAGGAGCGCTGTCTCCTTGGGAGAATTTGTAGAGCATGTAAGATCTTTGTGGTAATGTAGTATATATTTGTGTATTATTGTGTGGTGTATTTCGAAGGCCGTAACTAGTAACTGTTGGAGCAAAGTGCTCTTGAAAATTGTGTTCTGGGAGATTTCTCTCCTTGTCTACCTAACTAAATGCAACATTAGCGATGTTGGTACCTTGTAAATTGGGAGCTTGAAACTCAAAATTTTAAATGACCAATTCTTGGTTTTTCTATTTTTTCGTACGAACTACCTCTGTACCGAAAAGCTTGTTATTTGTTGAAATTTAAGATCTGAAAAGAATTATAATCTTTATTTTAAAGTTTTAAATTAATCTTTGACTATCGTAGATAGACCCATTCCAGCCCGCACCTTCTTTCACCACAGATAACCCCGAACAATAAAAATAATAATCACAAAAGCAACTAATTATTCTGTAGACGTTTCTCCATAAACTTACAATTTATCACGAGAATGTTAGTGCTATTTATTTAAGCACTGAAATGGCTTCATACAGTAGTAAGATTAGCGTGGAGTGTTGGTAAGGTACCTTCAGATTGGAAAAAAGCAATAATTGCACCTATCTATAAGCAAGGGAACAGGAAGGATTGCAACAACTATCGAGGTATCTCATTGATTAGTATACCAGGCAAAGGTATTCACTGGCATCTTGGAAGGGAGCGTGCGGTCAGTCGTTGAGAGGAAGTTAGATGAAAACCATTGTGGTTTCAGCCCACAGAGGGGCTGTCAGGATTAGATTTTCAGTATGCGCCAAGTAATTGAAAAATGCTACGAGAGGAATAGGCCGTTGTGTTTATGTTTCGTAGATCTAGAGAAAGCATATGACAGAGTACCGAGGGAAAAGATGTTCGCTATACTGGGGGACTATGGAATTAAAGGTAGATTATTAAAATCAATCAAAGGCATTTATGTTCACAGTTGGGCTTCAGTGAGAATTGATGGTAGAATGAGTTCTTGGTTCAGGGTACTTATAGGGGTTAGACAAAGCTGTAATATTTCACCTTTGCTGTTCGTAGTTTACATGGATCATCTGCTGAAAGGTTTAACATGGCAGGGAGAGATTCAGTTAGGTGGAAATGCATTAAGCAGTCTGGCCTATGCTGACGACTTGGTCTTAATGGCAGATTGTGCCGAAAGCCTGCAGTCTAATATCTTGGAACTAGAAAATAGGTGCAATGAGTATGGTATGAAAATTAGCCTCTCGAAGACTAAATTGATGTCAGTAGGTAAGAAATTCAAGAGAATTGAATGTCAGATTGGTGATACAAAGCTAGAACAGGTCGATAATGTCAAGTACTGTATTAGGTTGTGTGTTCTCCCAGGATGGTAATATAGTAAGTGAGATTGAATCAAGGTGTAGTAAATCTAATGCAGCGAGCTCGCAGTTGCGATCAACAGCATTCTGTAAGAAGGAAGTCAGCTTCCAGACGAAACTACGTTTACGTCGGTCTGTTTTCAGACCAACTTTGCTTTACGGGAGCGAAAGCTGGGTAGACTCAGGATATCTTATTCATAAATTAGAAGTAACAGCCATGAAAGTAGCGAGAATGATTGCTGTTACAAACAGGTGGGAACAATGACAGGAGGGTACTCAGAATGAGGATATAAAGGCTAAGTTACGAATGAACTCGATGGATGAAGCTGTACGCATAAACCGGCTTCGGTGGTGGGGTCATGTGAGGCGAATGGAGGAGGATAGCTTACCTAGGAGAATAATGGACTCTGTTATGGAGGGCAAGAGAAGTAGAGGGAGACCAAGACGACGATGGTTAGACTCAATTTCCAACGATTAAAAGATAAGAGGTATAGAACTAAATAAGGCCACACCACTAGTTGAAAATAGAGGATTGTGGCGACTTTTAGTCAATTCACAGAGGCTTGCAGACTGAACGCTGAAAGGCATAACAGTCTTTAATGATAATGTGTGTATGTAGGTATGTATATCTCAGTTTCTACCAATATCTTTATTACGATTCAGTAAGAGTACTCTATGGCTCAATGGTCAGCTTCATGGCTTTCGATCCCATGAGTCTCAGGTTCGATTCCCAGTCGGATAGAGGGATTTTAATTTTAAACAATAATTCTCTTGACTTAGGGACTGGGTTTCTGTGCTGTCCTAAACATCCCTCAAACTCTTGAACTACGCACAACACTATCGTTCACCACATTTGCACTCAGGTTCCCATATACGGAAGATGCTGCCCACCCATTGTGGAGGGTCTGGCAAACAAGGGCTGCACCAGGTTAGCAGGCTACCATTAGCCACAGGAAATTCTTCTTCAGTGAGAAACACAAAATTTTGGAAGTTTTATACGGCGTAAGACCTTGAGAGCTGGCTTGGTCTTCAGGTCATAATTCCAGGATCTCGGTAAAAATAACATTATTTCTCGATGTACTGAACCATGATAAATAAATAAATAAATAAATAAATAAATAAATAAATAAATAAATAAATAAATAAATAAATAAATAAATAATAGAATAAATAAATAAAATAAATAAATAAAAATAAAAAATAAATAAATATTCGTAAATTATACTGTAACCATTGAACGGATTTCCATCTTTGATCCTTTAAATGCAAACCCTGAGTTTCAATATCAGTTCAAAAATATGATATAAACTGAAATTTTGGGCTATAGGAGGGCTGTTTCTTTATTAGTGGCAACACTGTTGTATGTTCACCAGGACACCGTACCGTGTTTCTCGCGTATACACACGTTACAGTGGTATCCAACCTACCTCACAGTACATGGACTCGTCCATCCAATGTTCCATGCATGCGCAGTATCGTGAAGAATAGCGTCGTCCTTGGCAGATCGGTCGAACGGTTAGTCGCCACGATAGTCAAAAGTGCGCCAGAATCCCAGCAATGTGAAGGTGACGGTGATTGTTGTGTAGACTGTGGTGGCGTTATCATAACACATACTGCACCGCACGAACAGATCATGAATGCACATTATTGCTGTTCATTTTTGGAACATCACCTGCGACCAGCGTTACGCAAGAAGCGATGCCACTTTCTGCAGACACCTCCTATCACTTTTCAGGTGGCTGATTTATACGCTCGATGGGGCTGGGAAGTGCTCTAACATAACCCATACTTCCAGGACTTAAGCCCTTGTCATTTTGATTTGATACCAAAGATAAAGACACCGCTGTTTCTGAAGTTATGTAGTTGATAGACCACTCCACCCGCAACGTCCAGAGAACAGGCGGCACTACAAGGATACTACGGCTCCGCTTTGGCAACGATTTCTACACAATGATGGGGACTACACACTGAGGGACTGTAGACGTTTCTTAAGGGTAACCCTATTGAATCAGTTGCAATTAATAGTTGTCACTAACAAAGAAACAGTCCTGGGCGGTGGTCTCTAGACTGTCGAGTGGTAAGAAGAATCACGTGATCGCCTGATGGCTGACAGGTTCGAATCAGGCTGGTGTTCAGTCGGGTGACGGTTTCGACAGATGTAATCATTAACAAAACGAATAAGCAAGGTCAAGATGGCAATGCGGGATATACAAAGAACGTTGTATACACAGAATTTCTGTTACAGCACGACGCAAACACCTAGTCTGCTTTACTGATTGTATTGAAGAAAAAGATTCAATAATTCTCACTTCATTGAAATATTGTCAGTAAATCTGGTTTATTGCCCTAACAAAGCTACTAGTATGTATTTGATTAGAAGTGGTGAGATCAAAATGAAGACTGGACATCAATAATGGGCTAAGTGCCAACAGGTTGATTTTGAGTTATTCATTGTTTATTTTGTCAAAAACCTTTGGTTAAAAGGTCAGAATCAATTTTTTAATTGTTGTCAAGGGTAAGATTCACATTTATATTGCAATTTTTTGCTCATTCAAGAAAAACGTAAAACGTACTAAGTGTAATTTCTTTCTCGGCAAAACGTGGTAAGTGCCGATGAAATAAGTCTCGAGCATTTTTGGCCATTTTAACCGTATATTATGTAATTTTACAATAATAAACATTGTACAAGTATATTGTCATGTATTTAATGATTTGGAACCCTTCATTTTAACTTCTGAAGTATACAAAGCAGTTTCAATGGAGTCATTCTTCGAAGAACGCTCGATTATCTTCCTTTAATTACGGCAGCATTTGTTGCAGATCGCCTGCTTCTCAGCTGACAAGTTGTTTTGATACGGATGTGATGGTAAAATCAAGTCCTTGATTATATTAGTGACAACCTCTTTCTTGAGAACCTAGCAGGTGCTCCATGTTTCAGGTTCGTTAAACAGTGTTCTCGTTTTGACGACTCCAGGAGCAGCTTTCTTAACTCTAATCCAACTGCATTTGTAAGGTATTTAGTTTTTTCATTCTGATGTACAAATCGGCTGCTTTTTTAACATCAAAGCCGTCGGTGGAGCCTGGTAACCTCAAAGGGATTCTTCGGTGTTGAATTCACCATAAGTTTAACCAGGTCCTTAGGAACTTGACACTTTTCACCCCTTTTATGCTTGTGGATCTGGGCAAAATCCCTGTCACATGACAAAAACGAATGGCTGGAGACCAAAAAGTATGGCTTATCTCATCATACTTGCCCGTTATCGTCAAATAAATCCAAAGAAGTACCGTAATTTTATTCTTTTTCTGGTCTATGCAGTTATCAGACTAAAGTTTTCGTTTTCTCACTAAGTCAGAACTACTGAGTGCTTTAAAGGGGGTATGCATCAATTTCATTACCTCCTCGGCCACTCATACCCTCATGCCGGAAAAATGACGAGCGCATTATTGTTGTCACCAACATGCACACAGTTTATGGCATGAAAGCTGACGTGAATAAAACATCTGACCGTAGGTTAGAGAAGACCGAGATACAAGTTGTTCAAGATCCATCGAACACATACGAGTAGATTCGTCACTAGTAGGGAGCTGAGATGATATATTATCTTGTTTCATTATTTCTCTTGCTTTCTCAGCATTTATGTGGTGTATTTGTAAAGCAGGTTTTGCTGTTCTATCACCAGGCTTTGCTAACATCTCTGCTGAAAGTAAGTCACGTTTGGAGCAAGTATCAGTGCGTGGTCGATGAAATGAAATGTGTAGGCAAGGTTTTGTAATGTTTCGATAGTGAAACTTATACATAATCTTGGAATATGGGTGTCTATCCTGAAAGGCAAGGTACAGCCAGCCGATATTCAAATCTTGGCTGAAATACTCGTTGTTACGTCCTATTCTTGAATAATGAGTACTGGTTCTCGTCTCTTGGAAAAGAATTAAAATGCTCGATAACAAGGTCTTAATCTGCTGCTGTAATCTTATATTTTGGGCTTTATTATCGCACTTTCCTGTGAACACTACTTCACTATTTGTTTTTGCTGACTCGAAAGTTTCGATTTTGTGTTTGTTTAATGCAAAAGCATGCATAAAAGTGTTCCTACAGTCCTATATCAGGTCACCCTTTCCATCTGGAAACGAAAAACAACCTACCTTGCCGTCTATTGTCTTTTGCATCATTATAGTGACCATGACGTCTTCTGTTTACACGAGTAATGACCATCAGGCCCATCAAACTGGAGTTTTGCTTCACATTGTCTTTGAGGGCATGTAAATCGTCAAACAGAACTTTTCTTTGTTGATGTGGGATGCAAGCGCACCGAAACTTACACTTGCAGGTGAACTGATACAAAAAGAGACAGCTTCCAATAATTTTATTTATCACATTATCTCTTTTTGTCAGATTTACATTTTTTATTTACATTTTGAACAACGTTTGATATTGTTTCCGAGCTAAATGAAAATGGCGTATGGCTTTTAGTGTCGGGAGTGTCCGAGGACAAATTCGGCTCGCCAGATGCAGGTCTTTTGATTTGATGCCCGTAGGGTTTCCGAGGCTATTCCTGATTGATATTACATAGATTCTGTCATCATACAGGTTAAAGAATCGAATTGCTTAACCATTCCTTTTGAAAAGATTCTGTAATATAATCAAATATTAGGTAGATACTTTGTGCATACCTCTTCTTTAGGCTCAGATTTTCTCTGCACCATCATGTTTTATGGTTCCCTTTACATAAGGTTTACCTTCACTCCTACGACGTTTCCGTTCATCCCGAATTGATTCTCCTTTTTCCTTTCTTTTCCTTTTTTCGCTTGTGTTACTGTTTAATCCCATCCCTCTTACAATATAATGCGGAAAACTAAATCTCACAACAACAAAGTGGAGGCACAGTCACAACAGGTTTCGTCAACAGAATGAGGTTAGAATTCACAGTGTTATCGTAGACTACGCTCACGATCAGCAGCAACAGATTGGTGGCACTTAGCGCGTTATTGCCTCACCAGTGGCCCGAAATATACCTCCCATGCCATCTATCGGGTCCTGTATGCACTACTGTGATGGTCGTGATACATATCCCGCTTTATAGGTAGTTGATGACAATGGTTTTATGTGTCTAACTCAGTTATTTTTGAGACTTGGCTCATTAGTGATATCCATTTTTCAAATGTCGGTGGTATTGGTGGTGGTTGTTGATTGTAGAGGAAGTACAGCTGGGAAATCATACTCTATTAACAATAATTAGATAGAAGAAAGGGGGAGGTCCGTCCCTTCGAAGGATGAAGGTATCGACTAAAGAAATGGAAGGACCATGAAGGGAGTGAAAATGAAAGATACACCGGGCCTCGCAAACCTATTACCGCCGGGGTCGGAAGAGAACAAGAGTTGGCCGGGGAGGTCGGTTAGGAAATACAGTACTGAAGTGAGGAGTTTGGCACATGTGTGTGAAGAGAATGCCATATTCAGCTAGCGGACCACCCGTGATCGCCAACCCACGCCCCGAAGTTGAGAACGTCCGGCCGTTTCTTTTCAAGCCATCTCTTACGACAGACAGGGAATACCGTCGATGAATTCTACATGCCCCACTACAGGGAGTAGATGCAATGTCCATTGTGACGCGTTGGTTGATGAAGCATAGTTCTCAGGTGATGAGAGCAGCGATATCTTAACCTCATCAGGAAATTTTTCTTCAACGACATTTCGTAACTACTTATTTAGGCAATTAGTTGAGTCAGCTGTTCGTTTGCGAAGATCTCTAAAACTTATACTTCGAATCGGATCTTTTCCAGTAGAGAATCCAACACACTACACACTGCTTTCATATAGCTCAGGTTTGATCATTCTTTTGACCAACTCAGCTATAATGTTTTCCCACCGCCGCGTCGTCTTAAACCATATTAAATCTTGTTTGGACCTTGCCTCCCCGGTTAAATCGTGAGAAGATATCTCGAATTCTCAACTCATACCAACGTAGGAACTATAAGATGTGCTTATTAGAAGAGACCTTGGTGAGAGAACCTTCCAGTTGGCCGCGCAGTGCCTTTGTGCCTCAAACTAATAAAACCCGCGCTGCTCTGCTCCGCACTCGTGTCTCTGTGGATCCCCTTCCTCACCCGGCAAATTAGTATTACCTAAATTAAAATATGTTGCTAGGAAGCCGATCGAGATTCTTTTACTTTTACTTTTCATGTAAACAAAGCGGTGCATTTAATGTCAGAGGAATATTTTTCTTTGGATTTATGAAATAATTTTAGCATTCAGATAAAACAAAATGTAATATATACGTTCTTTCCCACTGGTAGGAACGCAATGGAAATCCTTTCAAGTAGAAGGAGAACAAATGGAATTGTAAACTGTTAAATAAATAAATACATAAAATAATGTTCAGAACTTGAAACAAGAAGCATCAGTTCAAGTAAGAGACATTACGTCAGAATGTTTTGGGACGGGAACAGGAGTTCGGAAGGACTGTTACCTATCTCCAGCTTTTTTGGAAATTATAAAGGGATGTTGGGAACCAAATACGGGTGTCAGCATTGAGGTAATTAGTAATGGAAACGAACGTTTTCAGGTGAACTCATCACAACTGTACCACATTCTCATTAACTTACTAACTACTATAAGCTACAAAAGGAGCGATAATAAAAGTTTATAACAAAACCAGTTCTATGTGAATGCCAGCCTCATAGTTTTGGGGTAGAGTGTCTATTCCTTATACAGGGGTTTGATTTCTGGCTCGCCCATGGATCTTACTTCTAGACTGAGAAATGGAATGGGTTCTGCTGATACTCTTCAGGTGAACGGAGGAACGAAGCAGTGGACCCGATCAAGAAATCCTGGCAATGCGGATGGGAAGTCGTCACGCTGATCACGTGACCAGAGCTTTATACAAGACGAAAGTCAGGATATCCTCAATGACTACACCCGGTGGCCCGCCAGCGTCGTACTTGTAAGTGTCCCGCATGCACTGGTGATGAATGGGATGTCTAGTAACTGATTTTTACTGGGTTAATACTGGCTACAATTTCAGAATATGAATATATAGATTAAAAATTAAATGGCGTATGGCTTTTAGTGCCGGGAGTGTCCGAGGACATGTTCGGCTCGCCAGGTGCAGGTCATTTGATTTGACACCCGTAGGCGACCTGCGCGTCGTGATGAGGATGAAATGATTGTGAAGACAGCACACACACCCAGCCCCGTGCCAGCGAAATTAACCAATGATGGTTAAAATTCCCGACCCTGCCTGGAATCGAACCCGGAACTCCTGTAACCAAAGGTCAGCACGCTAACCATTTAGCCATGGAGCCGGACAATGGATAGATGATATGAATAGATAACAACTGGATAGCCGCTAGATGCATGTTTCTCAGCGCTTCCCGTCAAATGCGCCCCCTTGCGCGGTAAGTTCGTTTTCGAAAGCTCAGTAGTAGGCTAGTATTTGGTGCAATAGCACTACAGTTGCTATCAACACATCGACAATGGCTGGTGTGTTCAGCAATGACGAATAGACAGACACAATTGCTTTTTCTGTGAAGAATCTGGTCGGAATGCAGCCGAACTCGTACGCGGTATGTGCAGGACCAAATATCCACCTGCATTCCATACATGTATTTCGCCGAACAGAGTTGCAATTAAGAGCAAATCGTTCACGGCACATACCACATACAAGCAACTTTTTGGTAGAGTGGAATATCTGTACGTGAATACATTAATGATTTACTACACTTTATTGTCTGCATCTTTCATGTGTTTAAAAATCCATCCTGTTACAGAACGTGTGTAGTAAAATGACTGCTATTTGTTTCACATCCGAAAAACGACACGTTGTAGTGCTCCTTTGTAAACCAGCGATCAGGCATCCCGTTCATCATCATTGCGCGCGGGACACTTCTAAGTAGAAAGTACGGGGCTGGAGAGACACCTGGTATGTGCTAGAGCGTTTTTATTTTATCCACCATGGATGGTTTATGTTTCTATTATAATGGAAAGTCTCAAATACACAGCCGAGTTTAGTAGCTCACATAGAAGAGTGATGGCTTTCTGAACCCAGGTTGGCAAATTCGAATTCGGTGGTATATGAAGGTGCTGAAATACACCAGACTCGTATCGGTAGATTTACAAGCGCATGAAAGAAATCCTGCGGGACAAATTACTGGCATCTTTTGGTCTCCGAAAACAGTAAAAGTAGTAAGTGGGACGCAAAATACATAAAATTTTTAATATCACCACAAAAACAATAAAACCCCATAGGCCAGCGGATCTTAAATCTGGGGTCAATAGATCACTTGGGGATCGTGGATGAGCTTCATGGAGTTATTGGAAGTCAAATAAGAAATCAACATTTATACTCACTATAATTGACGTGAACAGGAGAAGAGCATCTTCGAAATATTTTTTCAGCACCGTAAGGTAAAAATGTTGAAACATTACAGTAACCTTTGAATACTTGGGTCTGTTATTATTATGTATGGGTTTAAATACAATAATTCTAACTAGCGGGGCATTGTTTATAAATGCGTGAAATGTGAATTGGACAGAACGGAAGTTTCCCGCGAAAATAACGTCATTAGGCTGTAAGGTGTAATGGACAAACTGCCTGGAGGCTGGAGGCAGACAACTCTGCAAATAGTTGAGCCACTATGTCACTATGTAACAAAAGCTGGTCCATCTTTTAAACAGAATAGTACAAGAAATGCCTTCCAAAACCACTCGGATTAAGAACATTCAATTGGTATTCAATTGGTTCCATGGCCGAATTTTAACCCCGCACCGCGCAAAGCTGATAGTTATTTACAAACCAATAGAACGTTCGGCACCGAGAACGTTCGTTAGGCTTCTACAACAGTCCACAAACGTAAATTATCAGTGTAGAACCAAAAAACCCAACTAAACCTCACGGCACTTAAAGCCCTTGAAAGGGCTTTGGCCTGCCCAGCGACCGCTGCTCAGCCCGAAGGCCTACAGATTACGAGGGGCCGTGCGGTCTGCACGACGCATCCTCTCGGCCGTTATTCTGGGCTCTCGAGACAGGGGCCCCAATGTCACCGTCAGATAGCTCCTCAGTTCTAATCACGTAGGCTGAGTGGACCTCGAACTAGCCCTCAGGTCGAGAGAAAAATCCCTGACCTGGCCGAGATTCGAACCCGGTGCCTCCGGGCGAGAGGCAGGTACGCTATCCCTACACCACGGGGCCGGGATCAGTATAGAACGCCATCTGGTAGTGATTTTAGCAGTCCAGTGTATGGGACTCTTAGAAGCATTGCTTGATTCAAGAATTAGACAGATTCAGACGATTTGTTCTGGGAGATTTCCAACAAAAGAGTAGTGTTGCGAAAATGTTGTGAACTTTGGCTGAAAAGACGAGCCGCTCATCTAAACTGTATATTCCGAGTTATCAGTAGAGAGATGGCGTAGAATGATATTAGTAGACCGATAAGCTTGAATGGGTTTTTTAAAAGTAGGAGAGATAATAATATGAATTTAAAGTTGGAATTCAAGAAGACAAGATAGGGGCAACTATTCGTTTAAAGGAAGAGAAATTAGGGATTGGAATTTTAGCAATACATTTCCAAATTCTTTCCGATTATTTAAGGAAACTGGTAACCAACTGATAGCACATATGCCACCTGGGAGACAACCCTAAATGCAGATCAATCGTGACTGACTCAGTTTTGATATTGGGTTGCATCAATTCTGCTTGATGTCGCATCCATTCAGATTGCTTTGGAAATGTCGGGCTGAGTGGCTCAGAGGGTTGAGGCACTGGCCTTGTGACTCTTAACTTAGCACGTTCAATCCTGGCTCAGTCCGGTGGTATTTGAAGGAGCTCAAATACGTCAGCCTCGTGTCGGTAGATTTACTGACAGGTAAAAGAACTCCTGCGAGACTAAATTCCGGCAACTTGGCGTCACCGAAAACCGTAAAAAGGTAGGTAGTAGGACGTAAAGCAATTATTATTATTATTATTCTTTGGAAACGGAAATGCTATTCGTCATTGCCAAATACTCATTATTGTTTCTTCAAGGACGAATTATGAAAATGTTGTAATATTCCTGAGCACTTCAGTGAGGAATCTGCGGCTCTCCAGGGTATCGTTGTGCACACTTCGGGAACTATTTTCTTGAACTCTTGCCGTATTCATACACATATGGGTGGGGGTGGTAGAATAACATCCACGGTATCTCCTGCCTGTCGTAAGAGAAACTAAAAGGAGCCCCAGGGGCTCTTAACTTGGGAGCGTGGGTTGACGACCACAGGGCCGTTAACTGAGTTCCGGCATTGCTTCCACTTTTACCAGGCTCCTCACTTTCACCTATTCTGTCTGAGCTCTCTTGGTCAACTTTGTTCTTTTCCGACCCCGACGCTATTAGGTTACGAGGACTAAGGAGTCTTTCATTTTCACACCCTTCGTGGCTTTTGTCTTTCTTTGGCCGATACCTTCATTTTCGACGTGTCGGATCCCTTCCATTTTTCTCTCTGATTTGTGTTATATAAAGGATGGTTTCCTAGTTGTACTTCATCTTAAAACAATAATCACCGGGTGAGTTGGCCGTGCGGTTAGGGGCGCGCAGCTGTGAGCTTGCATACGGGAGACGGTGGGTTCGAATCCCACTGTCGGCAGTCCTGAAGATGGTTTTCCGCGGTTTCCTATTTTCACACCAGGCAAATGCTGGGGCTGTACCTTAATTAAGGCCACGGTCGCTTCCTTTCCACTCCTAGCCCTTTCCTAACCCATCGTCGTCATAAGACCTGTCTATGTCGGTGCGACGTAAAGCCACTAGCGAAAACAATAATCACCACATATACCACCAGTATGCCGCATTCACTGAAAAATATCGAGCACGCCAGTGGCTTCATCCTATGTGTGAAGTTGAACGATATATTACTATGTTTGTGAGGCTATGGGTGTAATAGAGACGAAAAGCTAACAAGGCCGTCAAAGCCATCGCGAAACACTGTACACAATGTGTGAGTATATAAAGGAAAGGAGCCCATTTTAATGCTGTATTCCATCGTTTCGACAGTCATTCGACAGGGTCAGGAATGAAATGAATGAAATGAAGTGGTGGAGATAGGAATTGTGCCGGCTGCCAAAGCCTGTTGAACTCCTCTGGGACAATGATTAATGACTGACAGATTAAATGAAATGATATTGGAGAGTGTTGCTGGAATGAAAGATGACGGAGAATACCGAAATACCTGGAGAAAAAAACTGTCCCGCCTCCTTTTCATCCAGCACAAATCTCACATGGAGTGACCGGGATTTTAACCCCGGAAACAAGCGGTGAGAGGCCGGTGCGCTGCCGCCTGAGACACGGAGGCTCGATTCCATATTATATTTTCTTAAAATTAATAGAGAAACTAGTGTTTTATTATAAACACTACACTCAGGATATAAAAGTCACACTGAAACCATGTCATAGTACGAAAAACAGAAACAGATAATGATTCTACTGATCAACACTTTTTACCATATTTTAACATTACTATTGCCTCGTCTTGAGCCACAATGCGATGAATTCCGTGCATGAAGCCTTAAAACTGTCAGTACAGTTCGTACATATATTAAAACTTTTATGCTACCCTTCTCAGAGTTAAATATTCGTAACTTTAGTACAAAGCGCGGCATTTATGCAGTCATACGCGACAAAAATTAAAGTAGAACTTTATCGTTTCTCTGAAAGACGTCATTATGGAAGAGTTCAGCGAGTTTCACACCGAGCCAGTGATAGCTACATTGGGAAAGCTCTTTAAAACAGACAGTTGTGTAATAAAGTATATAATTCACACACACATTATCGACGGATTAATGAAATATATGAATTAGGAACAAGAATGTAGCGTGTTCAGTATATTATTGTAAAAAGCTCAGATTTCATCGCTAGGGATTTATGAGTCCGATATTTATTTATAACACAGAGAAAATGAGAAATTTGCTAGCGATTTCTTTTAATCGTGTGAGAAGCAGCACCATGTCATAGTAATGAAAGATGGACAAGAAGAAAAAGGAACCGTTACATACAGTACTAGTACGTAATATAACACTAACATGATAAAAATACCGGTGGGACCGGGAATGGACTGCCCCACTGAGTTTTCGTGGCAAGATCACTCAGCGTAAATTTGACTTGGGGTGAAATGAAAGACACGTTAGAGAGACAATTCACTATCATTTTGTTTACAAGTGGCTGATGATAACTACAGAGAGAGAGAGACGAATGGCATCGTTGTAGATAACGGTCACGTCAATAAATAAATAATAAATAAATAAATAAATAAATAAATAAATAAATAAATAAATAAATAAATAAATAAATAAATAAATAAATAAATAAATAAATAAATAAAACAGAATAAATAAAACCCACTAACTGACTTTAACTTTACGGCTGTTATGTTATTGATGATATTAATTGCGAACTATGTTCTCTGGCTGATCGTCTAGCTACACGAATGCTAATCACATAGGCTGAGCGTATAATGTTTCAATACATTCATTAATTTACAAATTGTCCTATAGCATGTAACTTCTGCCCTAATTGTCCTAAGTCAACTGCAATAGTACCGTTGTACTGGGTGTATGATCTTTTATTCAACGATACAGACATCATGGGTACAAACTTAGATTCGTAAGTCGATCTTGAACCCTTATTTACCTGAATGTGATATATTACCTTTCCTATGAGCATAAGATCTCTTCTGCAGGGTCCATTACAGGCTCTTCATCACTTGTTGATGTATCATAAAGGATTCAGTATATCTAATTTATAAATAATCGAATTCGGAGAAAGGCTGGTAGAGATTACCATTTATTGAATCATTGTAAAAGAAATTATAGGTTTTGAGAAAAACATGACAACAACTGAATAACCTGCATGACTTTTGACGTTAAAATAAATTAAATTAAACATTGAACACATGCAAAATTATTAACGACACGCAGCCTTGGTTCAGGAGGTACTCACTCAACTACCTGAAGGGCAACTTTAATTGGAAACCACTTTCAATATTTAAGATGACTGAAAAGGAAATCTCTGGAAGTTCCCTAAATCGTTTCATGTGACACCGCATGTACTACCATGACTCATGGTGATCCAGCTCTCGTGACACGAACTCGGCACTCTGGGTATAATTAAGGCCGTCCAATAGATGTATGCCACGCAGGATATTGGATACACGGCATGGACCTTTAACTACGTCGGTGTGACCTACGACTATGTCATGGACCGATATCTATCAATGTTACGTTAAGAATGCAAGTCATTGTGGCTGATGGCCAAAGGAAAATAAGTTACTGTGGCTGATGGCCTAAATATAAAGTCACTGAGTCTGATGGCCCAAATGAAATCTAAGTGAATGTGGCTGATAGCCAAAAAAAGTTACGTTAACGTGACTGATGGCCAAAGTGTTCATTTAATGTCCCCAGCACTTCTGGTGCTCAAAAAATGCAAACATAACAAAATACAACAACTGCCCAACATCACAATTGGCAACACTATTCCTTTAAATCGAACAGGTCCCCTTAATGTTACGTTACAGAGTTACTTGACCACAAACAACTTCCAGAATAAACTTCAAGTTAATTACTTGGGTTTACTGCATTATTCAAAACACAATTTCATTTAAGTAATTAAAACAATTACATTATATGAATGCATCTTCTCTTAATCAACAAACTATCTAACCTTGAAGAAATGATTTCCCTAGAAATTTGTTAATATCCTTCTAAGTGAATTTCTTATATGATTCTGACTTCTCTTGAACATATATATATATAATATTTCTTTGTTGAAATGGTCACACTTGTGGGCAACTGCTGTTAGTTCCTTGGAATTCTGTGGAGAAATGTGAGACCAATTACTAACTTCGCTATGTCACTGCTTCTAACCATTAAATCTAAGTCACTGAGAAAAGGACGCAATAAATAAATATAAAAATGGGTAACCCCTAACCTAAATTACTATCAAGCTGCGCACATGTAAAATAATCCAATACCAAACACTAATACATTAATCCATCCTAATTTATGTACACAACTCCGATAATCCCTGGACTAATCCAATGTGGTTGCATAACGAAGAGAGTAAAGTTCTGGAAGGCCTCTCACCAAAATCTAGGGCGAGTGCACTTGATGCATGAATCTTCTCTGGAGTTATGACCCGCTAACGCAATGAACCGACAACCTGTGCTTTAGTTAGTCAACAACAACACGCACAACACTTCAAATAAATTGAGTAAAGAGAAATCAATTGAGCATCATTAATAAAATAACTGTAAATGATCATATTTGGACATCTTGGAAAACTCTCAGAACCAATAACTAAAAACAAGACATCACAACGTCATTACGATCGTACCACATAATGAACACGCGACCCTTAAATTGGTTATCTCCCTGAAGAACAAGCAATTGCATTCTTCTAAAATGGCCGAGAGCAAAATACAATATAAATTATGTTCGCTTGTTGAATACAAATGTGACATCGACTGTACTGTCTCGCTTCGTCAGGTTATAGAAATGTCACCCGACAACAGGTGTTCATATCTGCATGGTTTTCTTTGATCTCCTCCCACTGAAGAACAAGCAATTGCATTCTTCTATTAAATGGCCGAGAGTAAATTACAATCTAAATTAATTGTGTTCCCTTGTTGAATACAAATGTGACATCGACTTTACTGTCTCGTTACGTCAGGTTATAGAAATGTCACCCGACAACAGGTGTTCAAATCTGCATGGTTTTCTTTGATCTCCCGATCTGAACTTGCTTCTCTCAACACTACAGAAATGGAAAATATGAAACAATTCTGACTCAAAATGATATCTTCGCCTCGGTTACATATAGCTTGAGTGTTGGATGTGCAAGGGGATTAGATTTAAAACGTCTTACAAGGGTGCTATACCAACTCAAACCAAAATGACATGCGGTTACAGATGGAATCATACACACAGGGCTACCTCGTACTCCCATACAGTTTGAAACATAAAAACAACTCCTCGGGTCCTCTTCCAAATAGAATCCCGGCATTACTACCAACTTGAAAAATCAGAGTTAACCCTGGCAACACATCTCATCACCAACTGCAGGACTTAAGCACCTGAGCTGCAACAAATTCACAAAACAACGGCATGGAATATGCAACTTACAAGATCCACTATAGGGTTATGTAACACCTTTTTCGGCTTACCGAACATAATTATGATAATCGCATGGCACTAAGTCTGGACACCTCAACACGCAACACCTCACACGGCCCGTCAAACGTCCGAACTGCTGCAGCGATTCAAGTGGGACGTATGGCAACAACCTCTATACAGTCCAGGAAAAAGAATCTCGGTGGACGACGATTCCGAAACGATGAGGAGGTGAGAGCAGCTGTCTCCAGGTGGTTACATAGCGCTGGAGGTGATTTCTACACATCCTGAATCGAAAAGCTGGTTGACCGTTCCGAGAAATGTTTACAGTCTCTTGGGGACTATGTGGAAAGTGAACTTATAATGTATGTTGTCATTTATTTATTTATTTATTTATTTATTTATTTATTTATTTATTTATTTATTTATTTATTTATTTATTTATTGATCTGAAAGTACACAGGTTTTACACCCAATTAAGTACCTTCTTGACATTCATTAACAATCTGTATCTATGAAGTTAAAGTTTAACAAAAACAAAGTTAAAAATCAACAAAAAAGAAAAAGAACAAAATTAACATTATATCTGATACCATTTAAAATTTATAGGAAATGAAAAATTCACTACGATATCACACGGTAATACAAAGCAAAAGACAATACAAAAACAAAGAAACTTAAAACACGAATGAGTACACTGGGAAATATGGTGAGTACCGGAAAGAAGGAATTATTAAAAATTTACAAATTGTAAAGCCAGGCTTCTAGTTTCTTATTGAATTCATTATCCGATTCGGTGAATGTATAGACTTCTTTGGTTATAGTGTTATAAAGCGTTGTCATTTTTACAAAAGGTGAATTTGACTGATGCAAAGTTTTTGACCTTTGAACATAAAATAATTGGTGCTGACGTGATCTTGTCTGCGGAACATGGAATGAAATGCGTTTTAACAGATCCATAGAATCAATCGTCCTACTACAATTTTTCTTAGTATTTGTATAGAAATTAGGGACCGTCTGATTTTCAATGAAGGAAATAGAAATAAATTCCTTAATAACTGGGTTGATGTGTCGAAAGCGCGAAAAGTTTTAAAAGTTTTGAAATAAAGATAATGTAGGAACTTGTTTTGTACAATTTCAATAGCATTCACTTGTTGCTTTGTATACGGGCTCCAAATTATTACAGAATATTCCAGTATGCTCCGTACTAAGGTAATGTATAATTTATTCAGTACAGACGGCTGGGTAAATGGTCTCGAAGTTCTTATCAGAAATCCTAGCATTCGGTTAGCATTCTTTGTTATTGTATTAATATGATCTTTGAACATTAGCTTACTGTCAAAAATTATACCAAGGTCCTTAAACGTTAAAACTCTATCAAATTCCCCCCCCCCTTATATGATAGGCTGAGACATCATATTCATTCTTCCTGGTAAACGTTATGTATTTACATTTACTAACATTCAAAGACAAATTATTAATGTCACACCAAGAAATGACATTATTAATGTCCTTTTGCAACTCGTCCTGGTCTTGGTGGTCGCTAATATATTTGAAAATTTTCAAATCATCTGCAAAAAGTAAACAAATATTATCTGGTAGATCATTAATTAGAATTAAAAACAAGAGAGGTCCAAGATTTGAACCTTGAGGAACACCAGAAGGACTGATAAAATTATCTGAAATTCCATTGTTAAAAATAAACAAACTGCTGTCGATTTTTTTAAATATGAACACATTAACTGCAACAGCTGTTTAGAAAAACCAAATTTATACATTTTTGTCATTAAAATTCTATAGTCGACTTTATTGAATGCCTTTTCGAAATCCATATAAACAACATCAGTCCTTCCGTTGGTATTAATTGCATCATACAAATTTTGAGTATAACCCAGAAGATTGGTGATAACTGATCTGTTTCCTACGTGTAGGTGGTTTCATAAATGGTCATAACTTGGAAGTGTAATTTACTTTTTGATTCCCCTCATATATGACCAGCAACATACTGTATTTGTATATATATCAATTTGTGAATGAAAGTAATGCCGAAGGATAGGGAAAATATATTACGAACTGAAGAAATCCCAGCGACCAAAACGAACATTTATACAAACATTGGTTATGCCTGTAAATATGTAAATAATGTATACATTTTTACTCAATAAAATGGGGCTAGCACAGCCTACTATGGCGGGTGCAGTGTGGTGTGGTTTTGCCATCTTGGTGCCCCTCTGTTTATGGCGGTGATCCCTGCGCCAGAAAATAAAATTAAATAACACCTATATACGTATGTACAAACATAAACTTCATAATTCAACTAATTCAATAACATTTCCCTTTCTACGGCCCATGAGTCACTGGTTTGGCTGACGACCTGCCTACCTAATAGTTTCGCTTTGCTTCACGACTGAAAACAAATCATTCATCGTGTATTCTATAACAGTGAGTAATAATGCCTGGAACTAATGGTGTACAGGAATGGAAGGCCGATCGGGTGAGTTGAAGACTGTTGTGAAGGGAAAAGTAGTTTCCTTATGGCAAGAGGGACTTAGTTACCAAACTTGGCTAAAAAGTTGAACCTCTCGCATGCTACTGTCCAGTATGTTGTGAACAAATACACATGAACAAGATCTACGGCAAATGTGTGAAGGTCTGGACGTCCTAGAGCTCTTAAGGAACTAGAATCGCGATATGTAGTAAAAGAAGCGCGCAAGAAGTTGGGTGTGAGCGCTTGCTGCAGATATCGCAGCAACGGGCAAGGAAGTAACACCTCAAACAGTAAGAAATTCACAAAGCTGGCTTGAAAGACAGAGCGGTAAGAAAAAAAAGTAACCACTGCAATAAGGTGGAATGACTGCAATTTGCTCGCGCATATCTCAACAAATCCACGGAATACTAGAAGAAGGTTGTATTCTCAGATGAGGGCAAGTTCAACCTTTTTGGATCTAATGGGCGAAGGTATGTGTGGAGTAAACCAAAACAAGAATTTGACCCTGAGAACATTGGACCAACTGTCAAGCATGGCGGGGGTCATATCATGGCGTGGGATGCATTAGATACGATGGGGATGGGGCAACTGGCTGTTGTTGAGGGTAATATGATGCCGCAGTGTATGTGAACATACTCCGTGATAATTTTCTGGCTATTGGTGCGAAATTAAATATTGAGGACTCGTTTGTTTTTCAACAAGCCAAAGATCCCAAACATAGGGCTCGTATAACGAACGAATGGCTGCTGTGTAATGTTCGCGAGCAACTTCCAATGCTTCCACAATCCCCAGACCTCAGTCCAAAGCATCTAATCTTCATGTGTTTACCGTATTCGATCAATACTTCTTCCAGATAATAGCCCAAACTGCATTCCTTTCAAAGTTTTGTATTTATGAGCTTCTGAATGTCTTTCGGTGTGCTTTTAACGTGATCTCAAGCGTTCATTTCGGAACATTAAAAGTGTTCGGTAGATTCAAACACCCCACTTTTTCTCATTAAGTGCATTTACTGCTTCCAGAATTGCTGGTAAATAATTCTGCTTTATGCACCCTTTACTCGGTAGAGCTGCGGTAACTTCTCTTGACTCTTGCCACGGCTGCTGTAAAAAAATATACTTACCGCTATTGGAGATTCTGTGTCATTGGTGATCAGTTCTTCGTCGCCTTCAGAGTGATATCAAGGAGTGCCTAACTGCAGGCTATCTACACTACATACTAAATAAATCTTTTGACTCAGACTGATTTTTTAAATATATAACAAATCTTTATTCATTCAAATTAAACATAATTATTGTCTTGAATTGATTAATAAAATGAAATGTAAACATAAATTATTGAGTTGTAAACGTGTCAAATATCTGTTTAAATGCAAACTTGCAAGCTTTTATAGACATTGTTAAATGATTCAAAAAAAGAAATTTTATGAAATTAATTAATTAAATTATGATGAACTTTAATATCAAATTAATTAATTTACTATCACCCTATTAATTCATCTTATACTTGAGAATGCAGTAATTAATATTATGATCATCAGTGATCTCAAGTGCATTGCACTGGCTTAATAAGCACCAGTTAAATTATGTGACTGACACTAAATGTCACCAATTGTTGTATAATAATAAATTATAAATTAACACCATGGGTTACTAACTTTTCAACAACTTAAAACATTCCAATTTATATTGCCGGAGCCATTTCTCCTTAACATTTTTATATTATTTAAATATGGCAAATTTTCATTGTAAATAATGAATATAAAATATAAAAATAAAATCAAATAAAATCACTGTGTAACTTTCCATCATTTGACAATAGGTTTCCGAAACCGTTATTACTGAAAAACTTGAAAATTACTGAACTTTATTTTTAACATAAATATTACTGTTTTCACAACAATGTAGGATCTATAAAATCCTATTTGAATATTCTCAAATATTTACTTTTACAAACTTAAATTATTCATTAATCATGGATATCACATATAATTAGTAACAAAATATAATTAATTCACCAAGTTTTTAGTTCAGTAACTCCTATAATTCTGTTGTGCATAGTTGTGTGAGAAGAAATAGTAAATCTATAACGTTGTTTACTTAATTGTTACGCAAGCTATCTTTCCCTATCTAAACATGAACGTATATGGTTATTACCTCAATCAAATGAAAAGAAAACTAATGAAATTACTTATGTTACGTTATAGTCACAGAGGAATATCACCTAATTATACTCATAAACACTAATAAAAATAACCATCATGGCTGAAAAGCAAATGACATCCTAAAACCTACCTATGTTTACATTATTTACATGACTTTTTATTCACACACCAATTATCAAGTTTATTAATAAAAATATAATTGGCCTCAGATTGCTCCGTTACGTATTAAAACAAGGTAATCCTGCTCAGAGTCCAATAATTACAAATCTCCGAGTGCAGACGTTTTTCTATGACCATAATAGTATTTCATGGCTTCATTGATACTTTGCATTGATATATAAATATATAATACTCAGGAATAAAGTAAACACGAATTCATTTGCAATAGAACAAAATTCTGGAAACATGTGGTATTACTGGCTTACCAAATATCAAATTAAATGTAACATCGCAAGTAAAATTATTGCAACACGATCTTTGCACGTCAATTGGGGTTAAAGACTGCTTCAATAAATATTCATCATAATCAGTTTCATTAGCTTACGTATAATTACGTTACTTAACGATGGTGTGTCATATTGATTTTTATTCTTCATTCGCGATATTCAAATATTATATTATGCACCTCAACTTACACCAGGACACTTCTCCTCCCGCTCAATTTCATTACTTCCTCGGCACACACTGCCAGCATTTATTTTCTCAGCTCCAATGGCTAGAATATTACTAAATTACATCAGCTCTTGGCTGGAATACTTTCTCTTCAGCTCCGCGGCTGGCATGTATTATTTTCATCTCATTTATCATTGAGAATTTTATCCACAGTGCATATTAACTTGTAACTTGTATCACTTTCTCTCTACATCGCAAGTCTTATCACACAACACAGTTTTCCTCTACACAATTTCCACACTACCTCAATGTATCATTTTACACTCCCAAATTGGATGCTTCAAATCGTTATCTTGCAATACTCATTATAACTCCACTGATCTACTCATTAATAAATTATCAGACGATACTCAATATAAAATACCACCTGTTGAAAATTTAATGTTTCTAGTATTCAGGTGAAGCATACTCTGATTGACGAAACTCATCGAAAATTGAACATATAACTACTTCATGGCAAAATTGAACACTAATTAAAATCTTATTCACTTCATTAGAGCTGTAAATGTAATTTTTATAATGTGCAATCTCGCGAAATTCCTTCTAACGGCCTCTAATTTAGATATAATGCAGGCATTAACATCAATCCAAATTAGTAAAATTGATAACAACAACAACAATAATAATAATAATAATAATAATAATAATAATAGTAGTAGTAGTAGTAAAATATATAGTAACAATACATTTGTGCGTGAATAAAACATCCTACCTAAATATATCCTCTGTGCTATACATTAAAATAAACTACAATGACTAAACATCTAACTGACAACTCACGGAACTAGCCTGTATAAATAGTAAACTACGTCTTAGATTTATCATCATAATTGGTTTACTCACATTGTAGCAATCTGGTTTCGCCCGCGCCACGGGCGTTCGTCACTGTTGAATTAGAACATATTGGCGTTGGTTTCACCCATTAGCACAATATTGCCGTATCCATTCATAGCGTTGATAACAATTTTCACACGTTCACAATCTCTTGCTACCTTATTTCTAACGCATACTTTATGACCTAATTTAACACTTTCAACTTAAGATTATGTACACATCTTCCTCCTGTCGCAGACCATATGTTTTCAACACGGATGAAATTTCCTCGACGTGTGCTTAATAGTTGCCTCATGTCTGTTACAATGTCCTTATACAAGCACGTGAACTTATTCAATGCTTTACACACTGCGCAAAATTTTAAAGTGTCCCATGAATCCAATACTGTACACGAGCGTTTTCAGTTCACGTCTTTATCTCACGATTTCCAATGAAAGAGTGTTCTCCCTGAGTTAGCGTCCGTTCGCAGGTCCTGGTATTTGTGCGGAGTAATACCCCTTGACTTATTCGGAGATTTTATGATTGTCAGAGCGTCTTTTTATTCATGCACCCCCTTCTGTCACTCCATTAATACCTCTTATGACACATAAATTGGCAGCGATTCCAATGTTATGTTGTGACTGCAAAATTAATCACAGATTTTTAAATAATAGTGACGGCTTCGGTTGGAATATGTTGCCTGTCGGACTGTAGGGCGGAGTTAAGAAATGGCGGGAATACTCAATCTCCTTTGTCTTGCGACGCATCTTCACTTCATTAATTATCGCCCATACATCTAATACGTTTTTATCATCGACTATTGACGCTACATAAATCGGAGTATAATTTCCACGAAAACATACGTAACTACTGTTGGATATCTTAGAATGACTGAATAATATAGAGCGCTACTTTTGAAATAGTCAGAATAGTGACTTGTGATTGGCTGAGGTGTTTTGAGACATGACAGTTTGGACGATTCCATTTCATTTTTAAGGGGTTTCAGGAAGGTATTTCTATCTTCTGTCTGCGTTCCTCCGTGGGTCTTCGTCTTGCAAACAGCGGAAAGTTCCCAACGTTGACCTCCTTTCTCCCCTAGCTTTGGCGTGTTGGTGAAGTATTGTCTTCGAGGTAATTGTTTTATTGCCCACAACAGAACGTGCCTTACAGAGACTTGTGTAGCTTAAAGATGCTCCTTGGTGGTCTTTCTCAATACAGAACTGTGAGAACGACAGAATTTTGCTGTGTGGAAATAATTCACCTATGATATCCACTAAAATATACGGTATTATAATGAAATGAGGCTTAATTCAATGGGTCCAATAAGCTTCTGAATGTCTTTCGGTGTGCTTTTAACGTGATCTCAAGTGTTCATTTCGGAACATTAAAAGTGTTCGGTAGATTCAAAAACCCCACTTTTTCTCATTAAGTGCATTTACTGCTTTCAGCATTGCTGGTAAATAATTCTGCTTTTTCTTTCTGCTACTTCTGGCAGTAGAATCTGTGTGAAATAAATAACTAAAATCTAATCCCTGACATCCGATATTAAGAACCCGCCCATTTTTGGATGATGGGAAACCATGCTTTAAAAAAATTATTCCGGGCGAGTTGACCGTGCGCTTAGGGTCGCGCGGCTGTGAGCTTGCTTCCGGGAGATAGTGGGTTCGAATCCCACTGTCGGCTGCTCTGAAGATGGTTTTCCGTGGTTTCCCATTTTCACACCAGGCAAATGCTGGCGCTGTACTTTAAGTAAGGCCACAGCCGCTTCCTTCCAACTCCTAGGCCTTTCCTATTCCATCGTAGCCATAAGATCTATCTCTGTCGGTGCGACGTAAAGCCACTAGCGCAGTAAAAATAATGGTTCATAAAAACTAATGCATATTATAATATACATATTTGCAATGTAAACATCAAAACTATATGTAACGGGAAACCGTAATTATTTTCATTCAGGTGATGTCTTCAGATAAACGGAGTTCTGAAGAACATTCTTCAACTACGTCACTGGAAGACGCCACATCACAAGAAGTTACGCAACTCAATCCTTTAGCTTGAAGGAAGAGCAAAGAAAGTAGTCACAGCCCTTTTACTATAACGCTCTCTATATTTGTATAAATTTCCATTAACACTTATTTTGCTCGTAGGTGATTTCTTTTTTCTTTTTGAAGGAGCCCCAATCCCTGTCTCAACCATACAAAATTCAAATTCCCTCTGCGTGATTTCGTGTTGCGTGATTATTTTACAGTGCCAGCTAATCACATGAAGCGAGGGTCACCTGTAGTTTCTTTGCTAGTAGCTTAAGGGTGCAACAACCCAGAAAAGTTTTCCGTGACGATTGAAGAGGAAAGGGTTTGGACTGGAGAGAAAGCAGCCATACAGCCCCGGAATTTGTCTGATGCTAAAACAGGAAACCATGGAAAATTTTCTTCAGGGCTGCTGACGGTGGAATTCAAACCCATCATTTCCCGAATGGAAGCTTACAGCTACACGGCCCGTACTACGCAGTGAACTCGATCGGTAATAGTATTAGTGAGGAGGAGTGTTTTTTACAGAAATTTGTTCTCGAGGGCTGGATTTGTGTGATTCGTTTTACGTTGTTTTAGATACGTGCCTAAAATATTTCGCCAACATTCTTCCCTCTATCTTCATCCTACTTTATCTGAAATGGGAAGTATTTTATATCCCACCTAAGCAGTGTTAATATTGGCTACAAAACTTTCATTACTGTACTAAAAGAACCTGAAAGACTTTAGCAAAATTGATGAAGAGTTTTACATTCAGCTGATCATTATTCTGTGCCTCCTCCGCCCTCTATCGATCTTCAACTAACACAAGAGTCCAACACTGAGAGAACCATTTGTCTTGTTTGTGCCCTCACGATGCAACATACATTATACTTGTGCCTTGGACGGAAGCTAGTCTGAATGAAGGGACATAGTACTCATAGTTCCTTGGTTCTCTCTTAAGACTTAACAATTGGATGTTGTAATAAGTCGAAATAATTTATTAATTTTATTATACCTTATAGGATATTATGGCATGCATACTTGAGTATTGCCCGTATGGTGTGGTGATAGAATACATTCACAGTACCGGTCCCCTGTCACAAAACGTGACTAAAAGGGGATCTTAGGGCTGATGACCTAGATGTTAGGACCCTTTAAACAACAAGCATCATTATCATCATCATCAAAAGGGGATCTCAGGTGCTCTCAGCTCGGAAGTATGGGTTGGCAACCACAGGACCTAGCTGAGCCTGAAATTGGATTCGCTTACTTGTGCACGGGCTCTTCGCTTTCATATTTTCCATCCGACCTCCCTTGCTCAACTCTTGTTCTCTTCTGCCCGCGACAGTATTATTTCCGAGGCCTTGGAAGTGTTTCGTTTTCATGTCCTTCGAGGCCGTTCCCTTTCGTTTACTCATTCCTTCATTTCTCGAAGAGTGATTGCTTCCATTTCTTACTTTCATTAGTGTCAAGAGAGGATGGTTGCCCGGCTGTAATTCCTATTAAAACAATAACCACCACCATCGTACTTCAGTTTATCGATTGATTGATTGATTGATTGATTGATTGATTGATTGATTGATTGATTGATTGATTGATTGATTGATTGATTGATTGATTGATTGATTGATTGATTGTATTAATAACTGAGTCGTAAGTAACTTGTAAAAGTGGCTAACATGGCAGAAGTCTAGAACTCCAGGAACATATCTTTTGTTATGTAAGTCTCTTAGAAATCAGATATAATATTTCACGCACCAAATATATTGGTATGTGGTAATGCGACTGTCAGCTCTCTTGAAGCCCTCTTCGGCAGCCCCTGGAAGGGATGAGTGAGTCGAACTTGGGAGCTCCCGGCCGGCTTGCGGACATAAGACAACCTCTGCTTCTGTTGTCTCTTTCGCCTGATGTCACCGTAAATTTTCTGGAAGGTGAAACTAGAACACTCGTATTCTGGTCGTACCCGAGGGTGCTACAACTTCATCACCAGGTATATACTAGGAGATTTGCCACGAAGGGGTGATTGTGTTGTGCTGAGTGTTGAGTAGTCACGAGTTGTGAGCTGAGAGTTCAGTGTGTACGTGAGGTGATTGTGTGAGTTGTCGGTCTTGTCTGGAGTCGAACTAAGTACACAGCAGTCGTGCGCTCTAATAGGTAATGGACGTACGTTCGAGCATGGAGCTGCTACGTGAAGTAACTGTGGTGTGTGCGCAGTGAAGTGAAAGATGAGACCTGTCAGTCAAGATTGCGGAGGTTCACCCGTCAAGGAGTAGAGCGCTGTGAGGACAAGAGCCTTGTTAACAGTCAGTAATTACTGAAGTGTTGTATTTCATTGTCAAGTGTATATACTGTACGATTAGGCTGGATTGAGTGGTCGCTTGGTTAAGGCGCTGGCTTACTGAGCCCAAGTTGGCAGAATCGATCCTGGCTCAATCCGCTGGTATTTGAAGATGTTCAAATACATCAGCCCTATCTCGGTAAATTTACCAGTAAGCAAAAGAACTCCCACTGGACCTCAGCGTCTCCGAAAAAATTAAAGGTAGTTCGTGGGACGTAAAACCAATAAAATTATTATTAATTACTTACTGATTAGGTAATCCTCGATTAAAATAGTTCAATAAAACAGCCATGGATCATAGCCATGGTAACAAATGTTATAACATTTTCAGGCAGCAAGGTGTGATTTTAAGTGTTCATGCACACTTTTCTAACATAGCTCTAAAAACAGTAAGAGAACGGTAACTTATGGTACAATCAAGATACGTGTATCGCGAGTCAAAACGACAACGAGCTTTATCGAAAAGCTTGCCATTCAATGAAGTAATGTCTGATTACGGGAGATCTCCTCATATGGGTATGAGTGGTATTAAGGGACTTTAGTAAGGATGCAAAGGAGAGGGCGTGTAAGGCCGTAATTAGAGTGTGGTTCTAGTGTATGGGACCCTCACCAAGATTTTTTTTTTTTTGTTGCTAGTTGCTTTACGGCGCACCGACACAGATAGGTCTTATGGCGACGATGGGACAAGGAAGGGCTAGGAGTGGGAAGGAAGCGGCCATGGCCTTAATTAAGGTACAGCCCCAGCATTTGCCCGGTGTGAAAATGGGAAACCACGGAAAACCATTTTCAGGGCTGCCGATAGTGGGGTTCGAACCTACTATCTCCCGAATACTGGATACTGGTCGCACTCACCAGGATTATTTGTCCCGCTGTTAGGGAGCTGGCCTTTGGTCACTGGGGTCCCGGTTTCGATTCCCGGCAGGATCGAGAATTTTAACCATCATTGGTTAATTTTGCTGGCAAGGAGGCTGGGTTTATGTGTCGTCTTCATCATTATTTCATCCTCATCATGACGCGCAGGTCGCCTACGGGGGTCAAATCAAAAGACCTGCACCTGGCGAGCCGAACATGTCCTCAGACACTCACGGCACTAAAAGCCATACCCCATTTAATTTTTTACCAGGATTACTTGATGAGAGAATTGGAAAAAATGCAAAGGAAAGCAGCTCGACTTATTCTGGGCGATTTCCGACAAAAGAGTACGTTGCTTTTGCCCTGGGACTCTCCACTATTCGACCCACCCCTTCCCTCGCCGAAAAAAGACTAACGGCCGGTTTCTGGTACACCACAGTTACCTGTGAGTTACCTAAAAGCGCTTGTAACTTTAACTGTGCTTTTAACTTTAATGAGTTTCCGGAAACTTAAATCCAGATTTATAAGCCCTGTTAATAAACAGTACAGTTATCGTCGGGTTTAGTATCTCTCGTCATCCAATAGATGTCTCTACGCGAATGTTTTAGGGTTATTTTGGTGATATCTAGTTACTTTTACTAGCAGAAGGTTTCTACAAAGAAAAATGGTTGGCAAATATGTACACAGTCATCTCAATCAATCTGATTCGGCATGCCATAATCTCTCACAATATGAAAATATGTACGATATAACGATGCAAAAATTAGGTATATATTATTTCCCCTTCTTTCTTATTCACAGTATGCAGACATCGTCTTAAATTTCACCTTGATCGTTGTCGTCAGTAAAATTATAAAAATACACCGCAATAACCAAACAGATCACTTTTCACCGATCCAGAACACAACAAACGTAAATGAAAATAATCACATAAATGAAAACGTGCCGCACACTTTGGAACCTATCATTCCGGCACTGAAGTTCTGCACTGATGGTGCGATATCCGTCTGTTCTCGCTGCAACAGTTGCAGATTTTTTTTACACTGACCACGCAACATGCATTGACAAAAATACGTAACTGCTGACGTGAAGTCAACTTGAGAATTTCAATCGAACGTAGCGAGCTAACCCTGACTCAGGGTGTGAAGTGTGTTGAAGCAGATAAGAAGTTAACATAAACTACAGCTACCTGCAAGATTTTTAATTCAAGAAGTCCAGATGTTTTATGTTTATTAGGAGTCTGAGACCTCACGTCACCGTTAAAGAATATAATAGCATTAAAAAAAGCAATGAAAAATCGATATTTATTATTCAGCAGGTTTATAATAAATGCATACCGGTACCTATGATATTTATTATTTAGTACAAATGTAAATATTAATGGTAAATACTCCATAATTTCAGATTGGGTGTTCACTAACTGTTGGTGGGACTCATGATTCAAAGCCTGACGAAAGAGATCTTAACATTACAGCTACACTGAAGGATCAATTAGAGCGTGATGAAAATCCGTTTGACTCCAGTTCTATTTTATTTGACGATTCATTTCCCGTATTGGAAGATATATCTACAGTAGAGGCGTCATGCTTCGAGGAGATTGTAACCTCTAAACAGGTGGGCCAGATGACATCATACAAGTGGAATCAGTGGCTAAAGCCAAGTGATAACATGGAAGTAAACGTACTAACGAAATATTGTCGAGTCCAGCACACCCAAGCACGTTAAAACTACAATGAATTACTGTAAATATATTATAACCAGTTCATTATCACTTTCGAATGTTTACGAAACTAATACAAGACCTTGTACGAAACGGTATGGAGTGGCGCCTCATAGCGCTATTTGTTGGAATCAGTTCTAACATAGAGGTAACTACAGCACTAGCAGCAGTTACCAGTCGTTGCGGAGATAACTGTGAAAAAGCCGATAACTGTTGTTTCGGAAACTCATTTTAAACGTATCACCATGTTAAGTCACTGATAACTACGCATCTACAGATAACTGTCATTCCAGAAACCGGCCATAAGAGTGTTCATGGATCACGGCTGTCTGCGGCTTGGTCATCCCAGCTCTGGAACTTTGGATTGTTAGATCGGAAGCTTAGTACTCGTTCGTTAAAAGTGAGAAAATGTGTGGATTTTCATTTGATCGAGCATTTCATATGAAAGCATTGCTTTTAATTGCGCCATTTCTACTGACGTCGTTGTAATGACATATGCTCATTTCAGTTGTGAAAACTACTAAGCCAGTCTTTCTGAGAATGTAAAAAGGCAGGTGGAGATTGAGTGTCTGCCATTATAATGAAAATTCCCCAACTTGATTGTGACTAATTGTAGGCAAGCGGGCCTACCGTTACAATGAAAATTCTCTAATCCAGTCTTCATATGAGAAGAGACGTTTGGTGACTTCCCCGTCGCGTTTCTGGGATAATGTTAAGAGCTGTATGTATGTATGTATGTATGTATGTATGTATGTATGTATGTATGTATGTATGTATGTATGCAGGGCCTATGTATGTATGTTCAATCTTCAGCCCTAAGGCTAGTCGGATCCTCAACAGCTCCGCCATCAGCTGTCATAGATGGCCTAGGCATCACTGAAGAGCGTACTAGGGAAATGAGGAGTGAGGTAGTTTCCCGTTGCTTTCCTCATCGAGCCAGATGTTGCTATTACGTATCAGTCTACCAAGCCCACTGAAATGCATGCACCAACCGACCCTATGAGCAACATTTTCACACAATTCATAGCAGAGACAGGCTGTAGAAGGAATGACATTACTAGCATCGCTCATACCTCAGTCACTTTCATATTGTCAAAGCCAAGGATAAGACAGAGACAGATCAATGAAAGTAACAAAATTGCTCTGGCCCATACCAGAATACATAGTGCACTGTAAACGCTAGGTCCTGCCAGCAAAGGCATACGTTAAGAGCTATGCAATTTAATACAATCTTGCTCACATCGTGTACACTACCTAACCTAGAATTCTGTATACAATGTACAATTGCGTAGCGAAGAACGAATACATCAGCTAGTGTGATATAAATTCTTTGGGCTCACATAAAATGTGCCACCTGCTAATATGGTTTTAGAATTATTGCATCAAAAATTAAATTTGTTTCAAACGTTAAGATCGGCATTTTGTTGTTAAGATATATATAACAAAATTTCTCATAACTTGTGTAATTGTACTAGTGCCTCGACAGCAGAACTAGGTAAAAGTGGTAGTAATTTCCTTCGTTCTCTGTACATTGAAATACGAATACTGTTAATGTTTCCTTTGTGAATATGATTTGCATTTGCCTTACAGATATCCTTACGAATAATTTTACGTGGTTGTGTAGTCAGGTTCTCTGCAGCTATGCGTTTACAACTATTTCTAATTATACGATTTTCGATACACTGTTCGCTTTCATTTTCATGCGTATGTTCACCTCTTGTAAAGACAACTTCATTAGCATCTGAGTTAGTCTGTAATGTAGCTACACAGTTTTTAACAGTGGACAGCCACGATATACTTCTAGTATTAATTACACATTGTCTACGGTATTTAAAATTATCCCAGACTACACATTGCACTCCACGGTTGGTCACTGTTTTCACAAGCTCCAAGCCTTTCACTAGTACTGACACACTGATGAACGTCTACCCATACTGTTACACCGGCAATATATGCTGTTCAGCAGTGCTGCCACACCAGCACCATATAGGCTGTGTTCGTAATACTGTTCATCAGTGCTGCCACACCAGTAATATATGGGCGTGCTCGTAAATTCAGAAATTAAAACGTGGCTTGATAAATTCATGATAGACTCAAGTCTTCCTTTTTACGATCGATTTATATGCCACAGTTAGAGCTTAGAGCCATGTAGTCACTTTCACTGTGTGATTAATTTCTTACATTCATTTGCGGTACTTTTACCTAAATTTTTGCGGTACTGTAACTAGTGTTTTTGCGGTTGTATTACGGTATCTCACGGTCAGTTTTGCGCAAATGGCAAGCACCCGATTTCTGTAAAGAGGTACAGAAGGTCAGAAGAGACGAAAGCCTGCGGCAAGTCGGTGGAAGTAATGTCTAACTGAGTGAAGGCATATATTTCATACACGTTTCTGGGGAGAATATTGCATTAATTACGTATTTCTGCGTACTTTTTACAATGCAGTACTTTAGAAATGGAATATGCCGCAACAGCCCGCGCATTCTGACCTTTTGAATAAGGGAACAAAAAGGTAGAAGTTTGTGTCCTCTATAGCTCACTCGAATGGTATTCGAGCAGATTAATGAAAATCCCTTCAGATTGTTGAGTTTTATCCTACCAGTTAACGTTTGATCACACAGAAGGAAAGAGAGGGGGTAGATTATTGTTGAGAAGACAACTCTCAAGAGGGAAGGACCCTACGGCTAGTGAAGCACTAATAAGGTAATGCTATCCGTGCTATGGGCCATTACCTCTTAAAGGAGTAGCGGTGGAGAGCTGCATGCTTACATTAAGAGCTCCCTCAGGAAATCTTCGGTCAGGAATATGAAATCTGATCTAAGCCGCTGTACTGTTGTTCTGTTTTTCAGTCCTAGGATATCAACAAATACCTTCAGTGGTTACTTCAAAAGTAACTGAGTAGTCAACTTTGTATCGTCATAAACTCTCGAAGGTAGGGATGGTGTTATGTCAATAAGTACATTACAGCCAAGCAGTTCTGTTTCTTTGATTGAATTACACAACGACCTTCTGATGGCGAGTAGGTATCATTGGAACTATTAACCTGAGTAAACTATCGGAGCTGCTATGACGTCACTCTCACTTCCGCTCCTGTTATGGAGGTGTATTAACTAACTCTTCCTATACACGTGCTTTCTCCTTCTTGGTCGTGAAGAACAAGTTGAAGAGCAACACGTTTACGCCTTTAGTACTGAAATATTATGATGAGAGTAGAAGAGAGAGGGAGAGAGCGAGGATGAACGACACAAAATTGCATTTTGGGAGGTCGAAATCAGCTCCTTATATTTTCTGAAACTTTTATGCATGGCATTATTACCTCGATTCCAGGGCTGTAGTCCCAAAATTCCCACAGGGTATATTCGAAGACAAGGCATGACAAATCCCGGTTGCACCGGGCGAGTTGGCCGTGCGGTTGTGAGCTTGCAACCGCGAGATAGTGGGTTCGAATCCCACTGTCGGAAGCACTGAAGATGGTTTTCCGTGGTTTCCCATTTTCACACCAGGCAAATGCTGGGGCTGTGCCTTAATTAAGGCCACGGCCGCTTCTTTCCAGCTCCTAGGCCTTTCTTATCCCATCGTTGCCATAAGATCTATCTGTGTCGGTGCGACGTAAAGCCAGTAGCAAAAAAACCCGGTTGCAAGACTACCCTGACGTTTAAAATGAGTGGGTTACAGCTAGTTACAACAAACCTCCCTTAGTTTGGCGTAAGTCAGGCATATAGAAAACATTTTATGATGACAAAGAAGAAATTCATATTTTAATGCTAACTAACCCCATGGCACGACAGTTCTAGAAGGGCGTTGACCTACCAAGCGATTGCTCAGCCCGAAGGCCTGCAGGTTATGAGGTGTCGTATGGTCAGCACGACGAATCCTCTCGGCCGTTATTCTTGGCTTTCTTGACCGGACCCGCTATCTCACCGTCAGATAGCTCCTTAATTCTAATCACGTAGGCTGAGTGGACCTCGAACCAGCTCTCAGATCGAGATAAAAATCCCTAACGTGGCCGGGAATCGAACCCGGAATCTCCGGGAAAGAAGCAGGTATGCTACCCCTAGAACACGGGGCCAGCATTTTAATGCTCCTTTTTCAAAATTTTAATTTGCTTACACAGAAGGTTTATATTGGACCTGTTTCCAGCTATTTATTTAAAAAACAGTCCAACGTGCCTCTTTTCATTTGCGATCACACTTTTCACTGGAATAAACTCTTGAACTGATGTATGTTGTAGTACGGTGGTTTTTGCAGCCGCATCTTCATATATATTTCTCAGGCTTAAATCGGTCAACTGGTGAGGCATTTGAATATATTAACTCACAGTTGGAGACGTAAGCAACGAACAGCGCTGACCTTAAATAAGTGATGGTTGATGATGCTCATCGAGCTGAACCTTCGCGGTTCACGGTTACGAGCGTAGCTGGAGAGTTAAAACTCGCTGATAGAATGCCGAAATTAAAAAGAAAAGAACCAAAATTAGAAGGTATACGGAAAAAATCAGAAGACATATTCTAATGAGCGGAGTTAACCAGAAGATATACGGCGTATTCCCACGTGTACCCTCGACTACAGCCCTGCTGGACTCTATAAATCAAAACAAACACGATAATGTTTGCACGCATTTTAACGGTTTGCAAACCATAACAAAATGACATTCTGATTTTCTCAATTACTATGATCGCAGTGAAACAATTTAATCTCATCAACTTCTTGAAAGGTTAGAACCTAGTCCATACTCACTGTAGGTTTATATACTAATTATAAGACATGGCATAGCATCACTTCCATGTGCAGTAAGCAGAGACACAACACAATGAAGTAATTAAACATTCCCTGCTTCGCTATCTGAACTCGTAGAAAGGAGTAGTGGCTTAATTATAGAGATAGGATTAAGGCGTGTATTTAGTGGTGAACCAATATCCAATATTGCCTTCGTGTATGTATCGCAGAACACAAAGTAACCTTCAACTGGGTAAATAAATATTAACAATTCATAAAAACACCATGACACTGATGGGCCTTGACTTTGCCAAGCAACCGCTGCTCATTGCGAAGGCGTGCAGATTACGAGGAGATGCGCAGTCATCGCGACGAACCTTCTCGGACGTTATTCTTGGCGTTCTAGAACGGAGCCACTCACTCACCATCAAATAGTTACTCAATTGTTGCCACATAAGATCAGATCCAGGTAAAATCCCTAACCAAGCCGGGACTCGAACCCGAGGGCTTCTGGCTGAGCAGCGGTAGCTTGGTAGGCCTTGGTTCTTCGGGCTGTTTTGCCATGGGTTTGTCTACGGTTTGGTCCATAAAGTACCTTGGTGTTCCCCACGATGTAAGTTTAACGTTTAGCTTTGTGTGGTGTGCAAAGAACCTGGTGTTCTCCACGATGTAAAGTTTAGCCTTGGATGGTGTAGAGAACACCTAGTGTTCCCCACGATGTAAAGTTTAGCTTTGGGCAATGTAAATAAAAATGGCGTGTAGTCTCCAAAGGGGCCTGGTGCAGGTCTTTCGAGTTGACGCCGTATAGGCAACCAGCGCGTCTGATGAAGACGGCACACACACCCAGCCCCCGAGCCATTTGGAATTAATTAATAAGGGTTAAAATCCCCGATTCGGCCGAGAATCGAACCCGGGACCCGCTGTACCAAAGGTCAGCACGCTAACCACTATACCACGCCCTGGGTTCAATTTCCGGCCAGGTCAGGAAACAGGCCCTTCGAGGCTTTTGTCCATGGAGTATGGTTTGGATTTCGTGTGTAAAGAACCTGGTGTTCCCCACGATGTAACATTTAGCATCAATTTTTCGGGGTCAGCACTTGATCTTTTGGCCCACTTTTACAGCCGGATGCCCTTCGTGACGCCAACACTATATGGAGGAATGTGTTAAAATACCCGAATAAGCCGGGAGTCAAAATAAGGTCTCTCTGAAACGAAGATAAGTATGCTGACCATTCTGTGAATGAGCTGGACATCGAGAAGTTTGTTAATTATAAACATAATATCACCAACTCTGTGGACGGGAACACCATCGAAAGAACGTTACATCTCAAGTACCCAGACGCAAGAATGTAAGCCAGGTACAGAAATCAAAAACAGAATCGTCAGTGCAAGAAATGTGATATGAAATTCACAGGCGTGTTGTTGGTGCTACTTTATGGTGCCGAGGGATGGACACTAAGTGCTTCGTCAATGAATCATCTGCAAAAAGTTTTGGGATGGTTTCACACATAATTAGCCAAGAAAGCGGGAAAATCATTACCATATATACGAATTATAGATACTAAATACAGACAACCCTAAAGGCCCCTCGCATACTGAAAATGTTAGAAGAAACACACTAAAGTAAAGCTCATAATAAAAAATGTAAATACATAAAAAGCAACCCAACTAAACTTAATACAATGAACTCCAAACTTAATAATGTAGGATAGCAAATGTTTACGCTTAGAGCAAAACACTCACACCCCTACAGAAAAGACTAAAATCAACATAGCTCAACTTATACTTATTACCATTGTTTTAGTACTTCAATAAAAACACTGGCCTTGTAGACTATTGGACAAACTCAGAGTCAGATCATATCACCAGCGAGGTTTTAACCCTCGTAAAATGCAGGAAAATAGCTAATTTTTGTCACATCGTCCGAAATGACAAAGTACAGCCGGATGCAACTGAAGGGAAACGTAAACATGGGTGGAGAAGGTTATCTTACGTAAGGAGCCTCCTACAGTGGTTTGATATTTACGACACGGCAAACAACCCTGAAGAGCAAGATAAAAATTACCGCTTGGTGGTCGCCCAACTTCTGTTGGAAAACGGCACTGGGAGAATTTTTACAGTTTTCTTTACATCTCACCGACACAGACAGGTATTATGGCGAGGATGGGACAGAAAAGGGCTAGGAGTGGGAAGGAATTGACGATGGTCTTGATTGAGACGAAGAAGAAGAAAATGTTTTACTTAGACAGATACTACACCCAGCTTTTCTAGAGTGTAAATATTTTCCTCCTGAAACAACTTCCACATAGGGATTTACACCCAAAATATTAGTCAAAGGAAATTTCATATATTCTAACAATCAAATTGCTGGAAATTATAAACCACATGCGATTAAATGTGATTTCATATAGTTTTCCTTAGCTCTATAAATGTTTCTTTTGAAATTTGAGGCCTTTTGTTTAAACTATATCGACACTTCTACCAACTTTGGTCAGCTATCGGAACAAAGACTAGATCTGCTATTATTACACTGGAGAACGATAGCCTATGATTTGTCGCGTTTGTTCAGTGTGGCAGCCCAATATGCTGTGGATACATAATTGAACTCTGTGTTTAGCTTTTGTGGGTGATGCTCAAAGCTGTGGTCTCTGGGTGAAATCCTATGGGAAACATTGATGTATATCTGGTAAATTTCAGCTGTGTTTGTTGGACAATTATGTTGTCAGACTGCTCTGTAACAGTATTTGGCTGGTTTCCTCACTGGTTTAACACAACACTGGCCGGTTTATTTGCTAGCAAAGCATTGCTATGAAGCTGTCGATTCTACTGATTAACGTTTTCCATTCTTAATGCTCTAGAGTTCTATGCTCACTGAACGGAAGGACTCACAAGGAGTTATACACGCAGAGTTTATAAACAGAATTAACGTTTTCTCAGTACACTACGAAAATTATAAACTTGTTTGACCAAAATCCTTTCTATTATACACTGTCTGACAGAGCAAATGCAACACCAAGAAGGAGTGGTTCGAAAGGGATGAAAGTTGGGGAAAAAACAGAGACGGCACGGACGAATAATTGATGTTTATTTCAAACTGATAAGCAGGTTACACAATGCGCACGGCATCGACTCAGTAGGATGTAGGACCACCGCGAGCGGCGATGCACGCAGAAACACGTCGAGGTACAGAGTCAATAAGAGTGCGGATGGTGTCCTGAGGGATGGTTCTCCATTCTCTGTCAACCATTTGCCACAGTTGGTCGTCCGTACGAGGCTGGGGCAGAGTTTGCAAACGGCGTCCAATGAGATCCCACACGTGTTCGATTGGTGAGAGATCCGGAGAGTACGCTGGCCACGGAAGCATCTGTACACCTCGTAGAGCCTGTTGGGAGATGCGAGCAGTGTGTGGGCGGGCATTATCCTGCTGAAACAGAGCATTGGGCAGCCCCTGAAGGTACGGGAGTGCCACCGGCCGCAGATCATGCAGCACATGCTGCACGTAGCGGTGGACATTTAACGTGCCTTGAATACGCACTAGAGGTGACGTGGAACCATACGCAATAGCGCCCCAAACCATGATGCCGCGTTGTCTAGCAGTAGGGCGCTCCACAGTTACTGCCGGATTTGACCTTTCTCCACGCCGACGCCACACTCGTCTGCGGTGACTATCACTGACAGAACAGAAGCGTGACTCATCGGAGAACACGACGTTCCGCCATTCCCTCATCCAAGTCGCTCTAGCCTGGCACCATGCCAGGCGTGCACGTCTATGCTGTGGAGTCAATGGTAGTCTCCTGAGCGGACGCCGGGAGTGCAGGCCTCCTTCAACCAATCGACGGGAAATTGTTCTGGTCGATATTGGAACAGCCAGGGTGTCTTGCACATGCTGAAGAATGGCGGTTGACGTGGCGTGCGGGGCTGCCACCGCTTGGCAGCGGATGCGCCGATCCTCGCGTGCTGACGTCACTCGGGCTGCGCCTGGACCCCTCGCACGTGCCACATGTCCCTGCGCCAACCATCTTCGCCACAGGCGCTGCACCGTGGACACATCCCTATGGGTATCGGCTGCGATTTGACGAAGCGACCAACCTGCCCTTCTCAGCCCGATCACCATACCCCTCGTAAAGTCGTCTGTCTGCTGGAAATGCCTCCGTTGACGGTGGCCTGGCATTCTTAGCTATACACGTGTCCTGTGGCACACGACGACACGTTCTACAATGATTGTCGGCTGAGAAATCACGGTACGAAGTGGGCCATTCGCCAACACCGTATCCCATTTATCGTTCGCTACGTGCGCAGCACAGCGGCGCATTTCACATCATGAGCATACCTCAGTGACGTCAGTCTACCCTGCAATTGGCATAAAGTTCTGACCACTCCTTCTTGGTGTTGCATTTGTTCTGTCAGTCAGTGTGTATATATAAACTAGCAAGATACCTGTGCTTCGCTACGGTATTATACTGAAATTTATAATCGAATGCTTATTGTATTAGATATATAATTCGCTGAAATTCTTGATCTGACTTGTTTTCTGCGAGAATCCTCCAAAAATTCGCGATCTGACTCGTTTTCTGATAGATTACGCCAAGTTTCCTCCCATTTTTCAATCTTTCTTTCCAGCAATCGATTTCGTACTTCCTGGGCTAGGTCCAGGTATTCCACCCGGCCAGTTGGGTTCCTAAATCTTTGCCATCTTTTCCTATAAGCATTTTTAATATGGATTAAATCCTTCAGGAGATCCGGCGTGGTGTCGTCTTGGGTGCCTTGGCGGTACTGAATCCGCGGCCGGACTGCATTCTTAGTCATTACCCGTCCAGGACCCGTTTCCAGCGCGGTCCGCACATTTGACGACGGTACAGAACATTATTATTATTATTATTATTATTATTATTATTATTATTATTATTATTATTATTATTATTATTAGATGTTCTGGACCCCACAGCAAGGTGCAAGACCGCTATTTGGCGGTAAATTACATCCTCTGCCATTGTCATTGTTGACAATGTGACCAGCACCATTGTCGTACGTAGGCAAGTGTGCGGGATTTCTGGCGGTACGAATGACATACTCCCGTGCATTATTGACCTTATTAAAGAGGTGAACAATTTGACGGTCAATCTCATTCCTATCGTTTATTTCAAATGTGTTTAAATGTTTATTTATATGCCAGGAGAATCTACTGTAATCTAAGAACGTTCTCCGAAGGGAAAGATGGCTGTTGAAAACGAACCCAGGAAAGATTAAAAAGATCGGTTTATGATCAGAATAAGTACATTAAAAATATACAACCTGTTTCCAGTCATTCGACAGGGTCAGGAATGGAATGAATAAAGCCCCCGACAATAGGAATTGTGCCGGCTGCCGAAGCACTCCTCTGGGGCAATGATCGATGAATGACAAATGAAATGAAATGAAATATTGGACAGTGTTGCTGAAATGAAGTATTCGGAGAAAAACCTGTCCCGCCTCCGTTTTGTCCAGCACGAATGTCACATGGAGTGACCGGCACTTGAACCATGGAACCCAGCTGTGAGAGGCCGGTGCGCTGCCGCCTGAGAAACGGAGGTTCCTTATAAGTACATTATGAACAGTAAAATCAATTGGTCTCACCTCCTTTTACACCCCACCGCCGTTAACCCTTAACTGGTACGGCTGGGTCCTGAGGACCCCGCACAACGTTTGAATTTACGTTACTCTTCTGTCTGTAACGGTAGTTCATTGTCGTTCCTTGTAAATTCATTTTAGTTGATGAGAAGCAACTGTGAGATGTTGACGTGGTCAATTTCTTCTGCACACCCAGGTAAGTTAGTAACACAGGGTCCTCGGGACCCTGGGGTACCATTAAAGCAATATTTTTTAGGTATTCTCAAGTTCATGTTTGACATTTTTCTTCTTTTCTTCGCACACTTTCGCTTATGTTCCAAGGGAAATTAAGATAGGACTTAGAAGTGTTCTGCAAATGGAGGTGCCAGAGGAACGCTATGCTCAAGCATCCGAAACACCTAAATCCAAAGGTGTTCCACCTGCCCATACAGCAAGGACTATTGGTTGCAGGATGTACAGCAAACCAATATGAAATGAATGTGCACAAAAGGTGTGTAAAGTATGTGCAAATAATGAGTGACGTAAGAAATCAAGAGACAACTTCTTCATGGTCATCTGCTTCCACCATCACGGGTCCATCATTCGAGTTTTCCTCTTCTTCTCCATCATCTTCACTCTCATCTTCTGCCATCTCTCCTCCTTCTTCTTCTTCTTCTTCTTCTTCTTCTTCTGGGATGTCATCTATTCCAATTTTCTGAAATCGTCATTGGGCTTTGCTTCTACTATTTCCTCTACTCTCATAGGTTTGTGCATTAGGATTCAACCTATTTTCCTGTTGCCTTACACGGTATTCCCTGTACGCAACACTTTCAGCCCCATGACATTCTTCATTACCACTGGCTTGTATGGCTCCTCTCCATCGGTCTTCCTCCTGCCTTTTTCCTCTCAACTCTTCAATGTACTGTCTTGACTCTTCTCTTCTTTGGTCATGGTTTTCCTGGTAATTGCCTCTTCCTCCTCTGGGGTTTCGCTCTTTCTCGTCCCAACGATAATATGGTCTTCTGGGTCCACCATAGTTTCGATACTTGTATCTATATGTCCTCCCGGTATGTCCGCTTGGATAGCTGTATCCTCGTTGATTTTGGCCATTACCTTGATAATTATTTCTTCGAAACTGATCTCTTCTGTCTCTCCGCTGCCAATTACCATCCTGATGTACTACACTCCTGTTGGTTTGCTCATGTGTCGCTGTTTGAGTCCCCAAACTTTGATAATCATTTCGCTTCCTTACTTTCGATGGATTGCTTCCTTCTTCCACCCCTACCGTATGGATAGCCTCAACCTGCCTCAACCTTGGCTGGTTTTAACTAGATGTTAAGTCTAGCTGTCTTAACGTCAATTCCGCCTCTGCTGCAGTTTTGACATTAGCTGCAATTAATGTCATCTGCACTTCAAGAGGTAGTTGCCGAGAGATTGCTGCTATAATTTCGCTCTCGCTCGGTGGCATGTCTAAGTCCCGAAATTTGAGCATCTGAGAAATGAAAAAAGGAGAATACTTCGTTATCGACGTTGCCGGATATCTGCGTGAATACAATTCCATTCTCAGTGATTGCTGCGTCGATACGTCCCAGAACTTTTTGAGAAACGCCTCCTTAAACTCCTCATACGTAGTGAATATGTAACGAAAAGCATTCGCCCATTCAGCCACTGAATCACCTAGAAATCTTTCTACTGTCCTCAATTTACGCTCCGGTGGTACCTTGTAATCTGCTAAGAAATCATCAATTTCACGCAAGAAAGCTTTAGGTGTTCTCTCATCATTTCCTGTAAACTTCCGTGGTTTTTCTTCATTGCTCCGCAGGGTATTGTAAATAGGAACGTTATGTGTCTCATTCGGAGTTGAACAGTGGACCTCCTGACACGGTAACTGTAGAAGATCGCTCAACGCAACGTTATCGCTAACTTGACTTGGTGCCTTTTCTATAATAGTTTGTTGAACTGTACATTTCAATTTACTAAGTTCTTTGTCCGTTCGTAAATCCAACAATTCTAATTTATCCTTCATGTAGGCGATTTCCTTCTCGACAACCTCTACCTTCACTTGATTTTTCTGTGAAACTTCTGTCCACGTCTCCAGATTCGAACCAAGTACCTGTAGATCTTCCTTGTTCCTTTCCCTATCAGCCATTATCATATCTTTGACTTCTTTGCCTGTCTCCGTGATGTCCTCCTTCATTTCCAATCGAATCTGAGTTTCTATTTCCTTCAGTCTTTCCTCAGTCTCTTTTTGCTTCATCTTAAGTTTCAAATCAATTTTGTTTTCCGTTTTCTGCTGAGCTTCTGTAATTTGTTTACTGATGTCCACGGTGAACTCTTCCAACCTCGTATCCGTGTCAATCCGTAACTTATCAATCGCGCCTCGCTGGAGTGTAATCTCTGCTGTAGCTTCTTCTAATGTGTACGATAAGTCTCCCAGCCGCTTATCTGTGCTAGTCATGTGTTCTGTCACCCGACCGGCCATTTCCTCAACAGAATCTCTAATCTTTTCGATTTGCGTCTGTGTTTTAAGTTCTACTGTCTCTAGCTGTTTCTCTAATTTTCCCATGCCTTCTAAACAGCACGTACGAACGAAATCGATTTTCCCCTGTAACTCATTGGTCGCCACCTTAAGTTGCTCCTCAGTTTTCTCCGCCTCCTGTGTTAATTGTTCCTCGGTCCTATCTGCAGCTTGTTTAAATTGTTCGTCAGTCCTATCTGCAGCTTGTTTAAAGTGTTCGTCAGTCCTATCTGCAGCTTGTTTAAATTGCTCCTCCAACTTACTCGAAAGTTCATTCATACGCTCCTGCTCCCTCATCTCGGCCTGCTCTGCCCTCTTGTCCATCTCCTCTAACAACTCCTTCATCGTCAACGCCATACCAAATACGTATTTGAGAAAATGCAGGGATGCTCCCCACTACCTAGTATCCTATACCGTATCTTGTGTACTCCACAAAAAAACCATTTATTATACGGAAAAGCTTCTATGATTTACGTTAATCATATATCAAGAAAACATGGCCTCAAAATTCGCCATATAGAAGCTTCCTAACGATTTGGGATATTTATCTTCTACCGCGCATAACAAACAAACGCGTTATCATAAATGTAAAAAGAAATTACTAATATTGTAGCCCCAAATTCTTTTAATCCAAACATTATTAATTGACCTGTCTTTTGGGCTCTAATCTAAGTACTAGACAACAGTACTGGGCCATATTTACGACAAATACCTCCGACTCCAGGCTAATATTCCAGCATAGGTTTACCAGTCTCGAATCATCACCATTCATTGTAAATATCACCACTATTTTCTTAAGACTGAGGCGATCTTAAGTTCCTGCCCTTACTCTAAATCAAATAAAATTATCATTGCTGGCAATTGAAATTTGATCTGCACACAAATTCCAGGCTATGTCAAGATCAACACATGTCTGAAGGACACGTCATCAACCACTCTACCTCATTAGAGAAATCTTTTTATAGTTCTCTGACTCAAATAGAGTTCTTTTATTACTACGACACGCCTTATTTATCGGCTATATGTTCCTCATTCTTCCTAACGTGGTTTAAATCCAACATTTTTGCCGATGTTCCTAACGTAATACATTTAGATTTTACTCTATTTTCTAAACACACGATTTCCGATGAAACCTCGCCCTTTCATGTCCGCCTACTGTCATTCGTAGTACTGAACATGGGACTCTAGACTCAAGTTATCTGAACGCTAGGTTGCCAGATTCCTAATTTGCGCCTTTGGTTCGAAATTACCTATCTAACATTCTTAAATTTAATAATTATCTGGATACAAATTATTGGTCTCTTCCAGCTTTCGAACCATGATCCTAATCCTATCTAGTCTTCGGAATTGGCTCGTCAAACCACATTCACTCTCGTAAATCTCAATTTGATCTGCCCACGTTTGTAAGAACAACCTAGACATCTTTGGGTAACACAGAAATACTCCCAGCGGGATACGAACATACGCCAAAGTGTCTATTTTCCCTTAGTTGCGGCGCCAAATATATGTACCGTACCCAGGGGTAAATACCCTCTAGGACGATGCCTCCATTCCTGTATGAACATCCGACTAACTCAGGGCTGGGCAGAGTGTGGGTAGGTTGTCGGTTGGGTCAGGATAAAAAGTCGAAGTTCTACTCTAAAATATCAATCAATGACAGGAAATGGAGGTATAACACGAATGAGAAACAATTATAGGGGGTAAGATGGATTTATTGATAAATATCCCCGATCATATTACGAGAAAACAATTAAATCAAGAAAAAATAATATGTCAAAATGAACTCAAAATGTAGAAAATAAATGGAAATCAAAACGTTACTTGAATGATAAGACAAAATTTGAAATAAAAAATCAAGTTCAACAAAGAACATAATATACATCAAGACTGAGCTGCTTCTTATAGTTCATTGTTTATATTGTCTGGCAACAAGTGTACGCAAACACTGACATGTGGTATTTCCGTATGGAGTTACACACTATCGCATCATAACGATACGGTTTCCAAATTTAAGTTAAATCCGAGAGTCGTCGAAATACAACCGTTAAATAGAAATTACATAATAAAGGAAAGTTACTACGAAAAGGAAAATAATTAAGACGCAATGGACGCTATGTACGTTATGCAAAATACTAGGGGTATATCCTACATTATATTTACAACAGTTCAAATAATCAAACTAAACACATCTATATACATCGGATATCGAGCAAAGTCTTAAATGCTACACAGATTCTAATGTGAAACCCGGTTCCCTGCAAAAGATCTAGACAGAACTAGATAAACCATCAATACTTCAGCATTCGGGCTGTTCCCTTTTAAAACAACGAGACAAGTATACAACCACAAATAACAATTTAACACATCAACCTGTAAGGGAAAGACATATAAATAACCCTTGATATCATGAAGAAAGCAATGGGCAACAATGCCTCCTTCTGCTGCATTTGAGCGCTCAACTGCGCGGTCATCCGTCATGTACTTCCGGGTAGATTACGAGCTGAAAAGAAATGTTGAACTCAACATTATGCTAAAGTTTAGATTCTGTCTCCCGAGGCTGTCACTAGGAAGTTTCGTCTCCTTCACACCTACAGATAAACACAGGCCAGAAATCAGCTTGCCATGAGATAACGCCTTTCTCCGGCTACACGGAAACTCACATATATTCATACCTTCTTAGCATGTTTTTACCATTAAATATCATCAGAATAGTCTGGAATTTATACTGTCCATTCTGATCACAATATACACTCAGAAGACACTTAGCAGGCAGACACATCTGCACAATATTCTTTCTCTTTACAAGACATACAATCAGCCTGCATCAATACATTAAAATTCGGCATGCAATTTTTATCTCATTATTTCTCATAAATCCCATTGGCCTTCCACATTATGAGACTCAGTTCGTGTCCTTTACCGACCATCAGGTAAAACAGAATCCAACTTAACTCAAAGATATTATTTTAACAACGACGTTCTGCAGCTCCTTCAGTCAGCTTCCGTAAAATCATGCATCATGCAGAATATCTATACCTGTCTCTCTGAATAACCGAAATGAAATGAACTAATACGTATTGAACGTTGCATAAAGATGAACCTGTCAATCTAGCCCTTCTAGCATATATATAAGGAAAACTCGGAATATCCTATACTAAGTAACTTACGTAAATAAACAACAACTAATCCTATCAATCCCTCATTTTCCCAATCATCTAATCATAAAACAAAATGAAAATAAAATAAACATACATTATTCTCGTATCCAAATCTATCATATTAACAAAATCAAACAAACACATGCCGTCAGGCTTACTTTACATGAAAATTAAAAATTCTATCTACACTGCCCTAGTACCTTAACATAATTTACATATCATTCCATAAATAACACATGCGTCTTAACTGAATTCCATCCGACGACTCTCGAGATACCAGGATAGCAGCTTACATCCCCGCTGATTGAGGGATTTACTCCATGTTAATCACAGCATTAACATGTGAGAATGCACTTCCTTCTTCTGGATGGATATCCATCATCTTGCTTGAAAATAATCCACTGGAACACAGAAGACTATGGTTGACAATATCTTCGCTGCTTAATGCTACGAGCCGAAATACCCTTTCTCTTAACAAGATCAGCTAAACACACTGATACATTTATCATACACTTCACTTAAAGGGTGAGAATACAGTTTTAAAAGCAGCACACGGTTCGCTACGGAAGTTCCTCGCGAAACGCGCCCGTCGCGAAGTAGTGAAACAATAGCACGTCTCCACTACACTTGCTACACATCGGTCACTAAGCACCGTCTTCATATATTGAAAGTAAACTCTGCTAAAATATACTATTCCATTTACTCAAGAACAGTAAAATCTTCCAACTGCACAATTTAAAATATCATTTAGAACCAGACACTGTTACTGGAATCACGATCACCAATTCAGAGTTTGTGCTTCCGCACTATCCAAGCATTTAACACAGAGTGACGCTCTCCAGAGTTTGGGTTACTGAGGAGGCTTCGGTGACGCCATATTAATATTGGGGTTCCCGGGTGTCTGAACCAACCACCAATCAGAAAATTCGTCGTATATGATGACACAATATTTATTGTGATATATTTACAAAACACAGCTCAAACACTAGCAAATCGCTTCCACCAATTTACTTTATTACTTTTCCAAATATATCTGGCTTCAGAAACTGTGGAAAAGCGATTACCTACAGAAGCTGACTTTAGCAACAGAGCACGTTGGTCATTCTGGAATTAAGATTTGGCGCGGTGAGGCCTCCATGTTTCCCAAGTCCTTAATTTCCATTGGCTGAAATATCTTGCTTAGTCAGCATCTACCACACGTGTCGATCCTTGCCAGCGCTTGGTTACGCCACCCTTTCTCATGGTCATACGGAAATATGAAGCAATGTCCAGCGACTCACTGTCTTGCTCAACATCCGGTACCAACTATCTTGGGATACGATGCTTTAACATGTTAGACTGTAACTTTTATTAATAAATTTTACATATTGGGTCAAATAATACTCCAATTATTATTATGGGCCGGCAGGATACGGCTCACCAATATGAAATGAATGTGCACAAAAGGTGTGTAAAGTATGTGCAAATAATGAGTGACGTAAGAAATCATGAGACAACTATAACCACAAGTTGGTGGTTTGTCAGAATTTTCCTGTTAAGTGTTTCATACATAAGACATTATTATGAATCAGTCTAGACATTGTTTTGTCATTTTGTGTCATTGTATTAAAAATATTGAATCATAATACTGGATTATTGATCAAAATTGACAAGGCAACATTAGTCCTTTGAAAATGTATGCAAACAAGAAAGTCAGACATTAATTGGTTGAATAAGTTTAAGAATACTTGAAAGTTGTTTATTTCTGATGTAAACAGTGCGTTGAGCTAAATAAGTTTGTATGTTAATAAAATGTAATTATTTTTTGTATTTAAATTCAACATTATAACCTGGGTCCCTGGGACCCTGCCGTACCATTTATGATACAAAAGTGAACGCGTACCAGGTAAGGGTTAAGTTTATTTACCCCACCTCCAAAAAATTAAAAGAAGGCGTGTTTCTTTAAGTTTAAAGGAGAATCCATACCCAATGTTCACGTCTATTACCTTCAGTTTTGAGATATAAGTATCCCCATAAAAATAATTCACTTTTTTCACTTCCTTTCACACTCCTCCCTCCCCCGTGTGAATTTTCCGGCAAAAATACTTGTTTCTTTAATAGTAAAGGATCTTCTAAATACCAATTATCATGCCTCTAACTTCTTCAGTGTTTTATTTCTGTGTCCTCATGAAAGGAATTCAACTCCTTTTCACTCCCGCCCCCTAAGATGGTTTCCCCTCCAAAACGCGTTTTTCTTTGTTTTAAAGGAGATCAAAATATCAATTTTCTCGTCCGTAACAACTTCAGTTTTTATTAGATGTACGTATTCTCATACAATTAAGTCAATTCACTTTTTAAATCTTTCATCCCCGCCCCCCTCATTGGATTTTCAAAGAATACATGTTTCTTTACTTTTAAAGCAGATTCCAAATATCAAAATTCACGTCTGTAACCTTCATTTTTGTGATATCAGTAGCCTAATTAAAAGAATTCAACACAATTTTCAGTCACTTTTACCCCCTCCACCCAAGTGGTATTACCGAAAACTAAAAATACACGTTTCTTGATTTTTAATAGAGATAAAAAATACCATTTTTCACTTCTGTAACCTGTTAAGTTTTTTGAGATATACTGTAGAAATTCTCATTTAAAAATTTCACCCCTTTTTAGTTCCCCTTTAGTGGAGTTTCCAAAAACAAATCACCTATGTTTCTTTACATTTACAGGAGATTCCAAATACCCACTTTTTACGTCTGTAACATTTTACGTTTCTCAGATATTCTGTAGATATAGTCTTTCAAAAAATTCACCCCAATTTGTCACTCCTGTTTAACCGCCATTAATTGGATTTTCCAAAAACAAAAAATACGTGTTTATTTTTAAAGGAGATCCCATACACAAATTTTCAGTTCTGTAATATCTTCAGTTTCAGAAATATATGTATCCTCATTAAAGGCATTCACCCCATTATTCACCCTTTTACACCCCTCATATTGGGATTTACAGAAAAAAATGCGTTCCTTTATTTTTAAAGGAGTTTCTAAATACCAATTTTTACATCTGCAAACTTTTAAAGTTTTCAGATGTAGACACACTCATTTTAAAAATTAACCCCCCATTATTTGGATTTTCCAAAAACGAAAAAATACCTGTTTCCTTATTTTTGAAGGAGATCCCAAACACCAATTTTCAGGTCTGTTATATCTTCAGTTTCTGAGATATAAGTATCCTCATAAAAGGAATTCAACCTATTTTCACCCCTTTTCACCCCTCCTATTGGGTTTTTCCGAAAACAAAAAATACGTGTTTATTTTTAATGAAGATTCGAAATACCAATTTTTACATCTGTAAACTTTAAAAGTTTTGAGATATAGATACACTCATTTTAAAATATCACTCCCCTTTTCACCCCCTTAACGACGGAATATCCAAAAATCTTCTCTTAGCGAGCAACTACATCTTAATATGAATATATCCCCAAATTTTCATTTCTTTATGTCGAGTACTTTTGGTTCGGCGATGATGAATCATTCAGTCAGTCAGAGATCTCCGACTCGATCTCTGTATGTATGTATGTATGTATGTATGTATGTATGTATGTATGTATGTATGTATGTATGTATGTATGTATGTATGTATGTATGTATGTACGTATGTATGTATGTATGTATGCATGTATGTATGTATGTATTGTACCCGGATGAGATGGACCCTAGTTATCATGATTTGATATTATAATATAAATGCAGACATATGGGAATATTAAATTATGTACAGTGGCAGTTTGGTGTGCAAGGAAAAATTTCAACAGTCAGACGTATGCTCGACAATCTGTCGCCAAGAGTTAAGCCTGTAATTAGGGGTAGTATTATTTCCTTGTCGAAAGCTAAGAGGATTAAATCTAGAATTCACAACAACAGTCCTTACTTGCAACAAGGAAGTGAGAGAGCATTTATTTCTGAACAAGGTCAAGCCGGTGTGTCACAAAATACGGAGAATATGACGAACTAGTGTTTCCAACGCCTCGAGGCATTTTGTCGTCAGGTTGCAAGAAAGAGATATTCAAACTAACCGCTACAGTGTTAGCCAATGACGAAATTTATCAGAGACTCGCAGATGCGCCAACATAAGAGAAACCAAGGTGAACTCCAGTTATCTTCTCCGATAAACTTAATTAAATTATTCCAACAACAAAATTGAACAGAGGCGATTTTTGTGATATCATTCCAATGTTGATTAATTGTAATTATAATAAAGTAAAGAATTCTTGGAAAAGACCCACGCTAGCTCGCCACTGGTCAAGACGATCACGCCATCAGGGACGCCGACTTAGCGCGCGAAAAGTGGAGGTCAGTAATCAAGTGATATCTCCATGATCGCCGAACGATATGTGCTCAGAATACGACACGTGAATGTGTATCGCCAGTTTATTAAGTGGGATAAATTAAGAGATCCAAATCCACCTGCAAATGCCGATTTAGGATAACCAGCCTCCCTCCCTCTGATATGACCACAGATGACCCACGCGCGAAACAGGTCGACCATATATATGTTACTGCTTATAACTCTTGGTCACTAATCATTATTTAATGCATTTATTTACACTGCTGTTTGTACAACAATAAGATTTTACAAGCAAAAAAACATCATCTTAATGAATTCGCGATATCGGGTTCCTACTTTCTTTTTTTTCTGTTCTTTCTTTTGTCTCTTGTCTTTCACTGCCTTCTAAAATCTTCTACATCACTCTCCTGCCAGTAACTAAGTTACGTTAACAGAAGATGAAAACTTTTATGAACTGTACATGACAAAAGGCTAACCTAACCTAACCTAACCTAAGAAGTCATTAATGTCCCGATATCTGGTAGGAAATCTTATCACTCTACCACTACGTGTAGTCTTGACTCGTTCACTGTCCTGGAAGGTATTTTCCTGTTTCTGGTTGGCACGGTATTTTTCGGAAACAGGGGGTGTTATAGGAGGTAGATTAGGATTCCTCACTGTATCTCGTTCTGTTTCTTCATCTGCTAGTATATAAGCAGGTTTGAGTCTATCAATGGAAACGTTTACATCTTTGCCCTTGATACTGATGGTGAAATATTTGTCCTGCCTCTTTACCACTCGGAACGGTCCTTCATAAGGTGGCTCGAGGGATTTTTTAACTTTGTCTGTCCTCAAGAACACATGTGAACTACAAGAGAGGTCTTTGTGAATAAATGTAGATCTGGATGTCACTGTTCTAGGTTTAGCAGGCTTAAGATGCTTTATGTGATCCCGGAGTTGGGTCACAAAGGTATCTGGATTGCACTGTAACTGCACTGAATGTTCGAAAAACACTCCAGGAAGTCTGATGGTGGTTCCATACATCATTTCTGCAAGTGAGTAGTTGGAGTCTTCTCGAATGGCTGCTCGTAGACCAAGTAGAACTGTCGGTAGGCTCTGAGTCCATCTGGGGTCCTTGTGTGCTCTAATTGCTGCTTTAAGAGTACGATGTAGCCGTTCTATTTTTCCATTTGCCTGGGGATGGTACGAAGTTGTATGTTGCACCTTCGCTCCGCAGAGCTTTGTTAAGTCTGTAAATAATTCTGATTCAAATTGTTTCCCTTGGTCCGTAACAATTACTTCTGGAACTCCAAATCTACTTATCCAATTGTTGTAGAATGAACTTGCTACTGACTGGGAGGTGTTATTGGCCATTGGAATGATTTCCATCCAACTGCTGAATCGATCAATGCAAGTAAGGCAGTAAATGTTTCCCTCTAATGGTGGCAAGGGTCCAATTATATCTATACGAACCACTTTGAATCTATCATCTGATTGCTCGAAATTTCCAACTGGAGACTTAGTGTGCCTTGTCACTTTGTTTTGTTGACAACTAATGCAAGATTGAGCCCATTTACGCACATCATTTCTTATTCCTGGCCATATAAACTTGGCAACAACGTTTTTGACTGTTGCTTTCACGCCAGGATGTGCCATATCGTGAATCTGTCTGAAAATTTTGGTGCGAAATAACTTTGGAACAAAAGGGCGAATGTTATTAGTAGAGACATCACACCACAACATGTACTGAGAACCTAACTGACACTGTTTGAATTTCAGTGATGTATTGTCTTGTCGTAACTGCTTCAGTTCTTCATCATTTTCTTGATGCTTTGCTATGACTTCATAATCAATTACTGAAATTTCATGAAGTCTTGACAGAGTATCGGCTACCACATTATCTCTGCCACTGACATGACGTATGTCAGTCGTGAACTGCGAGATGTACTGCAGATGCCGTAGTTGCCGAGGGGAAGCCTTCTCATTCTTTTGTTGGAATGCGTAGGTGATTGGTTTGTGATCCGTAAAAATGGTAAGTTCTCTACCTTCAATGAGGTGCCTGAATTGTTTCACGGCTAGGTATATTGCAAGCAATTCTTTATCATATGCACTGTAATTCTTCTGCGCACTGCTAAGCTTTTTGGAGTAGAAAGCTATAGGTTTCCAACCAGCGTCTTCATATTGCTGTAATGCTGCTCCAACAGCCTGATCAGAAGCATCTGTGAAAAGGGCTATAGGCAGATCTGGAACTGGAAATGTCAGGAATGTAGCATTAATCAGGTCTTCTTTACATTTCTCAAACTGTTTCTTGGCTTCGTCGGTCCAGTCAATTTTTCTGCTGTCGTTCTTCTTAGCTCCTTTCAAATATTCGTGTGGAATAGCTTGAGTTTCTGCTGCATTTGGCAGATAACGACGATAAAAGTTGGTCAAACCGAGGAATGTGCGTAAGTCACGCACAGTCTCAGGTAACTTATAGTCCTTGATTGCTTGTACCTTCTCAGGAAGTGGTCTCGAGCTATCTGGTGTAATCAGGTACCCTAGAAATTCAAGTTCTTTTGCAGCTATTACAGATTTAGTCATGTTGATACGGAGGCCATACTTCGACAACCGTTCTAAAACTAGCTGTAGGTGATGCTTGTTTTCTGCAACTGATTTGGAGGCAATCAATATATCATCCAGGTACGGAGATACGAAATTTAACCCATTCAAAACACCATGGATGAACCGCATGAATGTCGATGGGGCATTCCTAAGTCCAAAACTCATGACATTAAATTCAAAAAGTCCGAATGGTGTGATAATGGCAGTTTTGTGCTTGTCTTCTTCTGCTATTGGGATCTGAAAATACGCGCTGAATAAATCAATTTTGGAAAAAATCGTTGCACCATCCAAGATGTGATGAAAGTCTTCAAGTCTCGGAATAGGATACCTGTCTGGAACTGTTCGTTCATTCAGTCTCCTATAGTCTCCACATGGACGAAGTGATCCATCCCTCTTGTTTACCAAGTGAAGAGGACTAGCCCATTCTGACTTTGATGGCCTGATGATTCCATGATCCAGCATAAATTGAAATTCTTGTTTCGCTTGCTGTAACCGATGAGGTGCTAATGGTCTTGCTCTAGAATAAACTGGAGTTCCTTGGGTATTGATATAATGTTTAATATTATGTGGAATCTTTTCTGGTACCAAATTTGGCGATGTTATTTCAGGATAGGACCTGAACAAGTCGGCAAATTGCATACTTTTGTTCACTGTACTTATAGTTTCATTTTCCGAAATGGACATAACCTCACCCTTGCTTTTAAGTTTGGTTACGCCATCTGTTAATTGTTTGTTACGAATATCGACACATAAATGAAATTCGTTTAAAAAATCTGCTCCTAATATACCCTTGTTGACCTTAGCAATTACAAATGGCCACTGAAATTGTCTGCGTAAACCTAAATCCAAAGTTAGGGTTTTGATACCATACGTTTGAATTACAGTACCATTGGCAGCATAAAGCTTAAACGAATCATCGATTCGATCATAGTTCCTTGGCGGAATTATTGACACATCTGCTCCACTGTCAACTAGAAACCGCAGGCCTGTTTTATTATCTGTTACGAATAACCGGTGTTTGCGGCTTCTATCATGGTTCTCGGCAGGTGAACTAGCCGCTAATTCTACTGCCCGTTGGAGTTTTCCGACGACTTCCATGAGTAAGGCTGTTTACATTTCTCTGGAATGCATTGTTGACCAAATCGGAAGTGATAATAGCAGTACTTGCCTTTTGGGTCGTATCTTCTTCTACTTCGGCTTCGGTCACGACTAGAGCTTCGCCGGGGATGACTACGATTTCGACTGCTGGGTTGTCTTACGGACATCGTAGCGATTTGTTGTTCCAAATGAGCAATCCTAGTAATTCACTCATTAATAATAGTACCTTTTGCGTCTTGGGTATCAACCTTGAATACGTCATTGCGGGGGTTCATCTCCAACATCTTATCAGCCATCACTGCGACACGCTCCAGGCACTCTTCGCTCACGACTAGGATATTTTTTATCGAATCTGGAAGCTTATCTAGCCAAAGGGTTCTAATAACCTTATCAGTCACATCCTTTCCAGCTAACGACTGCATTTTTCTAAGAAGCTGACTAGGTTTGTAAGCTCCTAACTCTACAGCAGTAAACAATCTTTTGATTTTCACATCTTCACTCTCTTTGAAAATATCCAGGAGCCGTGATTTGGCGGCCGTATATTTAGCAGTTCCTGGTCCTGTTATTATATCCCAAATATTCTCGATATATTTTGGTTCTAGTTGGGCAATTATGTAATTAAATTTGGTTTCTTCGGATGTGATTCTATTAATGTTGAACTGGGCTTCTACTTGGAAAAACCAAATTTCGGGCTTCTCAGACCAAAACGGAGGAATTTTTATGCTAACCTTGTTAGCTTCGCAGCCTACGGTTGGAATATCTTTGTTTTCCTGGGTTGCCATTTCGCGGTTAGTTCCTATTGTACATGTTTACAATTTACAACACAGTCTACGGCCTAAGATTGATATTCATCACAGGGTGATGAAATGAATGCGACTGAGAACTTCTACTCATGTAACAGTGTGCTGTTGTTTAATTGGTGGCTTCTTTATGTTTCACTTCACTACACTTCGAAAACTTGCCGTTATTTGTATCACGTCGGAGGTCACCAATGTTACTGCTTATAACTCTTGGTCACTAAACAATATTTAATGCATTTATTTACACTGCTGTATGTACAACAATAAGATTTTACAAGCAAAAAAAAAACATCATCTTAATGAATTCGCGATATCGGGTTCCTACTTTCTTTTTTTTCTGTTATTTCTTTTGTCTCTTGTCTTTCACTGCCTTCTAAAATCTGCTACATATACTAGGTAGTCGAGCTTCGTATCAACCAGTCGTTTGAAATAATTTGATAAGCTGACACGGTGACTCTGTAACTCAGTACCAGAAAACGCATTATATGTAGATTCTGTTATAGTTGGAAGTACGTTAGTAGTCATGAAGGTGGAGACGAACAGTGATAATTATCCAGAATATCGAGTGTAAATTATCAGTATCACTGTATGTGAAAATAATATATTTCTCAACATTTCATTTGTTAGAATGTACAGGATCGACGGAATGCCGATAGTAATTTTTGAAGGCATTGTTCAGAGCCTAAAATAAATATTTCATGATAGACGGTGTAACAATTATTGTAGCAGGGAACTGTAGGAGCGAGGCGATCACGAGACGGCCTCGTATACATCAGGAAGTGCCGGATAAAGAACGCGTTACGCGCCTGTTCGAATGAAGCGACACTTCGTCGTATTGTGTCACATCTTGTGGTTCGGGCTCAAGGAAGAATATATTGTGCAAATGTAATGGGTCTGGAGTCACCTATAATTGTTATTTTAATTCTTGTATAAATTCTCTAAGTAAGGTATTAATCATGGGTAGTCGCCCAGAAGTTTTTTATTGTGTTAAATTTATAAAGTGCGATATGAAGTACGAGTAAAATTACCATGGGGCCATGAGGCTTCTCATCCGCTACGAGACAATGGAATTCTACATAGGAATGAGTACACCGATTTAATATTTGGGGATGTTATCGCTACAAAACTGGATTCAGTGTAGATAAATCATGGTTACTTAACATGGTTCGCCTCCCGAATCCATGATTTTTTGATAGACGGACGAACTAATTTATATTAACGTAATAATGGGTTAGATTAATTAATTGAGTATTTGTTTGTTGTATATAATGTAAATATGGCATATTTCTTTCAATTAATGCATGCTGTTTGTGGATACTTTGATTTAAGTTCATTTCAAGCGTTAGATTTCTTTTATGCTAACCTACTTATTTGATTTTCAATCACTGCGGTGATTATTTGTATGTTAGTATGAATATTTGTTACCAGACAGCCAGATTATGGAAGTGCCAGAGTGAAAATTTGTGTTGCGTACGGACGGTAATAATAATAATAATAATAATAATAATAATAATAATAATAATAATAATAATAATAATAATAATAATAATAATACTGCTTTATGTGCTTTGTGTGTTCGCAAGTTCTATAATAATAGTAATACTGCTGGGTGTGTTTGCGAGTGAGAGATAATAATAATGTTCGTGAGTTGGCTAAGGACAGTAAACTAATAATAGTAATAATACTAATATTTTGTGCGTTTGCAAGTTAAAGTATAATAATAATGATAGTGCTTCGTGAGTTGGTAGTGCAAATAACAATCAGTGTGGAGACGACATGTAGCGTTAAAGAATTTAATTCGGGCAGTAAGTTTGATTTTACGTAAATTGTTGATTTCACGTTTTTGGACGTTATCTTAACCATTAAAATTTGTTTAAAAGCAATAGAGGCACGTGAATTAGAACTGTCACAATATGTTGAAAGCCCAGAGTGGTTTGAGCCCATATTTAGAGTTGGAAGTCATGAGGGACGAAAATCCGGCATGAAGTAAAATTGAGCCGTACTGTTTGTAATGATGAAATAGACGAATCTCAAGGCCTAAGATGATATAAAATGCCGATTCCGGTGTTATGAATGGCAGAATCCACGCACCGAGGATTAATTTACGCATTAAATATTTGAAGAGTTCCAATGGAAAAAAGATGGACTTCAAATGAATTGGAAGGAATAGTTTAGCAATCGCCGGCATTGGAGGCATTTGCTCAGCCGCGATGTGCCATAGGTTGTGAGATGTGTCTTGGGAGGACATGTGTCCCCATAAAATTAACGGCAGTACGAAACTGAAGGTGCGATCCCGAATATCGTGTTGTCCCGACCGATATAAAGCAGATCTTGGTGGTTCATTACGGGATTTAACATATGTGACTGAATTCTAAAGAGTGGAAATTAAAATATCAAACTTTCCATTTTTAATAATAATAATAATAATAATAATAATGATAATAGTAATAATAATAATAATAATAATAGTATTAATAATAATAATCCAAGTGAATCTTGTCTTAAATCGATTGCTTAATGCCAAAGTAGACCGAAATTATAAAAGCTTATGCATTAACCATAAATATCGCTAACGGTAGTGTAACACGTGAAATTAAGTTACCATAATAATAATAATAAATAATATGAAGAGGAATCATAGGAAGAATTTATTCGATTAATTTGAGAATAATTATGGTGAGATCAAGGTAAAATATTAAATCCATGATGAAAAAGTGATACGATAATGATAATCTCCACTGATGATAAATAATAATAATAATAATAATAATAATAATAATAATAATAATAATAATAATAATAATAATAATATTTTATTAGGAAACTGATCATTAATCTGTGCGGATAAATTTCGAGGAAGAACGACCCTTCGTTTGAAACGTCTGCAAGGGTTAGCATATAATCATCCCGGATGACAAATGATAATCAAATATAGGATTATAATTGAAATTAATGTTAATAATAAAATAATTGATGGAAATCAAAGAATATGATAATGATCAGATAAAGAATGATATTGATATTATTTAATAATCATAGGAGGATATGTTAGGGAGAGTCGTCCTGTGTCGAACTGGTCGGAACCAGATGTTGGGTTTCCACGGGGGAGATTGTTAGCTGTAGATACGAAATAACCCACGGACGGCACATGCCTTCATTGTCAGAGCATAGTAATGAACCTTTCCGTACGTCTTGTCGTATTGACAAATGTAAATTTTGAGACAAGCTTTGAGTTAATGAGCTATACTTGGCATGTTTGTGAATCTGGAAATATAGGCTAGAGTTTGTCCGTACTATAAATTCCCGTTTTGAACACGATAACATTTCCACGGTGGGGTCTGGCTCACCAGAATGTACATACCGGAAGTGACTCATGTCCAACGGAACGAGGAGATGACAGTAAATAGTTACTCTCATGCCTTCGTCTCCGAAAGAAGATCTCCAGCGGTGAAACGTCCACTCATACGGATGTGGATTCGATCTCCAATAACCAATGGGGCGAATTCACCAAATATTTTACACTACCACAGTAGTGAGGTGAATCCAATTATTATGTCATTTCTTTTTCAGGATGGAAGTGTCCCAATGTAATAATTGTCATCATGTGCAGTTTGCAAAATAAGGCAAAAAATTGCTCCTCATTGCAATTTCAATAGGAAACAGTTTCCTTATTTTTTATTGTAGTTAGTCTAGTATACCCATGAAATATAAGTTGTCACTTCCCAGTCCTATTATGGAGTCCATAATTTGTATCCATGAATGAGCCGTCCCCCGTTACCTTAATTTGCATGCCCCATTCGTCCCTGTGTTCATTTGGTGCGCCGATATATATTTTGATTTTTAATTAAATTTTTTTATCTTTTACGAACTGATCAACCCTGAAATTAAGGCTAGTCTGGGACTCAGGAGGTGACCGGGTGCAGTATGTATGTATGTATGTATATATGTATGTATGTATGTATGTATGTATGTATGTATGTATGTATGTATGTATGTATGTACGTACGTACGTACGAGTATGATGTAAAAACAGCAACGTGGCATACAGTTTAAAATAGTGTTAATATAAAATATGTTGGGCTAATTGGCTAATTACGCTTCCTAAGAATTGGGGTTGAGAGATGGAATAGAATGGTTTTTTGCTGATATTTTGAAAACGCCAACTTTATTGTGAAATATTTCAAACAAAATTTACTTTAAACTAATTTCGAACATTATATGCCGTGTCGGCTCTGTTTGATACACTTACCGAAATAATTGCAAATAACCTACGGAATGATATTTCGCTCATAATTCGAAGAGAGTCGTCAACTTTCATTTCTAACTAAAGTTACTTAAATTTTAATTTTTCACATTCTTTGTCGTTACAAGGTTACTACATTTTATTTTTACAGTCAGCAAGTTCTTCCTTTATTTTCAATTCAGTGTCAACTAACGGAAGCTACCTGTATCATACAATGTCCGCTAGGATTTAAACTGTATCATATAGCTGTGCGCTACCAACCTCTTCAAGGACATTGTGTCATTCTGCTCAGTGGACAAGTAGCCTTGTGTGAACCTTTATTTTCACAAGTATTACGAAGAACGGCTACTTAAGTTAGTGTATAACCAGAGTCCGAATTCGCATGCAAAATGCATGTTCTTTTTAACATACACTCATGTTCATAATAGGCAGAACACCTTGAAAGACTAAAGCTAGGAAGTTCATATTCACATGACATATGCATTAGAATGTTCTGAAGAAATAATTTGCATTTGAACCATGTCAACCCTCAGGTTCAAGGTCCACATAGATATCTCGGCGCACCACTACCGACTGGTAAAATGAGCCTGCGGCTCTCGTTGTCGCTATAAACCGAAGGTAATGGATCAGTGTGACTTGAACAGACGTGCAGGATGCCGCGCAGACGTATGTGATAACCGTACCGTCAAATGAGTGAGTTTGAAAGAGGACGCATTATTGACATGAGAGAACGTGATGAATCCTTCCGGGAAATTGCTGGTCGTGTGGGACGAAGTGTGTCGGTAGTGCAACGGGTAGGTACAGAATGATTCACAGAAAGCCGACGAGATGGGTCTAATCACACCGCCCAGATAACCCCCCCCCCCTTCCCGCCCGAGAAGATCGAGAAGATCAACACCTCATACGAATCGCATTGCAGGACAGATCTGCGTCTTTCTGTGCTCTGGCGCAACAGTGGAAGAGTGTAACACATCGTACACTATCAGGAGTGGCAGTCTGCTGCCGTTTATTGCGGTCTGGGTTACCGGCGCGTCGTCCGCTCTTCCGCCTACCTTTGACTAATGTGCATAAACATGCTCGACTGCAATTTTGTATGGAACGACGTCACTGGGGACAGGAATGCCAGCAGATAGTGTTTTCTGACGAATCAAGGTTCTGTTTGTTCGAAAATGATGGCCGCATTTTGGTTCGCCGCGGGCAGGGTGAAAGGCATCACATTGACTGCATTCGCACAAGACAAACAGCGCCAACTCAAGGCCTTACGGTGTAGAGTTTTATTGGGTGAATCCACAAATCACAACTGGTGCGTGTCTAGGGCATTATGACTAGCTTGACCTACGTAAATTACATCCTGTGACCCGTAACCATACCCTTCCTGTACGTCACCCAGACGCCATACTTCAGCAGGACAGTGCGCGACCACATGTTGCTGCACAAACACGTGCCTTCTTGGTGTCATAGGATGTCAGACTGTTGCCCTGGCCCGCCCGATCACCGGACTTGCCGCCAATCGAAAATGTGTGCTAATGGTGAAACGACGGATGCGGCACTGACCCATTGCCAACCACCAAGATGAACTTTGGAAGCAGGTGAATGCAACATGAATAGCTATACCCAAGGACGCCATTCGCGCCTTATACGCGTCGATGCCATCACGCATGGAACAAATTATCAGTGCCCATGGAAGACCCAGTGCCTAGTAGGCAACAGGACACATGCTGAACCGATGTGACTGAAATGCTGGTTGTTTCTGCAGAACATACTATTGAACATGTCCTGTGAATATGAACTTCCTATCCCTACTTTTTCAAGGTGTTCTGTTTTTTTATGAACATGAGTGTATTAAAAATATGCGGTAATGATATACTTTGTACATTACAAATTCACAGCGTCGTTGCGCCTGTGAAAATGCAATGTTATATTTTTTGAGAAATATTGTAAATCTGAGGCGTACAAGTTGGCCGTGCGGTTAAGGCCGCGCAGCTTGCAACGCCACCCCAAAATGATAAAGAATTAAGATACGCTTGACAAACGCCATAGGGTAACGTTCGCAACAAAGCATGGAAGCACAAAACAATAATAAGATATATAACTTACAAGGACACAAGTGGAAGCAAGAAACTGCACTGAAAACCACCCCAATTAAAAGCGTTTTAGGGAATACTGAGCTAGACGTCCAAAAAATAACACCAAGTTAGAAAAAAACACTATAACCAAAATTTTAATGGATAGATAACATTACATATAAATTCTAAATGAATTAATTACTTGGTATATAAATGGAAATTGGAAAATAAAAGATAACCGATCAATAGTAATATATAATAAAATCCCTTCAAAATTAATAAATTAATGTAATTAAAATTAATATAGTTATTTTAAATAAATCTTCTCCATTAACAAATTGAAATGGTGCACCATTACCTAACTTTGACTTAACAGGGTTTGACAGTTCATTAATGTAATAAAAATTGAATGTGGAATAAAAAATTAGAGTGAAAAACCGTGAGTGGCTTTTGACAATCTCTAGTGAAAGCATCACACACCCGAAATATGGTCGGAAGCATAGTTCTATAAATCATCACACGAAATTAAAACCTAAGAAAAATATTTAACACATAACCAGCCCAAATTTAGAAAGAAAAAAAAAGCAGACACAAATTATTAAAACTTAAATCCTAAATAAAATTCAAATCAAAATTAAAATTTATAGTCAATATAAAAGAGAAGAAGACAGGTCAGGTACCCCAAGGAGTCAATACACACAGAGAGTCGAACACTATCTCCCCACACGATCAAAACAATAATCACAACATTAGCTACGCCACGCAAGAGCAATAAGAATCCACAAGTTAAGAACAACAATGACATAGTTACGTAATCGGGCAAGGCAGAGATAAGATAAAGCAACAATGCGAAGTTAAGATAAGGATTACAACGGTTAGAAACCCTCCACCAAGGATTGCACAAAACCCCACGAAATAATATATATTTAGTGAACTTCTTGATTAGAATTTTACATTTTAAAAATATAAGTTTGAAATAAAACTTAGTTAAAATTTTCTGTATGTCCTAGTTATACATGAATAATACGTAGACACTTACTAAAATATTATTTATATATTTATAGGAAATGTAATAATTGTACATAATATGAATTTTTAGATAAATGAGAGATATTAACATAAAAGGGCGCAATGAATTTTACATTACTAAAATTAATAAATAATAATAATAATATCTTAACTAGAACGGAAAAAAGTAGATGTGACAAGAATTGTGAATACTCAGCGCATAGGTCAACACACGGTCATTACAGAGTCGAAACAAACGTATTTAATATAAATAAACCAAGACGGAATAACAAAATGAAAACTAGCACGAACGCGAGGCAAGGAGCAACAAACAACAAGAAAAACTTAATAGCAATGACACATGCACCAACGAAAATAATACAAGGAAACACCCCATAAAAGAGCAGAATAAAAATAAATCAGAGAGGGGAAGTAAAATTTGGAAAAGCAAAAGAAATACAAGGTTACCGATCAACAATGGGGATATCATTTAAATGATAATAACATGGAGTACAAACGGCAAAAATGAGTAGAACAGCAAAGCAGAAATCTCATCGCAAGGAGCACACAAAAATTTTTACGACATATCAAAGTAATATTAGATGACCAAAAGATAATATTAAGATGTAGTACTTATATACATATCCCATAACAACTTACCGGTATCAACCTCTGCACTGGTAACACCTAAAAAGAAACGTTTACATTAATTAAAATCTTACTAAGATTACAATAAAAATATACAAATCAAATAAATTAATCCCTAAAGGGGTTATTATACTACATTTCATGCGATTCCAGTCTGGTAGTCTTTCATTTTATCATAGTGAAGTGGAGACATGGCCTCCAGCGTCCGTTCACGGCCGGTCTCAACGGCAGACAGCTTCTTTCCAAAGTAGTCCGTGCAAGCGGTAGTGTCTGGCGATAGTTGTGCACACAATACTGATCTCAGACAGATGGCTTAGCCGTCAACACACACTCATATACGGGCCACACGGAGGAATGTTTGTAAATAACTCAATGACGATATGCCAGAATAGTCTCATATGAAATAAGCAGAAGGAACGTTGACAAATGACCAATGCCTGTTAGCATTTAAGGTTGGCTGTGCCGTACAGTCACGTCATTTAAAGTACACGCCTTCTCGAGTAGAGTCCTATCCAGAGTAATATTTCGTTACTGTAATGACGTAACAAGCTGCGATCTTACATCCGGGAGATAGTGGGTTTGAACCCCACTGTCGGTAGCCCTGAAGAAAGTTTTCCGTGGTTTCCCATTTTCACACCAGGCAAATGCTAGGCTGAACTTTAATTAATTAATAATGCTGATTTGCGTCAGAAGGTTTCCAAATGCACCGAGGAGCCGGATATTTTGTGCCGCCGGAGTTCATTTATGTACAGATATATCTACCGATAGAAGCTTTCCATGAGCGACATCCCTTCACATGCCATTGAACGGAAGCTGGATAAAATTCACTACCTGGGAGACAGCTAGCCAGTTCTCTACTATACAGCCTGTTTAGCAGGGCAAGAATACTTCAGAACGCGAGGCCAGGCTCTAATGTCGCCAGGCTTAAGAAGAGCACTCCTCGATATACAGTGCGTGATGCTGGTAGTGAGTCGAAGTTCTGCTCTCAGACGGTTAGATAGTACCGTTTAAGTGAAACATCTTTAGATGGATTCAATAAAACTGGTAGAAAGGTCATTTCCTTTAGACGAAAAAACCCAGCCACTGTGGAATATTGGCAGGCTTTAGCGGAACGCTAGAGTTAGCTATACGCCGTCAGACGAAATACAGATTGCTCAGCAGAAATGGGAAAGACGGTCAGCTCAGGAACACAGATCAGAGGCTACTGTTGAAGATCACAAACTCTTAAAAGGAAATAGAGCAAGACTTGCAATTGTTAAAAAATTAAGCTCAACCTTAACTGAATGTAAACAATTTACTGTTCCATAAGGAGGAAGGCAACGAAGTGCATTAGCACATAAGATTCTCATAGATTACATTTTAAAATTATGTTAAATATTAAGCTAATTTGGAAAGCAGGACATTTCGCAGGATACTTATGGAAAATTACATGTATTTTTTGTAATATTTTGCAACAAGCAGGACATGCCATTAAAAAAAGAGGGAATCTCCAGTCTAAAGCAGAATGGATTGTCACACTATCCTTAAGTCGGCTGCCATTGTTGTATTGTATGACCAAGATGTGTTCAGTGTCTGGTTTAGCACATTAGGCCTAGTGTGGGGCTTTGCTGGCAATACGTTTATTTATTACCTTCTTTAGTGCTCATCCTGCATAAGAATCCCAGTAGTCATTGGCATTATTCTCAGGGGCTTCTTCCTTGGATGCTCGTCATTTTGCAACAAACTCTTTCCTTTTTTATTAATTTGAAGTATATTTACAGCCCGCGTCTCACCTCATTGGAATATTACTGGATATTTAGTATCAAGGGTGCGTATGAAAGGCATAATTACAGTTATTGGGTTAGTGTTAGGCTGATATCTCATCGACCTACGATCTGGTATAATTTATTCATAAACTTATTTTCTTGGGTTCGGAAATCACTTATCACAGCTAAACACATGGCTGCTGGATGTAATGTACGTAGGGCTATTTATGACCGTCTCTTTGCATCAGTTCAAAAGATGAAGTCTTTTCTGAATTTCTTCTTCAGATGGGAATATTGGCGATATGGCTTAATTCATTTTGTGAAGGTACTGTAATAATTTCCCAAGGTCGTATAGGATTGTCTTAGTATGAATGAGGGTAGTATACTGGTGTGCTTTCGACAATAGGCTTCTGGAAAGAATAGTTTTGTGGATGAGACTTTTGGAGAGGATATGTATAGTTCGTCAAAAAGAGCATGCGGGCCTGGTATTGCATGCTTACCCCCCCCCCCAAAAAAAAACATAACATGGCGCAACAGTCCCGAAAGGTCATGGCTTACCAAACGACCGCTGCTCAGCCCGAAGGTCTGCAGATTATGAGGCGTCGTATGATCAGCACAACGGATCCTCTCGGCCGTTATTCTTGGCTTTCTAGACCGGGACCGCAATCTTGCCGTCAGATAGCTCCTCAATTGTAATTACGTAGGCCAAGTGGATCTCGAACCAACCCTCAAATCTAGTTACAAATCCTTCACCGGAGAGGCAGGCACGCTACCCCTACACCGCGGGGCTGGCTATTGTATGCTTACTGCATTTAATATTTCATTAGATATAATTTCAGTTATTATCAAACCATAATTCACCTACCATGTAGAAACAAACTATCCACAACAAACATATGCTATAGGTTCATTTGTTTATGAGAAAAGTTTACCTTCGAGGAACTTATTCACCTCCTGTGTGTGGGGGATGCAGATGAAGAATACACCCCCGGTATCCCCTGCCTGTCGTAAGAAGAGGCTAAAATTGACGACCTAGGCGCGGACACGGTTTGGGGTTTGGCACCATGTGTTGGAACCCCTGTGGATGGGAGGAGTTGAATACATCCACAGGTAACCCCTACCTGCCGTAGGAAGCGTCTAAAAGGGTTATGCGGCCATCGGTCTCCTCTTTTTTGGGGTGGGTTAATTGTAGACCGATTCAAAATTCTTGATGTGCGTGTTGCTCGGAGATGGGCCTCTTATGTGTGCGACTACGCCCGAAAGCCCAACGGTATTCCCAAAACTCACGTCGGGTGGGAGCGCCATGTACCCACGCAGTAGTAACCGCCTGACGACACAGCCCCCACCCCCGCACAGCCGAATGACTGAAGGAAATACGTATTATTATTAATTGTTTTTATTGTTTTATCTATATTTATTACTCTGTACACTCTATGGGTAAATGCTATTGCGGGTGATTGGAAGTAGGGAGTCTTAATGCTCATTGCCTCAGTCATCCCGTATTAGGCATCGTCTAACATCGGACCCCGGGCAATACCTGCTACGACCAGGTGGGTATTGCCTTGGCTGCTTGGTTCGGCTATAGATACCCCTGATCGGAGTGGGTGGCATTCAAGGAGAATGATTTCGGGTATGGCTTCGAAACGTCTTCAGCCTGCCCAAGATGATCTCCAACCGAAGTCTTTAACTTTTGGCTCCTTGAGGGGTTCATTCATATCCCTGGGAACATGCGCAGCGTGAAGGAATGGGATCCAGCCTCCCTAGATTTCTGGTTGCTACCAGAACAGATGGAAGTGACTTGAAACTGGTCAAGTCTATTTTGTTCAGTAGACACATAGGAGATGTCTACGGCGAACTGGAAAACCTGAAAAAAGTGCCCAACGTTACTTTATTGATAAAGACGCACACTGCCGTGCAAACTGATCGGTTGCTCACGTTCGACCACCTTGGCGATATTCCCGTCAAAGTCAAGGGGCTCGTGGAGTTATCTACCACCGTGATCTCATCTTGAACATTGACGATGAGTTGATGCAGGAATGTCCGAGGACATGTTAGGCTCACCAAGTGAAGGTCTTTTGATCCCGTAGGCGACCTGCGCGTCGTGATGAGTATGAAATGATGATGAAGACAACACATACACCCAGCCCCAGTGCCAGCGAAATTAACCAATGATGGTTAAAATTCCCGACCTTCCCGGGAATTGAACCCGGGACCCAGAGACCAAAGGCCAGTACGCTAACCATTTAGCCATGGAGCCGGACAGTTTACACACTGAATGGAACACAGTAAAGCAATATTCACCACCCTCTGTTGCTATGTGACCAAGTCAATCCAGCACTAGAACTTCGAACTGGTAGATCGCAAACGTAGTACTGTTCGTGAGAAGTGAGAATCTGTGTCACTCTTCATTTGATCGAGCATTTAATATATGGAAGTGAATTTATATCACATATTCCCTTAATTCTTAGGAATTATTCCTTCGAAATTAAGTCACCGAAGTTCTGCACAAGTCCATGTCCATAAATAATTCACTAACTCCGGCGTAGAATTTGGACTTTCAGGAGGATGTTTCTCGCACGGTCAACGAACGTTACTTGCTCTCGAATCATGTCCTCTAATTTTATTCAATTTTTATACATGCACTAGCTGGTGAGTCTGAAACCACTGTTTATACTGTCCCCGTTACCCGGTTTGACTCAGTCGGCAGACGCGAAAATCCCTAGACGTGGACCATTCGTGAGGCCAACCCAAAAATTAGGGACAAAAGAAAACGGCAGGATAAACAAGGCATAAATAACCCTCACAAAAATACTGAAGTGGCATTTCTTAACAGAAAAATCATCATCTTGTGTGGAGAAACAAAATTAAAAATAATTAATATTTGTACTATTGAGGTGAGTTGAAATTAAATATACCTTGAATTCATCCAATGAAAGCGTCAAACTCATCTCCTCTGACAATCTAGAAGACAGAATAATACGTAATTAACTGGTGAAATTGAATTGTCCAAACGCTAACATAACGACAAAAGATGTCCACCTCCTTGATATTTATTTACAAGAAAATCCTTTAATTCTCTGATGACAGCCTCACATCGAAGTATCGTAACTGCAGAAATGTTAATATAGACTTTGACATTATTTATAAACTTGTAAATATGACAAGATTTCTCTGAACTGGAATTATGACATCATCTTTTTAAGATGAGTGTTTCAAAATGAATCTTACACAAAAAAATCTGTAAATTGAATGAACTGAACTTGTTCCACTGGAAATAATCCTTCAAAACTTAAGGCAAATATTTAACTAAATTAATTGAAATCAAAACTATTCTTCAAATGCCTTATTCACAAGCTTCATGAAATATGCCTAACGCAAAAATTAATTTCGATCACTGCTGATCTCGTATTGTAATTAATTACATTTTAACAATTGAGTAATTAATAACATAATTCTGTTAATTAAATCCTGTGTTGAGTTGATTTCTCATTAACCTCATTAAAATGAAAATCTGAATTGGTAATCTCATTAATCGTGTCAAGTTACAATCTGAATTAATCTTTATAATGCTTTATGTTCATCTCATTGAGTTACATTGCTTTATATTAATTGTTTATCTTATCGACAAACACAAACACCCAGTTACCGGGCCAGAATAATTAATCAAAGGCGATTAAAATCGCCTACCCGGCGGGGAATCGAACCCTGGACCCTCTGAACCGAAGGCCTCAACGCTGACCATTCAGCCAGCCGGTGAGTTGGACACGTAATCAAACTCAATAATGTTAATTAAATCTGACTGTACGCCTCTACGATTGATAATTTACGCGTGGATTGGTGACGGAATTAAAAGCGAGTGAGATGTTTTAATCCCAATAAATTGCAACGTCATATCCATGAATTGTAATCTTGAAGAAGAATAGACTAAACAATTACTTCAAAATGCATCTGAAATATATCATCACTGGTGTGAGGGTAAATCAGTTGAAATCACCCGACTAGTCGAGTGCGAAATAAGTCTGCATTTACATCTCACACGAAAATCCACAACATGGTTATATTCATAACCATCGCGTCGTGTAAGTGCTTCACAATTATACTCTTAAGAGACGTCAGCTTCTACCATATTTTCCAACGGCAAATTCACATAATATTGGAGCACACTTCGCATTTCAAATACCATCACAAAGTGCAACTTTCAAACATTCAACTTCTTATAACATGTCATGTTTATCTCGGTGATTGGAATGTAAGTTTAAGCAATGATTGTTTACTCTTGCCAGTCATCCAAGTAAAAATTAAGAGAATACATTAATGATCCACAAAGATAAGGATGAATTTTCGTTCTAGAAAAGTGTAGCTTCCTTCCTTTGGCTTGTCTAACACAATCATCATCATATCAGAAAATAAATATTTGGCTCTTATTTAACGTATGGGATTCTTATTATTAGTTCTTGATTGTTAGTGAACAACCGGGACTTGAATTGTGCTTGATATTCGAAGACATCACTCTCACTCAATATGATCCAAAACTACAACAAACTCAACCATAATCAAGAAAGTTGAAATGAAAAGGAGTTTTACATGAGAATACTAACTAATAGGATATTAAACTAAAACTAGAAGGATCGTTATACGTTCTTTAAAGATTGAAATGGATAATTTTCACAAAGTGTATTTAAATTTGCTGCCAACAAGGTTCGATCAGGAGCCCTCCATCCTCATGTGTCCGGTATTAGGCTTAGGATAAGTGTCTTCACTAAGAAGCACATGATGGAAGTGGTGGGGTCCTCTTGACTCGTAGCATGATGACATAAGACGACAGTTTGTTTCTTCTCAAATCCCTGGATGTGCGTAGAAACTCCCGTAAAGTGAAAACTGACAAAGAAGATTACCATCCGCACACGACCATGTTTCGTGTTTCAGCGGTTTGAAGTCAGGTACGTAACTTGCGGTCCCGTAAGTGATAAAACGCGTTGCCAATATGCGAAGAATGAGTTGCTCGTACAGTGATTGAAATGCGAAGAAAATAGTGACGCAAGTGTGATAAACTAATATAACTTGGAAACAATATTCTCTCACCCATTGGTAAATGATACAAGTATCGAGCTCGAATTATTACTATTATTATTATTATTATTATTATTATTATTATTATTATTATTATTATTATTATTATTATTATTATTATTATTATTATTATTATTATTATTATGACTTGCAATGTGTAGCTACGAAGTGTTTACATCCATTTAGTACAAGCATTATTATAATTATTTACGTAGTCGGATAATCACATTGTTTTTGAGGTTATGTCCTGATACATGTACTGTATACAGGACATTTATATGAGTTCAGTTAATGTAAGAACCTGCATATAATTTATTATTCCCTGAGTTCAGTTAATGTAAGAACTACAGAAAGGCACTAGGTAGAGAGAACTATGGAGAATATTTTGTACTTTATAACCATGTTGTTAGGCACTCGTGAAATTACGAGAAGGTATTTTGTAACGTATCTTTCGAGAAGCCTGGCCAAGTACCTATAAAAAAGGTAGAAACGAGTTACTGTTTAGTTGGTGTTATGGTTTAACAAGAGTTATACTTGTGACCACGTGTCATGGATGACATGCTTGTAAGCAGTCAATTGTTTTAAGGTTGCGATCTCCATGTGGCATGTGTTTAGTGATAGGCATTTGTTGGTGATGTGTTGATGTTTTCGGAGTGAAGTGTTTTGTTTGCGACGGCAGTGATTACGGTTATGTGTGTTTAATTTGTAAATAATTGTGAATAAATCAGTGTAAAAAGTGATAGCTTTTTGTGTGCGTATTGTGGATACATTAATAGCAAAGAGCTAAGCAGAAAAGGGGACCGAGGTCTACAGAGATCGGCTTCTATTAATTCGCTCGTTAGAGGCGTGTCTCTATATAGTGTCCTATTAGTTACATTGAGTCACTCGAAATTGATTGTGCGTCGAGAAAATTCCGGTTTACCACTCGCCTAGTTGATCGTAACCTTCAAAGGTTCCAGGCCAGAGACACGTGTCACTTCACCCATCGAGAATGTTTGAGGAAGATAAAGGAAAAACAAATCACGGCATTTGCCTGGAGAACTGATTTCAACTGCCTACTCTGAAGTCGTCAAATGAAATCCGCACATATACGAAATTTCAATAAATGGTGTTCTTGTGATAAAATTTTACATAATTATTATATATTCCATTAACGTGACAGGGACGGTACCGAGGCCATCCATCCATCCATCCATCCATCCATCCATCCATCCATCCATCCATCCATCCATCCATCCATCCATCCGTCCATCCGTCCATCCGTCCGTCCGTCCGTCCATCCATCCGTCCGTCCATCCATCCATCCATCCATCCATCCATCCATCCATCCATCCATCCATCCATCCATCCATCCATCCATCCATCCATCCATCCATCCATCCATCCATCCATCCATCCATCCATCCATCGTCTAGGTTGCAGAAAACCCAGCAGTTGTTTACCTACTCTTTTCTTAAATGATTCCAAAGAAAAATATTTTTCGACCTTTTCCCTTGATTTGCCCTCTTGAAATCCACTTTTATATTAATACTAGCTGTAGTACCCGGCGTTGCCTGGATAGTTTTTTAATATATACCTTTAGCATTTTTATTACCAGTGTGAAGTAAATTTTCATAGAATTCCTTTTTGTCAAGTTGATTGATAATTTACGATCTATTATGTATTTTGATTTGTTTGATTTCAAGTTATAGATTATTTAATTTGGGAGTAAGACTTTGTCCTTATAGAAACTTGAATTGACTGGAAAAAATTTGATCCTGCCAAAAAAGTCCAGAGTGTCACAGTTCAACTCAGCGACCTCGTAAATATGGATTCGACATTATAATCAGTCGTTTTCGTTTATTTTTGTATTTCACCTCCTCCTCTAGGAGTGCTAGGGGTATTTTCCCCCCAACAGTGTTTTTTTCAGATGGTGAGTCATACGTGTACCAAGTTTCGTTGAGAGCTATTCTGGAACATACCCACATACATCCATAAACTCAGTTATTTCTACATTCATTTTCACCTCTTCTCAAGCTCCATTCTGATTGCGGTTGAAGTATGATTTAACCAGCATCCAGAATGTCATATTTGAACTCAGTGACCTCGTTAACAATGCATTCAACATTGATAACAGTCGCTTTCGTTTATTTCTATATTTCACCTCTCCTCCCCCCTATGAGTGCTAGGGATGTTTACCTCCAACAGTATTTTTTTCAGATAGTAAGGCATATGAGTAACAATTGAGTGCGGTATGAGGGCTATTCTGGAAGATACCATACATGTGTAATTTCGGTCATTTTGCACATTTTCCTTTCCACCCCTTCTCATCCCCCTGTCGATGTGGGCTGAAAATGGACTTCAGCGACTTCCGGAGTGTCGTTATTCACCTCAGCGACCCACAAAACTCCAGACTGTACATTCATATTTGTCGTTGTCATTATTTTTATACAGCGCTCTTTCCGTATTTTTTTATAAATCACGCCCGCCCTTAGGGGTGCTAGGGGTATCATACCCCCATAGTAATATCTTCCAGTTAGTTAGTCATATGTTTACCAAGTTTGGTTGAGAGGTACACTAGAACATACACAAGTCTATAAACTCGGTCACTTTGGACATTTTCTTTTCTTCACCCATTCTCACCCCCCTGCCGATTGGGATTGAACTTTGTCTTAAACGGCATCCAGAGAGTCAAAGTTCATCTCAGCGACTCAAATAGCGATACTTTTAGATTATTTTTACTTGTCACTCCAACCCTAGTGTGCTAGGGGTATCCTACCCCTACGCGGTTAGGCTCCTAATAGTAATTCATAAGTGTGACAAGTTTGGTTCAAATCGCTCCAGTAGTCCTCAAAACTATGGATTCGACACTAATATCGGTAGTTTTTAGTTATATTTATATTTCACCCCCTCCTCTGTATCTTGCCCCAACAGCATTTTTTTCAGATAGTAAGTAATATTTGTTCCAAATTTAGTTGACAGCTACGCAGGAAAATGCACTCATTCATCCATAATCTCGGTCATTTTGGTCATTTTGTTATTTCGCACTTTCTAACCCGTATGCCAAAGGGGGCTGAACTTGGACATTAAAAAATACGGAGTGTTACCATTATTCTCAGCAACCCCAGAAGTGTGAATTTGACACTGTTTTCGATTATTTTATACCCCACTCCTCTCTCGCCCCACACAAAAGGGGATAACTTGGACTGAACAGAGATCCGGAGTGTTACTACAGTATTCATCTCAGCGAACCTTTCCTGCACTGTATACGAATATCGAAGTAAATTACTGCACATGCAGTGAATAACATTTTTTTAAAAATTGCATGTGGCTTAGTGTTATCCGAGAGACAGCATGGTGAGGTTCCCATACGTTGTTTGCGAGTTACGGAGTTGTGATGATAACGTCAGGCTCACTTGTCTACCGTCATTCACAATCCACTTGGGAAGTTTTCGTTATAATAGCTGCCCCACTTGCCTACTGCGCGGTCACAGTTGATTTGGGAACTTTTTGTTATAATGGCGGGCTCCCTTTCCTACTGCCAGACACATTACAGCTGAGGAGTTTTTATTATAATTGCAGCCACCTTCCGTGCTGCCGGTCAAAACTGAGTTGTGGTGTCATGGTTATTATGACAGGGCCCTTTAATGCCAGTCAGTGTGCTGGCAATCACACTAGAGTTGGTGAGTTTCGATTATAATAGCAGGCCACATTGCCTAATGGCAGTCACATTTTATATGGGTAATTTTTTAAATGGCAGGCACCCTTTCCTGCTGCAGGCACAATCGGGTAGGGAAGTTTTGAAAAAAGGACATGCTCCCTTGCTTTCTGCCAGTCAAATCGACAAGGGAAATATTAATTACAATTGCAGGCCATTTACATAGGAGTTGGAGTTGACCCCTTTCCTACTGACAGCCAAAGTCGACGTGGGGAGTATTGATTACAATAGCAGGCGCCCTCCTACTGACAGTCACTATCGATTTGTAAAGTATTAATTATAATAGCAGACTTCCCCTTCCTTGATCGCTCAAGTCGACTTCAATGAATATATATAGATCAACATACGAAAGTACATGCAGTTTACAATATTGCAGACCTTCATTAATAGATTAACTGCCGCTTAACAGTACGTCATATCGACTAACGGATTGCACCATAAGACGCCACTTTTGGCGGTCTATGTGATTGATCCTATGACATTTTCTCGTATCTACTCTATGGGTTAGACTGAGTTAGTAACGTTGAAAAGGCTGAACCTTTGAGAGAGTTTTCGAACACTTCATTACTTTTCCGAAACGTATGTGTCAGCTAGATTCATAGAATTTAGCTCACATGTGGCAACTGGGTCGGCCAGTGGTCTTGATGAATTTGATAATTCTATCTTGACTAGAAGTGTGTCAAAATATGAACTATAGTGTAAAAATGACAAAATTTGCGTACAATCAATACAGCCAAATCTAACGCATAAGGGATAGAGATACGACAAAAAGTCATAGGACTAAAGTTGTATATCACTCCAAATTGAACTGAGATTGTGCAGTCCGTTTTGTGATACGGCTTTACGTTTAGCCATCAAGTACCTCGAAAGGAAGGTCTGCACCATCATTAAAATTGCCTCCATATTTCGATATTTTTCGGGGGTAAAAATGAAAAATGTAAACATCTCGTAATTTTTCCCATGGTTACAGGCTAAAAGCTAGAATGTTGTCAAATTTCAATTTTCTAGCTCGTCTGGCAGATTGTGCCGCCAATCGATTTGGTGGAGGGGGTTACAATTAGATATTTCAGGAAACTTTCAGGCTCAAGAAACCTACAGGTTATTGTTTTGGATAAATATATCCGACTGCGTTCATAAGCTGAACTCCAAATTTGAAGCTGCCAGCGTGGCTCCCACAGGGAACTTTGATAATTTCCGATTTTTCTATGGATTCTGAAGTCATCAGATTCTCTATTACCAAGTTTTGCGTTTCTAAGATGCCTGAACGTGCCTAATTAATTCACGTCTATTTTCATATTTATACCTTATTAATTTATATATACAGTACAGTATATATAGATCGCTCCAAACCGACATCCATTCATTAATATAAATTATATTTCGCCCCCTTCGCTAGGGGGGTTATAGGGGCGTCTTCCCCCCACAGTTTTTTCCAGATAGTAGGTAATATTTGTACCCCCCCCCCCATAAGGGGTCCGAACTTGTACTTCAAAATTACCCGGAGTGTTACTATCATCTCGGCGACCCCGAAAACTATGCATTCCATACTATTTTCGATTATTTTTATGTCTCACTGCCTCCGACCCTCCACCCCTAAAGGGGCTACAGATGGCTTAATCCCACAGTGCTCGTCTCCAGATAGCAAGTAATAAGTATACAAAATTTGGTTGGAATTACTCCAGTGGTTTAGGAGGACATATGCTATTTACACACATACATCCATTTATATATATAAGCTCGCTTTCGTTCGTTAGGGGCTCCGCCCCCAAACCCCCAATTCCTCTACATTAGAAGTGGCCATTTGGAAAATTACTGTGACGAACCGGTACGTCGTTACGAGAAACGGATAGTACCACCACACGGCCCATTTATTCGTGTACATGTTTGGTCCTATAATATCTTCTCGTACAGTATATTCACGATTTATAGCAAAGATAGATGCAAACGTTTCGGCCTCGTGCAAAATTACGTACGATTCTCACAAGATGAGAAAATATTTCCTCAACTAATGGGCATCTATAGTATTGAAACGTGGTAGGTGTATCGTGGTTGAAACGTTCTACATTTTCGTTCCTTTATCTGCATCGGGTACACCGTAGAGAGGTTTAGAACCTTAGATTAGGTGTACAGTGTCCACATATTCCTTTCGTTTTTCCATTATTACGGTGCTAGAATCATGCATTTTGCTCACATATGACCCATGGAAGTTCCAATGAGTCCGTCGAATCATGATTCTATCGGTCTTATAAGTGTGTAAAACAGTAAAATTAATTGTGGAAAATGTACAAAATTGACGTATAATACGAAACTGTAGCTCTGTCTAAGGCATAAGGAGTCAAGATACGGTTATAAGTCACGGAACCGAAGTTGTAGATCTTTTCATGATGGGTTCTGAATGACTTGTCCATTTTTCCTATACGACTTACCGTTTAGGCACAAGAAAACCTCGAAACGATGGTCTGCACCGTCATGAAAATTGCCTCCACTTTTCGATAATTTTTGGAGGTAAAATGTTATACAATGGAACTTTTAGGAATTTATCCGTCGGTAAATTTTCTGGCGCTCTGCAACATATCGTCCACCAATTAGTTTAGGGGAAGGAAAGTAAAAATAACAACAACAAAAATTGAACATTTGGAAGTTTTCCATAGGTTGCAGCCTAATAGCTATTACACTGGCAAATTTCACGTCTCATCTTTAATGTCAGTCAGTCAGCCGTACTGTTTTATATAATATAGATAAGCCTTGAAGATGTGCACGTTTACAAGTGCAGACCTTCATTTGGAAATTTACTGTGGCGGAACGGTTGGTCATGTCGACAAATGGATTGCAGCATAAGGCGGCCCCCTTAGTAGCCTACACTTTTTGTCCTAAGATATTTTCTCATATCTTGGATATTTATGGCACAGATAGAGGTAAATATTTCGATCCAGGTCAAATTTCGTACGTTTGTCACAAGTTGAGAAATTATTTCGCCAACTTACCAGCCAGCTACAGTCTTGCAACTTGGCAGGAGTATCGACCACGAAACGATATGTAATTTTGCTTCTTTGACGGTTTGTCGTATCACCGTCGGCTTCGCCTTAGGTTGCTTAAGAAGCATAGATAAGGTTGTAATTTGAGTAGTGTTTCCACGTATCTCTTCCGCTTTCCCAAAGCTACATGGCGGCAGGGATAATGAAAGTCGGTTTGCGTATGACCAATGGACGTGGCAAGCGGCCTGCTGAATTTAGTAATCCTACCTGTCTTACAAGTGTTTCAAGTAGTGAAATAATATATGGAAAAGAAACAAAATTGACGGAAAATCGGAAAATTAAGCTCAATCTAAGGTAGGAGGAGTCGAGATACGACAAAAAGTCATTGGACCAAAGTTGTAGATCTGCTCATTTTAAGACGCGAAGAAGTTATCCGTTTTTTGATAGGAATTACCGTTTAGCCACAAAATATCTCGAAACGAAGGTCTGCACGGTCGTTAAATTTTTCTCAGAATTTCGATGTTTCTCGGGGATAAAATGTGAAATATTTGGAAATCTTTGAATTTCTACGTCAGTTACAGGCTAAGAGCTATAAGTGTGCCAAAGTTTAATTTTCTATCGCACTGCGGCATAGCATCCGCCGTTTTGTTTTCGGGGGTGGTGGGTAAAAATTGAAAATTTATACGTTTTAGAACTTTTCCGTAGCTTATATGCTAATACCTTTGCCAAATTTCAAGTTTCTACCTCAACTGGAAGTGGTCAATTATTTATGTCAGTCAGTGAGTCAGACGTACGACTTTATATAATAGAGAAAATAGATAGAATATAGATAAGATAAGATTATGATCTTTCCTATCTTTAAAAGCTCCATCCAAGCTTATTCGTATTCCAGTGTCATTCGACGCCATTTCTTCACTGGCAGCTCGAAACGTTCCTCTTAGTCAAGCAGCTCGTCTCCTAATTCCAAGTTTCCCAGCCCAAAGCTTGCAACTCTTTTGTCGCAAATCACCCAAACCAAGCCGTGCTGCTTTCCTTGGAATCTTTCCCAGTTCTCGATCACTTACTCAGGAACCCTTCCTTTTACAGGCAGACCATCAGGTTCATATTTTCACTCCAGCCGCGAATGAGATTGCTCCCCTCCATTTACCTGAACCATCCACGTAGTCGACCTTCCGAAGACACATTCGATAGCTGTGTTATAAGAGGATGAAAAAGAATGCTGTACCGTGGTCAGATACGATAGTTGTCTAATACGGGGTGAAAGAGAATGCTGTACCGCGATCATACGGTATAGCAGAGAATAATATTTGCAAGACCTGCATGGAATGCGACTTCGTGTGACAAATACAACATACCGGATGAAAATCAGGGTAGTAGAATGAACCACAACAAGCGCGCAAACTGATTATATAACTTGATGTTTACAAACACTCGTTAGGCGTGCGACGTAAAGCAAAACGGAAAACACTATTCTTGTCCTGAACAATAAGAGAACGTTGACAGCTGACCGTGTTGTAGCATATACACTTCCTTTACCCCCTTCATGTTTTTGGTATAACTTCCCTTTAATATGCTACAGTGAACAAACCACAGTGTCTGTAAGTTCCTAATTATCGATCTAATTAATTATTAAATTAACTTAAATTGTATTTGAAAACAAATTATAGACGAAAGATACTTTTGTATTTAAATTATGTAGTAATCTATAAAGTTTATGGACTACTAACAACATTTATTTAAAAAGTAATTTCTACTAGTTATGACTCTAATTAAAACCGATAGGGAAATCTAGGAGCGTGTGGTTGCAGGTATGAAGGAATAACCCAACTTGCTGTACGGAAGACAGGAAAACTTAGCACAGAGGAGTTTGCTGACCTCGTGGGGATACTCTTTGGGGTGACATGTACAGTATTTCAAATATGTTCCTAGATAACTTGGTGTACCTGTACGGAGGATGTTGTAGACAAACGACAGCTGGTGCGATTGCCCTCTTTCCTTTTTTTCCTCAGTGATGTCTCGATATTTCACTCTATTCCTCTATCTTACACCCAATTATCCTCGTGGTTGTCCTTGTGTGTTAGGACCATATGGCGTTTTTATCGTACTATGAGAAGCGTAATATGACAGGCACGGACGTTTGTTAGCATCGGCTGGTCTGTGCAGAATACAATGCACCGTACACACTACATTGGTGCTCACAAGGGAGAGATCCGATGTATTATCACAAAGATTAGATCCATGTGTTGTGTATTCAGTTGAGGAAAACAAAATATACACACCACAAATTGTTCAACTGCTATGGATCATAAAACCAGGAGATAACAGCTCTTCAGAGTTAAAATGGAATGCACAGAGTACGAAGGAATTACATCAAATGTCATAAAATCAATGGATTATTCAGGAAGGGTAATCCATAACATCACATAGCACAAACTGTGAATCAGGTTATTTTAGGCTTTTTTTAATGTATTTGTGAATTACAGCGAAACTTCTGATTCACGTTACTTGTTCTGTTTTGTTATACTTAAGTAATCTCTAACCCAACTAAGAAAGAAGGGAGGAAATATTTAGTACGGGGGTGACTAGGAGAGCGAGAGAGTGAGGGGAGGCGACAAACGTGCACTGCTATTTGCATGTCATTGGTTTTCACTTACAGTCTGGAAACTACTGAAAAATAGTACGGTCTGTGACAAATGAAGTTCTGCAGCGACAATCGTTCTCGCATTATTTCGCAACATATGGCTTAAAGGCTGGTTCACATTACATGCGCGCTGCCGTACTGAGGAGTCCTTAGCGTTTAAAATGGAAATGTTCCCACGGTATGTTTCGGGCCGTGCAAGTCTATCGCATCGTTTCCATCGCGATCTAGGATTAGCAAGGCTCGGAACGGCTTGAGAGAGATCGGCTGTGGGAACAACTGCTCTCGGAAAGAAGTGTATTCCCAAAGTTGCATAACATCCTAATGGGTTATGTGAACATTTTCTCCTTCTTCTCTTCGTCTCCTTTACATGTTATGTACCTAAAATCTATCGTCGATATCCACTTTTTGTCTCTTTCTCCTCCACGTGCAAAATTAATATTATTTTTATTAGACTTTTCATTGAAAATGAAATGGCGGAATTTCGCATAAACGGCTTGTGCAACGAGGACAGCGCATCCCAGCTCGGGTCAGCAGGTCACGACTAATGTGAATGTGAGTGTTTGATTGATCCAGGTCCTGAACATTGGATGTGACCGGTACGGCATGACATATACAGAGTGTACGGCCAAACTTCCAAGGCGCATTCCTCAAACGTAGAAGAAAATATGTCATATGTACAAGACGGTCTAGAAAGCCAAGAATAACAGCCGAGAGGATTCGTCGTGCTGACCACATGACACCTCGTAATCTGTAGGCCTTCGAGCTAAGCAGCAGTCCTTGGTGGGCCCTTCAAAGGCTGTAGTGCCGTGGGGTTGGTTGGTTGGTTGGTTGGTTGGTTGGTTGGTTGGTTGGTTGGTTGGTTGGTTGGTTGGTTGGTTGGTTGGTTGGTTGGTTGGTTGGTTGGTTGGTTGGTTGGTTGGTTGGTTGGTTGGTTGGTTGGTTGGTTGGTTGGTTGGTTGGTTGGTTGGTTGGTTGGTTGGTTGGTTGGTATATGTACAAGAGTCCGGAATGCTTTATATCCACGTTAGAACTCGTCTTCTACAACTCTACATAGTACATCATGGGAAATACACGGGAAAATAATGCACCAGCATACCACATAAACCTCTTTCCTACATGAAATGTTAAAAATGCCATCGCAGGGATACATCAGGGAGCCGGGCTGAGTGGCTCAGAGGGTTGAGGAGCTGGCCTTCTGACCCCTAACTTGGCCGGTTCTAAATGGCTCAGTCTGGTGGTATTTGAAGGTGCTCAGATACGTCAGCCTCGTGTCGGTAGATTTACTGGCACATAAAAACTCCTGTGGGATCAAGTTTCGGCACCTCGGCGTCTCCGAGAAAAGTAGTTATTGGGTCATAAAGACGATATTATTATTATTATTATTATTATTATTATTATTATTATTATTATTATTATTATTATCACTGTTACATCAGCGCATCCGTGTGATCAGATAATACGACCCCACCAAAATAGACAAGGCGAATAATAATAATAATAATAATAATAATAATAATAATAATAATAATAATAATAATAATATGTGTTAAACGTTCCTTTATCTACTTGCAAGAATGCTGATAATTAATCCTGATGAAATGAGAAGTAATGTGTCAGTAAATATACTCAAAAAAGCCTCTGGTACTTAAGCCCTCTTATTTTTTAAATGAATGGTTTGTTTGGTTTTAACAGTGAGAATAAGAGGAAGCTTTCCATTCGGTCAAACCAAATATTTATAGCATGAAACTGAAAGTTAAAACATTAAATCTGATATAAAAACGTTCTTAAATATGCTATGCAATGGTACGTTCTATCAAAGCAGCCGGACTGGGTAGCCTAGGCGGTAGAGTGCTGGCCTTCTGAACTCGAGTTGGCTGGTTCGATCCTGGCCCAGTCTGGTGGTATTTGAAGGTGCTTAAATACGTAATCTTCGTGTCGGTAGGTTTACTGGAACGTTAAAGAGCTCTTGCTGGACGAAATTTCGGCATCTCCGCATCTCTAAAAGCCGTACAAATTTTTAGAAGGACCTAAAACTAATAACATTTTTATTATTTTATCAAAGCAAGTGAACATCTTCTGTTATACATAAGAAATAATATGTAAGAGTGTAGGTATGAACAGCATGCATGTGTGTGTTTATGTGTAATAATAATAATAATAATAATAATAATAATAATAATAATAATAATAATAATAATAATAATAATAATAATAATAATTCTTTGTTTCTTTCTTAATCTGCTTACCCTCCAGGGTTGGTTTCTCCCTCGGAATCAGCGATGGATCCCACCTCTACCGCCTCAAGGGCAGTATCCTGGAGCTTCAGACTCTGGGTCGGAGTATACAACTGGGGAGGATGACCAGTACCTCGCCCAGGTGACCTCGCCTGCTATGCTGAACACGGGCCTTGCAGGGGGATGGGAGGTTGGAAGTGATAGACAAGGAAGAGGGAAGGAAGCGGCCGTGGCCGTAAGTTAGGTACCATCCCGGCATTTGACTGGAGGAGAAGTGGGAAACCATGGAAAACCACTTCCAGAATGGCTGAGGTGGGAATGGAACCCACCTCTACTCAGCTGACCTCCCGAGGCAGAGTGGACCCCGTTCTAGCCCTCGTACCACTTTTCAAATTTCGTGGCAGAGCCAGGAATCGAACCCGGGCCTCCGGGGGTGGTAGCTAATCACACTAACCACTACATCACAGAGGCGAACAATAATAATAATAATAATAATAATAATAATAATAATAATAATAATAATAATAATAATAATAATAATAATAATAATAATAAGGGAGTTAAGAATGGCCTCAAAATCTCCTGTACCAAGACCCACTTCATTTCTAACATAATACATGCTCCACCATATCTGTGGAGCTCTGCGAAGACAGGGCTCACCCATTTCTTATCTATCTATCCACCACATCTTCTGACTACCCTCGGTAGAATCTTGCAAGTGGAAAGATTCAAGTACCTTGGTGAATGGGTTGAGTCCAACTGTTAGTCCGATATAGACTTCCCGCACAATGCAAAAACGGTACAAGAGGCAGTAAGTGAGGCCCATCTCAAAAATACTGTATCATTTTATGTAGAGCGGAGACCAATACTCCAGTCATTTTTACGAAATGTTACTGTACTGTACAAACCATAGCCACACCTTTAGCTGTCGGAAGATAATTGCGCACCTGATTGGTTCAAAAGCGCATTTTCTCTTCACCGAAATGGGTGGTCACAGTATCATAGAAAACGTGACTGGTTAGGACCAATTACAGCCATGTCAATTCACCGCCATTTTGTACAGTCTCACCACATCGAAATTGGTAGTAACGCGTTTTTCACAGTATTTTATAATCTATGGCACGAAAATGTTGTACAGCAGATGTGATAGCTTACGCCATGTAATTAATACCGTTGAAGCATTCAATAAAGTCATGAAACTAGACCAAAAGGTTGAAACACACCAGTAACTTTACGAAGCGAGAATTTTCGCTGTCCTCGTGAATACGTAGTTGTAAGAGTAAAACGCTCAAGCTGGAAGTAGCTGCACGGAATTTGACATGTTAGATATACATGTTTAAGCTACAGGGACCAGTGAGGGTTCGTAACGTTATTGAGCCATGTGCTTTTCAATTTTTATTTCGTACACTTCCAGGCATCCTTTACGAAGACTTGACTTTTCTGAAGTCTCAGATATTTTTCTAAGGAAGTTCTAATAGTCCGCCTCTGTGGTGTAGTGGTTAGTGTGATTAGCTGCCACCCCCGGAGGCTCGGGTTGGATTCCCAGCTCTGCCACGAAATTTGAAAATTGGTACGAGGGTTTGAACGAAGTCCACTGAGATTCGCGTGGCCAACTGAGGAGGGGTGGGTTCGATTCCCACTTCAGCCATCCTGGAAGTGGTTTTCCGTGGTTTCCCACTTCTCCTCCAGGCAAATGCCGGGATGGTACTTAACTCAAGGCCACGGACGTTTCCTTCTCTCTTCCTTGTCTATCCCTTCCAATCATCCCATCCCACACCACAAGGCCCCTGTTCAGCATAGCAGGTGAGGCCGTCTGGGCGAGGTACTAGTCATCCTCCCCAATTGTATCCCCCGACCCAGAATCTGAAGCTCCAGGACACTGCCTTTGAGGCGTTAGAGGTGAGATCCCTCACTGAGTCCGAGGGAAAAACCGTCCCTGGAGGGTAAACAGATTATGAAGAAGAAGAAGAAGAAGTTATAATAAACAGACATAATAATTATCGCCACGTAAGCACCGACTACCGACAAATTCTTTGTGAATACCACCTGAAACATATTGCTGTACTCATTTAACCAAGTAATAGGTCTCTGTGGTGTAGTGGTTGGTTGTGTGATTAGCTGCCATCCCCGGAGGCCCGGGTTCGATTCCCGGCTCTGCCACGAAATTTGAAAAGTGGTACGAGGGCTGGTCTGCCTCTGTGGTATAGTGGTTAGTGTGATTAGCTGCACACCACTGGAGGCCCGGGTTCGATTCCCGGCTCTGACACGAAATTTGAAAAGTGGTACGAGGGCTGGAACGGGGTCCACTCAGCCTTGGGAGGTCAACTAAGTAGAAGTGCGTTCGATTCCCACCTCAGCCACCCTGGAAGTGCTTTTCCGTGGTTTCGCACTTCTTCTCCAGTCAAATGTCGGTACCTAACTTACGGCCACGACCGCTTCCTTCCCTCTTCCTTGTCTATCCCTTGAAATCTCCCCATCCCCCGGTAAGGCCCCTGTTCAGCATAGCAGGTGAGGCCGCCTGGGTGAAGTACTGGTCATCCTCCCCAGTTGTATCCCCTGACCCAGAGTCTGAAGCTCCAGGACACTGCCCTTCAGGCGGTAGAGGTGAGATCCCTCATTGAGTCCGAGGGAAAAACCGACCCTGGAGGGTAAACGGATAAAGAAGAAGAAGAAGAAGGGACGAGGGCTGGAACGGGATCCACTCAGCGTCGGAATGTCAACTGATTATAAGTGGGATCGATTCCCACCTCAGCCATCCTGGAAGTAGTTTTCAGTGGTTTCCCACTTCTCCTCCAGGCAAATGCCGGGTTGGTACCTAACTTAGGGCCACGGTCGCTTCCTTCCCTCTTCCTTGTCTATCACTTCCAATCTTCTCATCCCCCACAAAGACCCCTGTTCAGCATAGCAGGTGAGGGCCACCTGGGCGAGGTACTGGCCCTCCTCCCCCGCTGTATCCCCCAACCCAATGTCTCACGCTCCAGGACACTGCCCTTGAGGCGGTAGATGTGGGATCCCTTGCTGAATCCGAGGGAAAAACAACTCCGAAAGGTAAACAGATTAAGAAAAATAGGTAGCCTACATACTCTACTCGCAGAGAATGGTTGCAACTATCTGGGGCCTAAGAGAGACATGATTCTAAACCTGTCTGCACATTCGAATTCGGAACTTGTAACAAATACAGTAGAGACAATACGCGACACTTAACGGATTTCGCCTTGCTAAAATGGGAGACAATTCGACGGTGGCGCTTCTAGCGACTTGACCTGAACAAATCGCTCTAAATTCAAATATCAATGGAAATGTATATACGGAAATGGATAAATTAATTACGTCTAGAAAGAAAGTGGTATTGAGATATTAACTTCGAAGTTGCTAAAGCAATTCTGGATAAATGAATGAATAATTATTTAAAAGGTTATTATTCAAAGACTGAAATTAGACACATAAACAAGATATGAAATGGGCTGCTGTGAAATGGCTTGATCTTTCATTTATGCATTACTTTTTTAGCTTTAGCATTCCTGCCTGAACTTTTACGGTTGGATTTGTCTTTTTTCTCATTTAAAAAACATTGTATGATCACATTAAGACACTTGTCAATAAAAATATCGACACATTCCTTGCACACATGATGCAATGAATTAACATTTAAAAGCTGGACAATTTTCCTCTTAACATGAAGCCTACTAACAGAAAGAAAATCTATAAAATTCCTTCTTTAATCTGAGAAAAGGGATTAAAGAAAGAAAAGTATGAAAATGTTGTCGATAGTGATGCTTTGAGGAATATTTACGTACAATTAGAGTAAAAATGTAATATACCCTTGGCTGTATAGTCGAGGATTTTTAAAGTCGCTGGCCTGGAAATGATCTGAACAGATCTTATAATTCTTATATAAGCGTAACGTCCCTTCTTTCTTGTACGCCTTATCCAAATCACTTCTGTGACATTTCAAAACCCACAGATCACACCTACAACAACACATTGGTATTGAAGGTTAACTGCTGCACTATACACTAAAATATGCGTATTACATTTTATGCCAGTTAAAATATGGGTCGAGCAGGTCAGAAGATTATGAAGTACTATAAAAATCTCTGTCACTGGAAGAATATATATGCAAACACAATATTACTTACATGTTCTTGTCACGAGGGAACCTGAAGAACGACCGCGCATTTTTCTCTACTTCGTAATTACTACAGCCAAACACAGCTCATACCTTTCCCCTCATGTTGAGAGGAGATATCAAGGAATGACACACGCTACTATTTAATTATGTCAGCTCACTGAAAACGCATAAATAACACCAAAAACTTCACACAAAAATACACGTGCTCTTATGAGAGAATCAGTACTGTTCAGGTCTATCCGCTAGAGTGAGTTCCAATAGCTGTCCCTCGATATCTCGCTCAGTGTCGCGTATTGTCTCTACTGTATTTGCTTGTAACATACGAGACCAGTTTCGAAGCGATAGCGTAGATTATTCCATTGGTACAGAGATATGTGACCTACTCGTCGTACCAATGGAATAATCTACGCTATCGCTTCGAAACTGGTCTCGTATGTTAAAAGTTCCGAACTGGAATGTGCAGACAGGTTTAGAATCATGTCTCTCTTAAGCCCCAGATAGTTGGCTAAGTGGTACTAATCGCAACCAGCATGCGATTTTTTCGACGGATTCATATTTCAAACCTAGCTGCGGGCTATTTATTTTTATACTCCTAAGACATCGGTAGTTAAGGTTTAACTTATTAAGAGTTAACTTCCTTAAGTCTCAAAAGTCACTTTTCACCTTTAGAAAGATAGCATACATCAGAAAGGTATAAATACATGCGACTTTTACATGGCAAACGGCTACAACGAATGAAGCGCACTGCACTTATTGTCAGCATTATAACACAACCATTCAACCAAACAACTGCGCACGTTCGACTCAAAGAACGACTGAACTTCATGCGTAGGGCATATGAAACAGCATATAGTAATCTTTACAGCAAATTGCAGGCAGGTTCCACCACATACGCTGCAGCAAGCAAGAATGACTCACCACTATCGTACTCAGGTATGCATTAACGACGGAGGTGGTCATTTGCAACATTTCCTTCACTAGTCGAATTGCCACGCACAAGCCCATTGCACCTCTGTCGGTAATAGCTTATCTTACTTTTAATTTCGTGTGGCTTTTTGTAGCCGAGTGCAGCCCTTGTAAGGCAGACTCTCCGATGAGGGTGGGCGGCATCTGCCATGTGTAGGTAACTGCGTGTTATTGTGGTGGAAGATAGCGTTATGTGTGGTGTGTGAGTTGCACGGATGTTGAGGACAGCACAAACACCCAACCCCCGGGCCATTCGAATTAACCAATAAAGGTTAAAATCCCCGACCCGGCCGGGAATCGAACCCGGGACCCCCTGAACCGAAGGCCAGTACGCTGATCATTCAGCCAACGAGTCGGACTAAGAGCTACTTAGAAATGAACATAACAGAGCACCTGCGACATGAGAACTGATCATGATTTAGGGACGAATTCATGGACAGCACTTATACATAAGTGCCCCTTATAAGCCAGGTTTAATTTCATATTACCTAGTTAAGTGTCCCACTTATTGCTATAAGTGGACCTCCCAGACACACTTAAGTGATCACTTATGTTGCAGCAAGATAAAGGATAATGATTTTGCTGAATACGTTGCATTTCATTCACAGAATGCTTTCCGTACACACAGTAGAGATGGAAAATCCTGTCGAAATGTAATGTGCCCAACAATTTAAAGTAGGTTTCGTTTAAGTAAAGTGAGAGTTATGAATATTCTTGTTCCTTTGATTGAGAGAGTGAACATAACCTCTAGAGGACTCGCCATCTCACCGTTAGTGAAAATATTGTTTTGAGATTTTATCATCATCATCATCTGTTTACCCTCCAGGTTCGGCTTCACCCTCGGACTCAGCGAGGGAACCCACCTCTACCGCCTCAAGGGCAGTGTCCTGGAGCTTCAGACACTTGGTCGGAGATTCAACTGGGGAGAATGACCAGTACCTCGCCCAGGTGGCCTCACCTGCTATGCTGAACAGGGGCCTTGTGGAGGGATGTCTGGAAGGGATAGGCAAGGAAGAGGGAAGGAAGCGGCCGTGGCCGTGGCCATCCCGGCATTCGCCTGGAGAAAAGTGGGAAACCACGGGAAAAGACTTCCAGGATGGCTGAGGTGGGAATCGAACCCACTTCTACTCAGTTGACCTCTCGAGGCTGAGCGGACCCCGTTCCAGCCCTCATACCAATTTCCAAATTTCGTGGCAGAGCCGGGAATCGAACCCGAGCCTCCGGGGGAGGCAGCTAATCACGCTAACCACTACACCACAGAGGCGGACCTTTGATGAGATTTTATGTCACCTCTTATTTCCAGGTTGTTATTATTATTATTATTATTATTATTATTATTATTATTATTATTATTATTATTATTGTTCCGAGGTATCTGTGGAACAGCAGAGGTGAAAGAAGGTGCGGGGGTGAACAGGTCTCAGGCTACGAAATTAAAGTTAATTTAAAATTTAACAAGGTTATATTTTCTTTGCAAAATCAAGAAATAACAAGCATGGCAGGTACAGAGTAGCAAGGCAACAAAAGTACAATTACAGTATTTACCGGATTTGGGCTTCGAGCCCCGAACTCACAATTCTTGGGCAATTAGCCCAACTTTACTCCAAAATAAGTTTTAACAGAGGGGCAGAAAACCCCATTCATGCCCAGGAGCACTTGCTCCAAATTACACAGAAAAGCCTCCTCGAGGCATACAACACTCAATTTTCAAGAAAGAGCCACTCGCTCTCAAACTTTAAGCCTATCAAAGGCCACACCAAACTCCACTTTCAAGTTGTCCTCTAAGGACATAAACACAGGGGTAAAATACCCAACCTACTGAGGCCTATTAAGTGAGAAAAGGTTAATTACATGGCCTCTAAAATACCAATTTGAGAGGAGGCGATCTGCACTCCTAATACATTTTGTTTAAAACCTAATCTGGCTCTAGGCCGCTAATGCAAGGGCTAATCCCATACTAAAGAGGTGACTTTAGAAAGAAACAATTTACATTACGTTAAGGAAGAATCGGTTGTGAAAAATAAGTTCACCTCAAAACAATATGAGTGGGAGCTCGAGAGGGTTAAGCACTCTCTATCCCAATATGTAGCTTTAAAAGAGAATAGATGTTAAGAGTCCTTACATTTTAGGGAAAAATTACATTGTGGAAACGCTTCGGACCCGCCCCGAGAGTTAAACTGCTGAGCTAGCAAGAAAAGAAGTTATAAAACGGCCATTACCTTGTTGTTGAACTGCTGCCCGAAGAAAGAGGCGCTTCCCGCCCCCTGCTACGTACTTTACACTTTGAAAGTTGGTACTGAAGTGGCCCAGAGACCCGAAAATCAGCAGTTTATATACTCTCGCGGAAAGTTCGAGGCGTTTCAGGAATGAGAACACCCGCCCACAAAAACTTTATTGGCTAGGGTTAAGCAAGATATTCAAGTTGGAGAAGATACACCTGATTGGTCAGAAATTAATTAAAGAAATTCGGGATTGGCTAAATTCAAAACCAGGGGAAAGAAAGGGTTATACAGCCAACTTAAACAATAACAGAAAGAAATTTAACAAGGAACAAACTTTTGAAATAAAAATTTCTCCAAAAAAAAAACAAAACAAAAAAAACAGTTCTTTCACTTCGCACTAGGGTGCACCATTGTAGTTCTTCAGTAGTGTCCTCTAGGAGAGAAAGTTCACACTTCTTACTACAGGTAAAACAAAAATACATCGAAAACGACCCAGTCCAGAAACTCCAAAATTTCCAAGTAGTGACATCTTCTGAGAAACTTGAAAATTAACACCTTAGATAAAGTTCAGACTTCCTCCAGTAGGGGAGTTTCATCTGGCGCAAAGTTTGAATTAGCGGCGTGGAGGTGTACCGCCCGGTACAATTATTATTATTATTATTATTATTATTATTATTATTATTATTATTATTATTATTATTATTATTATTATTACCGTCATCATTTCCAGTATTTCGCTTAATTAATTGGAAACGTGTTAGAAGTTGATAAGTTATCAAGACTGTAGGCCTATGGTATAGTAAAGAACTATACTGAGTTATAAGAAAAATGATAATTTTGCACTACCACCATTTATTTTAAGGGTGATTTGTGCTAATTATATCATGTTGGTCAATCAATCGTTTGCCGGATTATATCAGAAGTTCCTGAAATTATGGCATCACACATCAAAACATAGGCTACTATTTAAATTTTATTAGGGAAGTAATTAGGCCTATTACAACGTAACGGCTAAGGATACATTTGCCACATCTTTAAAAGCGTTGTGAGGCTAGATATTCTACATTTGGATGAATATTTGTATAGGTTCGAGTATCTGGATAACTATAAACATATTGTATTAAGAAGAAAATTATACTTTGGGCATTTTCGTAGTTTGCATTGTCCACAACAAGTTTTTCCCACGTCATTCATATTCTGATGAGAAACTGCGTCGGTCTGCTTGTTCTGTATTATGTGCATGTACTTCGACACAAGTTCTTGCCGGTGCCGTCTCAGCTCGCTGATTTGTCATCCATTCTGATAACCAAATACAATATAGACGACTTTTTAACTTCAAAAATGTCGCCTTCGATAAACAAAACACAATAGATCATCCCACTATTCGGTAGCCAGAACTGCACGATCCAGGAAGCATGGGCATAATATACAGCATTGCCACATCTCCAGTAATACTTACTATTATCAATGAGCGTGCTCTTTAAGTGCTGTCTCTGAAATGTAAACTCGTATAAGTGAATATTTATTATACGTGATCCCTTATAACTTAAGGCTTCCACTTAAGTATAAGTGCTGACTATGAATTCGGCCCTTAGTTTTGTCTTCAACAACGCGATTCAAACGAACATTTAACAATGGAATAAAAAAATCGTCTTAAACGTACTCGAACCTCCGACTAACGAGCACCGATTTTCTCATGCTCGGCTATCACGAGCTGTCCTTTGCCAGTTACATCAACAGTACTTCCAGTCATTCAGCCATACTATTCTCTCTACCTTAAGTTTCTGTGATACAGAATTTTCACGATTCTTTAAATTCATTCGGTACTTTAGCCTCTGTGCTGTAGTGGTTAGTGTGATAGGCTGCCACCCCCGGAGGCCCGGGTTCGATTCCCGGCTCTGCCACGAAATTTGTAAAGTGGTGCGAGGCTGGAACTGGGTCCACTCAGCCTCGGGAGGTCAACTGAGTAGATGGGGTTCGATTCCCACCTCAGCCATCTTGGAAGTGGTTTTCCGTGGTTTCCCACTTCTCCTCCAGGCGAATGCCGGGATGGTACCTAACTTAAGGTCACGGCCGCTTCCTTCCCTCTTCCTTGTCTATCCCTTCCAAATTTCCCAGGCCGCTGTTCAGCATAGAAGGCGAGGCCGCCTGGGCGAGGTACTAGTCATCCTCCCCAGTTGTATCCCCCGACCCAATGTCTCACATTCCAGGGCACTGCCCTTGAGGCGGTAGAGGTAGGATCCCTAGCTGAGTCCGGGGGAAAAGATAACCCTGGAGGGTAAGCAGATTAAGAGAAGAATTAGACCTGAAGCATTCTATGCAGCAAAATGTTTACCTGTAACACTTGGAACATACAGCCTGCTTGAAAAATTGGCAATTAATGAAAGCAGGATTATCCGAAAAATTCTTGGTCCCAACCTCAAAGATGACGTTTACAGACTTCGGAGCAACTTAGAAATATACAGTACACCCATATCGATATGATATCAAGGGTAATCCGGAAAAGAAGGATAACTTTTTACACTCGCCTCTTCAGATTACCAGTTGAAACAATCTGTAAACGTTTGTTATCCTACATTTACAAGACTCAAAACGATTCCTCCTTGGTTGGTGGAGGTCAATAGGGATCTCTTAAAGTATGGAATCTAAGAAACAGGCATTCCAATCCAAGCACCACTCAAACACAAACTTTGACAGGTTCACTAAAAAGAAGTCCCAACTCGACTGAAGCATGTCCATTCTAATGCATGGAAGAAAGCACTCTCCGAAAGGATGAAAAGCTTGTGGGCCCACAAGAAGACAAAGTAATAATAATAATAATAATAATAATAATAATAATAATAATAATAATAATAATTGTTACCGTGTTTTTGTGGTAGTTATGCGTGAAAGAAGGTGCGGGGTGGTGAACGGGTCTCAAGCTACTAAAGTAAAATTAATTTAAAATTTAACCAGGTTATATTTTCTTTTCAAAAACAAAGAAATAACAAGCATGGCAGGTACAAAGTAGCAAGTCAAAGGGTAGTTACAATATTTACAGGATTTGGGCTTCGAGCCCTGAAAACACAATGCTTGGGCAATCAGCGCAGTTTTACCTCCAAACACAAGTTTCAACAGAGGGGCAGAAAACCCCATTCATGCCTAGGAGCCCTAGCTCCAAATTACACTGAAAAGCCTCCACGAGGCATACAACACTCAATTTTCAAAAGAGCCACTCGCTCTCAAATTTAAGCCTCTCCCAGGCCACACCAAACTCCACCTTCAAGTTGTCCTCAACGGACCTAAACACAGGGGTAGAATACCCAATCTACCGAGGTCTATAAAATGAAAAGGACGTTAATTAAATGACCTCTAAAATAACAATTTGAGAGGAGGCGAACTTGCACTCCTAATACACTTTGATTAAGACCTACTTGGCATTAGGCCGTTAATACCAGGGCTAAACCCATACTAAAGAGGTCACTTAAGAAGAGAACAATTTGTTTTACATTAACGAAGAATAGGTTGAGAAAAATAAGTTCACCTCAAAACAATATGAGTGGGAGCTCGAGAGGGTTAGCACTCTCTATCCCAGTATGTAGCTTTAAAAGAGAATATATGAAAAGAGTAGTTACATTTAGGAAAAGGTTACATGGTTGAACGCTTCGAACCCGCCCCGAGAGTTAAACTGCTGAGCTAGCAAAGAAAGAAGTTATTAATCGGCCATTACCTTGTTGTAGACCGCTGCCGAGGAAAGAGGCGCTTCCCGCCTCCTGCTATGTACTTAATACACTGAAAGATGGAACAGAAGTGGCCCGGAGACCCTAAAATCAGCAGTTTATATCCTCTCGCGGAAGGTTCTAGGCGTTAGGGGAATAAGAACACCCTCCCACAAACTTTTTATTGGGTAGGATACAGCAACATATTCAAGTTGGGGGAAGATACCTACGATTGGTCAGAAATTAATAACAGAAATTCGGGATTGGTTAAATGCAAAACAAGGGGAAAGAGAGGGGTATACAGCCAACTTAAACAATAACTGAAAAAAATTTAGCAAAGACAAACATTTGAAATAAAAATTTCTCCAACAAAATAGTTCTTTGACTTCGCACTAGGGTGCACTATTGTTGATCTTCAGTAGTGTCCTCTAGACGAGAAAGTTCACACTTCTTACTTCAAGCGAAACAAAAACACATCAAAAATGACACAGTTCAAAAACTCAAAATTTTCCACGTGGTGACATCTTCTGAGAAAGTAGAGAATTAATAGCGTAGACAAAGTTCAGACTTCCTCCAGCAGAGGAGTTTCAACTGGCGCAAATTTTAAATTAGCGGCGTGGAGGTGTACCGCCCGGTACAGACCTCCCCCCCCCCCCAAAAGTTCCTCCAGGGGTGACACATGAAATTGTTTGAAAACAAGGTCCAAGTTTTGATGTAGATATGGAGATTAATTGCCAAAAAATTTATAAGATTTTCCTAATTTGGTTAGATTCAGTTTCAAAATTTGTTGTTGCAGGTGAAGTAAAGTCTTTATATTTATAGAAGTTAAATTTCTGAAGATAAACTTTTAATACTTAGAGATGAAGAAAAATTTTGCAATTGCCACCAAATATTACTGTTGAATTCCCAAGTGTAGTCATTGCTTATCGTAACTGTCCATGTAGTTGATGTTGATTAAGTTGAATGGCCAGACCGGCCGTTGCAGCTTGCGTCCAAAGGGAGGCCGCTCGGACCCCTCAAGTACCCTGAGATACCGCTAGCCCGCACTATGAGGGGAGCAGAGGTGTTGAAACACGCCGCGCCCGCGGTGAACATATACAGGCTGCGGGCAAGTAGCAGGTCGTGCGCCGCGCATCAGCCTTGGCCGGGAGGAGAGCTCCGGCTCGCCGTGCACCTGACGTCCTCGCTGGAGAAGAGGGGGGCCCGTCCTCTGCCCCAGTTGCTGCACGGCGCCGCGGCTGCGGGGGCACTGAAACATTAAAGCTAGGCGGCAGAATTGTGTTGGACCATCATCTTTTTGAGGGTACAGGCTTGGTGAAGAGGTTGAGGGGTCAGCGGCGTGCAGATGTCCATGGCATTTAATATAATTCAGCCACAGTGTGTATTGGAGCAGGAGACGGGAGCGTGGTAATGGCCGAGGCAAGGACAGGATGGCAGTTTAACAAATCGGGGGAGGTTTCACACAAATGCTTACATATAAAACAAAATATTATAGAAGGGGCAGAAAGCCTTAAAAGTGAAACTCAAAAAAAATATAACCTTCATATTCCTTTCAAAATAATATGAAGCAAGTTAACACGGAAATTACACCGGTTTCACCTGGGACAGGTGAACCCTAAATATCCTCTCGGTGGCTGGATTGCTTACTAACAACGTAACTGGCGTAAGAAAATCGAGAATGATACAAGGCCCATGAAATCTGGGGGCAAGCTTGCCCGCGGGAACAAAGTTCTTGACCATCACCTGGTCACCTACATTCAAAGTGGTGGATCTCCGTCCACGATCATACCTTTCCCTAACCTTTTCATGAGATACCTTAAGATAGCTTTAGCCTTCTTCCAAAGATCTTTAATATTATCCGGATCTATTGTCTCGGGTAGAATGTCACTCAGAGACCAGAGGTTAGAGAGCGGCGAGTTGGGAACAAACTTGAACATCAAAGAAGCTGGAGTAAATTTATGTGATTCATGAACCGCCGAATTCAAAGCAAAAGCTAACCAATGCAGGGACGTGTCCCACCTGGAATGATCATCATGATGATAGGCAATAAGTGCGGACCTGAGATTACGATTAACCCGTTCAGCCAGAGATGGTTGAGGGTAATAAGCAGAAGTAGTTACATGAGAGATGGATAAGTCAAAACAGAATTTACGAAATAAATTAGATGTAAAAGCCTTAGCATTGTCAGATACAATATATTGGCACAGACCAAAAGAAGCAAAAATAGAATTTAGGCAAGTAATGGTGGACTGAGCGGTAGCCAGCTTAGTCGGAAATAACCAGGAAAATCTGGTAAAACCATCTACACATACAAAGATGAATTTGTTGGCATTTCCCTTCGACTGGGGGAAGGGTCCTACATAATCAATATACAGGCGTTCCATGGGGCGCGATGCTTGATGCGAAGACAAAAGGCCTACCTTGGTGGACATGGTGGGTTTACTGAGCAAACAAGATTTACAAGCTTTTACAAGTTCACGGATTTCACCGTCCATACCTTTCCAGATGAACATTTCACGAATCTTTTCACGAGTTTTAAATATTCCCAGATGCCCCCCCAATGGGGTCTCATGATAGTATTTGAAGATCATAGGCACAAGGACAGCTGGAACGACAACCTTCATCATCTTGTCATGCCTCGAAGGGCAACATAAAACACCATTCCTCAGAACATAAGGGACGACATGTTCCCCAGAAGAAAGGGTTTCCATTATCGGAGCCAGCGTCGGATCTTCATGTTGGTATTTCTCGATATCCCTAAAGAGCATGGGGGCATCCGTTAAGATGGCATTAACATCAGATAGTATGGACTCGGGAGGTGATGAACTGTCGACCGGTTCTTGGGTCTCGACGTCGTTTGAAAACATACGGCTGAGTCCAACAGCGACAATATTTTCAGTACCTCTGATATGTCTAACATCAAACTGGAAGGCAGAAATACGGATGGCCCAACGGGCTATACGACCAGTACGACGCGGCCTACCTAAGACCCAGCTTAAGGCTTGATTATCTGTCTCCAGGTCGAATTTAACATGTTCCAGATAGAGACGGAACTTCTCTAAGGCGAATAAGACTGCCAAACCTTCGAGCTCATATATGGAATACTTGGCTTATTGAGCCGACAAGGTCCTAGATGCATAGGCGATGGGTCGCCTCCCTAGTTCAGTCTCTTGAAGAAGGACTGCCGCTACTGCTGACGACGACGCGTCGGTTTGGACGATGGATTTCTTCGAGAAATCAGGCATAGCAAGTACAGGGGCATTACAAAGAGCTAATTTAAGGTCTTCAAAAGCGGCTTGTTGAGAAGGTCCCCACTCGAATTTGATACCTTTCCTACGAAGAAGGTTTAAGGGCGCCGCTCTATTAGCGAAGTTAGGAATAAACTTCCTGAAGAAATTCACCATACCAATAAACCTGGCGATGCCTTTGATGTCCTTGGGAGGTTTAAAATCACGGATGGCCTGTGTTCTAGAATGATCGACGGCTACACCAACAGGTGACACAATATGCCCTAGGAAAGACATAGAGGGCTTAGCAAAGGCAACCTTGGACAACTTAACAGTTAACCCAGCTTTACGAAGGCGATCGAGAACTTCTCGCAGATGATCTAGATGCTCTTCAAAAGTCTCTGAAAATACGACGACATCATCCAAGTAGTGATATAAGTACTCAAATTTGATGTCGGAGAAGACCCTATCTAGCAGCCTAGTGAGTACAGCTGCTCCCGTGGGGAGCCCGAAAGGCACGCGGTTGTATTCATATAAATTCCAGTCCGTGGCAAACGCTGTAAGGTGTTTAGACTCTTCGGCAAGGGGAATTTGATTATAGGCCTGATTCAAGTCCAAGATAGTAAAGACCTTGGCCTTACGAAACCATGAAAAACAAGAATGAAGGTCGGGAAGGGGCACAGATTGTAACACCACCTTCCGATTGAGAGCCCTGTAATCAATGATAGGCCTGAAGCCCACTTGGGGTTTCGGGACTAGAAAAATAGGCGAGGAGTACGCTGACTTAGAGGGCCTAATAATACCATCCTTCAACATCTGATCGATAATTTCTTTCAGAGCCTTCATTTTAGGTGGAGATAGCCTATACGGTGGAAAACGGACAGGAATCGAATCCGTGACCTCAATTTTGTATTCTATCAGGTCAGTAACACCAAGAGTATCAGAAAACACCTCTGGAAACGACTGACACAGCTTACGAATACTATCAGCCTGCTCCTCAGGTAGATGTCTAAGGTCTAACAACATCTCATCCTGGGTAGGCGAAATAGAAGAACATGATGCAGAATTACACTTTAATAAAGGGATGCTACAATTAGAGGCAAATTTGAAAGTGCAAGACCTACTCTGAAGATCGAGCACAAGACCAGTGTGAAAAATAAAGTCCGCTCCCAATATAATGGGGCAAGACAAGAGCTTGGCCACAAACAATTTAACTTTCCAAGTGAATTTAAAAATACGAATTTTGACCAATAAGGAACCTAGAATTTCTAATGGGGATGAATTAGCCGAAACATATTGAACAGGAGATGAGACATAGTCAGGTAGTTTACAAACAGATTTCAATTTAGAATACCATTCAGCCGAAATAATCGAACAAACACTGCCTGAATCTAAGAGAGCTGTAATAGGCTCGTTATTTAACTCAATCTTAAGAAAAGGAACCGGTGCGGGGGAATCCGCCGCAATCCTAAGACACTCTTTGGGACCTTCAAAAGATAAATTTGAGAATTGCTCGTTCCCTGAATTTACAACCTGTTTACCAGGGGCTGAGTCTCGGGAAGATGGATTAGTCGACTCAGCCGAAGCCACTAGTCACTTTTTATTATTGGCATAGGTAGAATTTGCACCAGAAGTTGAGCAGGAGGGGGTGCTATTCGAGTTTGGGCAATTCTTGGCGATATGTGAGAAAGCCCCACATTTAAAACAGCCTTGTGCTGAACCAGCTCCATAATTTGCCCTACTAGTTTTGACCAATGGACATTTATTGCGAAGGTGGTCAGGCGACCCGCAAGCATAACATTTACGGGGTGTGACTGGTCGGCGAGGTGGAGGCCGAGTATTACTAAACGAAGGAGGGGGTTCTTTTGCCACACGCAAAGAATCGGCGTACCTAACTCCTTCCGCTGAGACGGCCAACGCTTCAAGTTCAGAGAAAGTTTGCGGGCACGCCGCGAAACACAAGTATGACCTATAAGATGGTGAAATACCTTCCACAATAGCTTGTACAATTTGATCCTCAGGGAAGTGAAGAGCAAACACCCTAGTATAAAACTTAATGTCTTGTATGAAATCAGCCAAGTTCTCATCCAATCGCTGTACACGATAATAGTACTTCTGAATCAGAGAAGACCTCGCGCGGGCGGGAATAAAATTTGCAAGCAAGTGTGCATGAAAATCTTCAATAGATGACTGTTCGGCTATGGCTCTTACTATTTTGTCAGAAAGAATACCAATTGCATAAGGATAGATAATTTGCAAAATTTGACATGGAGGAAGAGAAAACACAAGGGCATGATCCTGAAATTCAACCAGAAATCTTAAAAATGAAATTACTTCACTGGTGGTATTAACCGAAAACTTAGAGATACCTCTGAGCAACATTGCCAATGGGTGAGGCAAGCTGCTAAACCCGGGTGACATAGTAGGTAAAGGTTTCAATGGCAAGGAAGTTAATTCAGAACGGATGTTACTCAACGATGCACGGCGTTCAGATTCGTTGTCCAATGGGGCAGAGATAGTTTGAGCGGCGATGGTTTTCCTATTAACTTCTCCCTTATGAGGCTCTTCCTCGCTACCTACATTCACTGTGGTGGGTAGATCGCTTTTGGGAGGAACCTCCCCTGTTAACAATTGAGTGACCTTGCTAGATAATTCAGACATATTTTCAAGCAGCGTACTAGCTTCCTTCTTCTGAACGTCATTCAACTTTAGAGACAACAGATCGTTAACTCTATTGGAAAAATGAAACAGCCTAGCTTGCACACGCTTAATTTGATTAGGAGAAGGATCATTTTCATCAAAAAAACTAACTACAGAAGCTAGCCCAGTAATATTCTCCGTGATCGTGGAAAGAGAGTCGTCAATTTCTTTCTCTCCCAAATTGGGGATGGAAATGGGCAAATCTAGGGACTCTCTAAGCTTGTTTGTGTCAACTGCAACCGTGCCTCCAGATTGTACATTTCTAATAGTCAATTCATAGATCAACTCCTCCTTGCGCAAATAGTTAAGGTGGAGAACATCGCGAGGGCCGGGCATGGTGACAGAACAATTTTGAAAAACTCAAAAGATTCCAGCAACTGGGAAAATAGTTAGAGTTCGGAACAAAACAATGTTTAGCCGTCAAAAGGGGTAAATTGAGACCCATTCAACCACGCTCTGCTACCACTTGTTACCTTTTTTTTGTGGTAGTTATGCGTGAAAGAAGGTGCGGGGTGGTGAACGGGTCTCAAGCTACTAAAGTAAAATTAATTTAAAATTTAACCAGGTTATATTTTCTTTTCAAAAACAAAGAAATAACAAGCATGGCAGGTACAAAGTAGCAAGTCAAAGGGTAGTTACAATATTTACAGGATTTGGGCTTCGAGCCCTGAAAACACAATGCTTGGGCAATCAGCGCAGTTTTACCTCCAAACACAAGTTTCAACAGAGGGGCAGAAAACCCCATTCATGCCTAGGAGCCCTAGCTCCAAATTACACTGAAAAGCCTCCACGAGGCATACAACACTCAATTTTCAAAAGAGCCACTCGCTCTCAAATTTAAGCCTCTCCCAGGCCACACCAAACTCCACCTTCAAGTTGTCCTCAATGGACCTAAACACAGGGGTAGAATACCCAATCTACCGAGGTCTATAAAATGAAAAGGAGGTTAATTAAATGACCTCTAAAATAACAATTTGAGAGGAGGCGAACTTGCACTCCTAATACACTTTGATTAAGACCTACTTGGCACTAGGCCGTTAATACCAGGGCTAATCCCATACTAAAGAGGTGACTTAAGAAGAGAACAATTTGTTTTACATTAACGAAGAATAGGTTGAGAAAAATAAGTTCACCTCAAAACAATATGAGTGGGAGCTCGAGAGGGTTAGCACTCTCTATCCCAGTATGTAGCTTTAAAGATAATATATGAAAAGAGTAGTTACATTTAGGAAAAGGTTACATGGTTGAACGCTTCGAACCCGCCCCGAGAGTTAAACTGCTGAGCTAGCAAAGAAAGAAGTTATTAATCGGCCATTACCTTGTTGTAGACCGCTGCCGAGGAAAGAGGCGCTTCCCGCCTCCTGCTATGTACTTAATACACTGAAAGATGGAACAGAAGTGGCCCGGAGACCCTAAAATCAGCAGTTTATATCCTCTCGCGGAAGGTTCTAGGCGTTAGGGGAATAAGAACACCCTCCCACAAACTTTTTATTGGGTAGGATACAGCAACATATTCAAGTTGGGGGAAGATACCTACGATTGGTCAGAAATTAATAACAGAAATTCTGGATTGGTTAAATGCAAAACAAGGGGAAAGAGAGGGGTATACAGCCAACTTAAACAATAACTGAAAAAAATTCAGCAAAGACAAACATTTGAAATAAAAATTTCTCCAACAAAATAGTTCTTTGACTTCGCACTAGGGTGCACTATTGTTGATCTTCAGTAGTGTCCTCTAGAAGAGAAAGTTCACACTTCTTACTTCAAGCGAAACAAAAACACATCAAAAATGACACAGTTCAAAAACTCAAAATTTTCCACGTGGTGACATCTTCTGAGAAAGTAGAGAATTAATAGCGTAGACAAAGTTCAGACTTCCTCCAGCAGAGGAGTTTCAACTGGCGCAAATTTTAAATTAGCGGCGTGGAGGTGTACCGCCCGGTACAATAATAATAATAATAATAATAATAATAATAATAATAATAATAATAATAATAATAATAATAATAATAATAATAATAATAATAATAATAATAATAATAAATGTCCGCCTCTGTGGTGTAGTGGTTAGTGTGATTAGCTGCCACCCCCGGAGGTCCGGGTTCGATTCCCGGCTCTGCCACGAAATTTGAAAAGTGGTACGAGGGCTGGAACGGGGTCCACTCAGCTTCGGGAGGTCAACTGAGTAGAGGTGGGTTCGATTCCCACCTAAGCCATCCTGGAAGTGGTTTTCCGTGGTTTCCAACTTCTCCTCCAGGTGAATGCCGGGATGGTACCTAACTTAAGGCCACGGCCGTTTCCTTCCCTCTTCCTTGCCCATCCCTTCCAATCTTCCCATCCCTCCACAAGGCCCCTGTTCAGCATAGCAGGTGAGGCCGCCTGGGCGAGGTACTGGTCATTCTCCCCAGTTGTATCCCCCGACCAAGAGTCTGAAGCTCCGGGACACTGCCCTTGAGGCGGTAGAGGTGGGATCCCTCGCTGAGTCCGAGGGAAATGCCGAACCTGGAGGGTAAACAGATGATGATGATGATGATGATGATGATGATGATAAATACATATAAAAGGACACTACGGTAATTATATTCTACAAGACTGAGGGGATTAGAACACTGACTTTCTGAAGCCAAGTTGGCGGGTTCAAGCCCGGCTAAGTCCGGTGGTTCTTGAAGATGTTCAAATACGTTAGCTTAGTGTCGAATTTAGTGGGCTTGATAGAAAGTAACTGGAAATTACCTTGTTCCTCATTTCTGTAGTACCGGGCGAGTTGGCCATGCGGTTAGATGCGTGCGACTGTGTGCTTGCATCTGGGAGATAGGAGTTCGAATCCCACTGCCGGCAGCCCTGAAGATGGTTATCCGTGGTTTCCCATTTTCACACCAGGCAAATGCGGGGGGCTGTACCTTAATTAAGGCCACGGCCGCTTCCTTTCAACTCCTAACCCTTTCCTACCCCACCGTCACCATAGGACGTACTCTGTGTCAGTGCAACGTATAGCCACTAACAAAAAAAAAATCCCTAGTATGCCTCTTCAATGACATCCAGGCTAGCTATGACGGCAGATGGTGGATGTATTGAGGATCCTACTAGTTTTCGGGGTTAGTACTCAACGTACGATACGGCTATATTTAACGCACGTAAAGGAACTCCTAGCCGCCTCTGTGGTGTAGTGGTTGGTATGATTAGCTGCAATCTCCGGAGGCTCGGGTTCGATTCCCGGCTCTGCCACGGAATTTGAAAAGTGGTACGAGGGCTGGAACGGGGTCCACTCAGCCTCGGGAGGTCAACTGAGTAGAGGTGGGTTCGATTCCAACCTCAGCCATCCTGGAAGTGGTTTTTCGTGGTTTCTCACTTCTCCTCCAGGCAAATGCTGGGATGGTACCTAACTTAAGGCCATGGCCGCTTCGTTCCCTCTTCCTTGTCTATCCCTTGCAAACTTCCCATCTCACGATAAGGCCCCTGTTCAGCATAGCATATGAGGCCGCCTGAGCGAGGTACTGGTCATTCTCCCCAGTTGTACCCCCCGACCTAATGTCTCACGCTCCAGGACACTGCCCTTGAGGCGGTAGAGGTGGGATCCCTCGCTGAGTCCGAGGCAAAAACCAACCCTGGAGGGTAAGGAGATTAAGAAGAAGAAGAAAGGAACTCCTGCGACAGGCTCCTTGGCTGAATTGTCAGCGTGCTGACCTTTGGTTCAGAGGACCCCAGGTACGATTCGTAGTCTTGCCAAGGATTTTAACTGCTTATGGTTAATTTTTCTCGCAGGAGGAATAGGTATTTCTGTTCGTCTTAGTACACTTCTCTTCAACAACATACTACTAACCACCACAGAAACACGCAATAGTGAATACGTCTCTCGATATAGGGTCAGTGTCAGGAAGGCAATCTGGTCGTAAAACTGAGCTAAATCTGCATCAAGTGGCAACGCCAGGAAATTCCAAAGGAGAAAAGGCGAGGAACGAGAAGAAGAGTAAAGGAACTCCCGTGAAACAAAATTCTTGCAACTCGGCGTCCCCGTATACCGTAAAAGTAGTTAATGGGACGTGGAATCAATAACATTATAATTACTACGATTATCTTAATTGTTGTTGTTAAAATACTTAAATTTTTTCCTTATATTTCTCCTCAGAAGCTCGACTTCAGTCGATGTATTTCAAAGTTAATAATATCAGATATTTAATGATGTTGATAATTTTGTAAATTCTCGAGACAGAGGTTGAAACAAAAACATCAAGGAAGAAGTCGATCATTCAGATGAGAATTCTGACATCTGAGATAGGATTACAGTTAATTAAGAGCAAGCCTCTACATTAAAGAGGATATGTTACAGCAACAGAATGGATATCGAAAATGTGTGGAGGTTAGCTGTAAATAATGAAATCCGTATAGAATGAACTGTTGCACAGACATTGTCACTTACTCTTTTCTCTTCTTTTCCCGCCTGATTTCTTAAGCTGGAGTAAGACTTGCCCTCGACCTTCCATAACACTCATGTTGTATGTCTATTGACTGCGAGCCATACAAATGAGGTGGCGGCATTGTTGTTTGTTCGGTGTCGTTCGGTCATCCTCGCCTCTAGTCGGTAGGTGCGCGGGGACGCCAGTTGCGCCTTCCCGACAGTATACCCGCGGTACGCGCCTCTGCTACACGTCGGGATGCCTGCGTCGCTGTCTTCTCTTCTCCCGACGCCGTCAACCCTACTAGTCTAGCCCATGGATGGGATAACGCCCGATTACCAGGTAACGTTCTCCTCCAACCTGCAGCAAGGCGTCACTTCCTATGACATGTAATGTTTCTCTACTTCTTCACGATTGAAAACGTTCTGCGAAAACTTACTGAAAAGTGTATATTAACATATAAATCTAAATCCATGACGTATGAACAGCATGGAGCTTGTTAATAAAATCGTTCAAATTAAGTTTCATTCCGAAGAGAGTACGTTCATTTTTATTAAAATAATGAAATTAAGATTCCATGATGGGTGTTTCCAACGTTACTTCACAAAAAAGCGCGAATTATCCCCGTAGAAATGAGGAATTAAAATTTTAAAGAATTCCCATTATTATTATTATTATTATTATTATTATTATTATTATTATTATTATTATTATTATTATTATTATTATTTGTATTTAAGGTCCCCCTCCCAGACGTTGGTTGTTACTACGATATACGCTCTTAGGTCCTGTGCCACGAGAAAGAGTTTCTGGGAATTGTGGGTGTTTGCCCATTCTTCGATATCATTTAACCTGGAAAGTTTATTATTATTATCTTTATTATTATTATTATTATTATTATTATTATTATTATTATTATTATTATTATTATTATTATCGAAACATACGCAATGAAATAAGATAATAAAACATCTTGAAGTTATATACTCGCAAAAGGGTTAAAATGATGGAAGGTTCCAATTGAGAAATTTAGAATTTTAACTTATTTTCTCACAATCGATTAATGGGCATAAATACGCTTGTGATGTGAGAGAACACCTAAAGTACATTTAGTTCAGATCTGGTGGCATTAAAATCGATCTTTAGCTTTGGAAAAATACGAGGTAATTAATTGATATTGACTATTGATTGATGCTAGATCAAAGCAGCTAATCACTCAGTTATTTAATACTGAGTGTAGGGGAAGTATAACAAATAACATTATTATTTATACTGAGTGTCGGATGTGGATGGCTACAAATAACAAGCGCAGGTATCCGGTTATTTATAGAGCTTCTTGAATCTCTTGTGGGCTGTTTCTGGTACGGTAGGACTTGGAAGGAAATTAAGAATAATAATAATAATGTTATTTGCTTTACGTCCCACTAACTACTTTTACGGTCTTCGGAGACGCCGAGGTGCCGGGATTTAGTCCCGCAGGAGTTCTTTTACGTGCCAGTAAATCTACTGACACGAGGCTGTCATATTTGAGCACCTTCAAATACCACCAGACTGAGCCAGGATCGAACCTGACAAGTTGGGTTTAGAAGGCCAGCGCCTTAACCGTCTGAGCCACTCAGCCCGGCTGGAAGGAAATTAGCCACGCTCTTAGTTAAGGTTCAACCCTACCACTCGACTGGTCTGAAAATAGGAATAGTTGCTCCCGGCAACTGGGTTAGAAAACACTAAATCTCGAATGCAAATTTACAACACACGACCCATGTCGCATAACCGTCTCGCTCGATCTTCTTGAATTTATCTAGAAACACTAATTATAAAGAACGATGTACCTGATATTGAAATGGGAAGCTGATCAACTGTTTCTCACGCATACTGAGCTGCTTCTTCTGGAAGTGTCATATCCTCGATGGACCTTGGCGATCAATCTGGTCCAGGTCTCCCTACAAACATCTGCTCTAAATAATCCAGATGATGATGAACTGGACCACTGACGCAGGTTTCCCAGCCAGGGCCTGTTCTTCCTTCTTTTACTTTTCCTTGAAGTATGAGTTGTTCGAGGTGGTATTTCTCGTTGCGCATAATGTGGTCAAAATATTCTATCTTCCTTTCTTTGATGCTTTGATACTTCCAACATGCCCTGCATAACCGCGTCGTTCGTTACGTCGCGCAACCAAGATATTCCGAGCAAACGTCGATGACACCAGAGCTCAAAGGCATTTAACCGTATAATTATTATTATTACGGCCGTGAATGTCTAAGCCTCCGCAACGTAATACAAAGTGGAGAAGACATAACACTTAAGGAGATGAAGGTTTAAGTCCAGATTACATAATACTTTCTTCATCCCATAGAATGCAGTTCGTGCTGTCTCAATTCTGACATTTATTTCTTTATATTGATTCCATCTCTCATTTAGCGAACAGCCTAAATAATCTATCCTTTGTACTCTTAGCAGTTGTTTCCCACTGACATAGATTGGGTTATATTTGTCACAGCTCCTACCTATGAGCTACAATTACAATAAATTTGTATAGTTCTTGAAACAATGACGCATATTCTACATTAGTTCCAAGAACAATTTTCCCATGAGACTGAAAAACTTAAGCGATTACTTGTAAAATTGTGTTAGGAAATCACTTTTCATCAGCCTACTATGTACCGAGAAATAACTTATTCAGACCTGTTGTGTACGGTGTGAATTTCGAAGCTTCTATAAACTTTTAGAATTTATATTTAACTCATAAGTACTACTGTCGATAACCCTGAATATGATTTACCTTAATTTCCTATTTTCACTCCAGGTAAAATCTGGGGCTGCCGCTACCATCCCACTCCTAGCCCTTTCCCATCCTTGGGTCGCCGAAAAGCTTCAATGTGTGTTAGTGCGACATTAAACCACTAGCAAAAAGGAAAAGAAGTTACAAACAAGTAATTTGATAATTACATATCGTAGAATTCCAGGACATCTCGAGCACTTGGAAATGCGAGAGGATAGTAAAGTGTTGCGATTGTTACACCCATACTTGAAACTAGTATGATTCCCTTGATTGCTGCCTTGGTCTCCGATTGGAATGTTCACATTTACAATGCATAATATAACTCATCCGTAAATATGAAAAAGCTTTCGCTTTCAGAACTTAGAATGAATGTTGCGCCATTATTTTTGAAAATGTATTCCCAAGCAAATAAAATGCATAACGGGCTTTATATTTAAAATCTTTCACTCGAAACTAAATAGAATATTTTCACTTTATCTAAGAAAATATTACTTCCATGGGTATATGTTGTAACAAGCACATACAATCGGTCTCGGGTACATGACGAGGCTGTGTGTTCATATCAAACACAATATTTATGAAAGGTGTGAAGACAACAACCAAACATAGTCACGCGATATAGCAGACGCTCCATTGAGACGTTTATTGCACGCACTGCTCTTGGAGATATAACTCACTAACCTGTCGGAATTTACACTGCGTATATAGGTCGGTAATTACAACTGTGCATGATAGAAGTATCTCAAATAGCATTCGCCCAGAGCCATCATCAAGCGGTGTATGGACAGAATTTACTTGACTAATGGCATGTAGGAGTGGAAATGCAGGATATGTCTCATATAAATTCACTCTACTGTACTTCTGTGAGGTGTATTTATTATGTTTTTAAATGACTATCAACTGCGATATAATTATCTTTACGAGATGACGATCGACTGTTGTTTACTGTTTTCGTTACTCGCGACAGGGCTTGGAAAATTTTAATTAAAGTAAGGCAAGTAAGCTTCCACGGCAGGAGTTCACTATGTTTCTTCACAAAGAAGCGCAAATTCTTCCCATATAAGTGAAAGAATGAAGCTTTAAAAATAATTTCCCTTATTATTATTATTATTATTATTATTATTATTATTATTATTATTATTATTATTATTATTATTATTATTATTATTATTATTATTATCGAAATATGTACATGAATGAATACGATAAGATATTAAAATAATATTTTTATCTTATAAAAATGTCAACAGCAAGGTATACAGGTAGCAGGTAGCTTAGCCGGAGGTGCCGGGTTCGATTCTAAAATAGTTAAAGAAATTTTACCTGGACCTAAGGGGTGCTTCGAGGTCCGGTGAGATGACGGCTCCGGTGTAGAAAGCCAAGAATAATGGTCGAGAGAATTCGTCCCGCTGAAGGCACGTCACCTCGTAATCTGCAGGCTTTGGGGCTGAACAGCGGTCGCTTGGTAGGCCAAAGGCCCCTCGGGTCGGTAACGCCAATGAGACATGCATAGAGCACTAGATGATCAATAGTCCTAGTTTCATCAATAGAAATTAAGTGGTAGTTGTGGTCCAAGAGGAAGTACAGCAACCATCCTATGAGCGAAAATGGAAGAGGTCCGTCTTTCGAAGAATGAAGGTATCGGCAAATAAAGCGGAAGGACCATGAAAGGGATGAAAACGGAAGATTCCCTAGCCCTTGCGAACCTAATACCGCTGAGGTCGGAGGAGAAGAAGAGTTCACCAAGGCCGGTGGGATAGGAAAGATGAAATGAGGAGACTAGCGCAAGTAAGTGGAAGCTATGACAAACTCAGCTCAGAGAATCATGGTCACCAGCTCACACTGCAAAGTTCAGAGCCTTTGAGGTATACTTTTAGTCACTTCTTACTTCAGGCAGCGAATATCTTGGATGTCTTCTACCACCCCCACCCGCAGAGGTGATAAAGAAGATGTTTGGTTTCTAGCACTTGTTAAAGGTGAGCGTGACCCAAGTCAGGCTTTAACAGTCCACAAACAAGTGATGTATTTCAGACTAGGATTTTTAGATTTATCTTGGCATTCCCTGCATCTAACAGTTCCTCCAACTTGTTTGATTCTTGCGGGCGCACAAGATCCATATCAGCTACAAAAGTTTTCGACAGGAGACTCTAATTAAACAACCTTAGTATTGTCGACAATCCCTTTCATGAATAACGTCTTATTATCGTTGTTTAAAACCGCCCCTATTGATTCTAAAGACGTGATATTGACGTTTGTGTTCGATCTCACAAAGTGACAATTTGGTGCAACTCAAGTGACAAAATGGTGGACAGAAGTCAATAGTTATTGATAACCTGTGGAAACGTGGATATCTCAAATTTTATTTATATATTTATTTATTTATTTTACTTTTGCCCTACATTTCTTTCTTTCTTTCTTTCTTTCTTTCTTTCTGCCTTTCTTTCTTTTTTCACACCATTACTTATTTTTGGACTATATGATGTCGGGTCATATTTATTTTAACATTGTAAAATAATATAATCAGAGATGTCAGCAAAATGATGGATTGCCTTCCTATACGCATCGGGATGAAATTCAACTAGAAGAAGTTAATGATGGATTCAAAACGTGAAATAACACATTTTAGTTTCTTTTTTGCTGGTTCGAGGTCTACTAAGCTTACATGAGAGCAATTGAGGAGCTATCTGATGGTGAGGTAGTGGCCCTGGTATAGAAAGCAAAAAATAACGACCGAAAGGATTCTTCACGCAGACCACGCTTCACTTTGTAATCTGCAGGCATTCGAAAATGAGCTTTGGTAGCTTGGCAAGACCCACCAGGCCTGTAGCTTCATGGTTTCTTTCTTTTGGTGTCTGATAATTATATCTCATAATGAAAAACAACGGTAAGTCATTGGGTGTATGGTCAGCATTGAGGCCTTCGGTTCAGAGGGTCCCGGGTTCGAATCCCGGCCGGGTCGGGGATTTTAATCGCCTCTGAGTCATTCTTCTTGCCCGGGGACTGGGTGTTTGTATTTGTCTCAACACTTTCTCTTCATATTCAGACAATACACTATACTATCAACCACCACAGGGACACGCAATAGTGATTACCTCCCTCCATGTAGGGTTGGCGTCAGGAAGGGCATCCGGTCGTAAAACAGGGCCGAATCCACATATGCGTCACAGTTCGTACCCATGACTCCACAGGTGTGGGAAAAGCGGTAGAAACATAATGAACAACAACGGCAGTACACTGTGGTAGGTTGATATTTTAGAAGAACGTAGCATACTATATTGAATATGTGACTCAATAATGTTCCTAGAAAAATATCTTTATTCAATGTAAATCCACGTTAATTATTAGAAATAACACACATGCACATATGGGCTGCATTTCTGTACCTTAATATGCACAGAAGCGTTAAAGCGTTTGGATCAAAATCCGAGAAATATGTGGCTTACAACCTGTCCACGTCGCAGTACAAGAATTAATTCACTCTCTTACAGATAACAACAGTTACTTGTCTTCCAGATCACTGTATGTCCATATAAACGTGTCATTTTCCGCAGAAGCCTAATTACTTTGGAATTATTCGGAGCCATTAATTCATTTAAAGTTTCGGCATTCAAATCAATGCCCAGTCAGCAATCCTGTTAACCACATTTGATTTATTTTATATTTTCTCATAATTGGAGCTTCATGTGTGTTTATGAGGATGAAATGACGACAACGCATCCAACCAAGTCGTAAACTGAACCAGCTACTAGTGCAAATTCAGTTACAAGGCCAACGCTTTACAGCCTGAGCTATGCGTAGATCTATTGTGTAAGGTTACTCAATCAAAATGGGCCTGTCACCTCTTGAAAATATAAGGTATACATGTGTAATGTGATAAAAGACTCTTCGAACTCTTTCTTAGTCCAAATTATATACCATTTTGTATTCTAGTATGCACGATGGATGACTAAACATTTCTACTGTGCACCTGCTTCTAATGTAATCTTAATTTACAATTTAATGTTTATGAGTCGGTTTGGTTAATAGTGTAATGCCACGCAGAGGATTAAAACCTTTGCAACAAAGCGGGGTACGTAGCTGTAGGAGAAGGAACAACCGAATTCTTGCGTTTGTGAGTAATAATATGCCTTTGAACTGTAAGTACGTAGACTATGTGAAGTCATTACAGTTTATTACACGTCTGTTAGCAACAGCTCCTTTCTAAAGAAAATCAGAGTGGTGGTATCTGCTTTATACGCCTAGAAATTAAAGCTGAACTGGTGAAGAGGGTTTGGACTTCAAGATCAAGGACTTAGTACTTAAATCAGCGATGGAGTGTTCTCGAAGCATTCTATTTGTTATATAGATATGTCTTACGGCGAAGTAACTCATGTTTAAAGTGAATACTCAAGGGAATGAACAACGTGTGTCAAATGTTATATGAAAAGTGTGCTCGGGTGTCGGTAAGACTTACGACGTCGTTTATTATTTTTTCTGATTATAAACTTAAGAGTTCATGAAATTAAAGTAACAAAGCACGGATTATACTGATTTCATAATCTCAAATTAGAATATCTTCACAGATGAACATTTTAAAAATCCCTTATTTCGTAATTGCTGACAGTGAAGAATTGACTTTTATTCTTAAAAGGAACCCCTTGTTTAAGAAGGTGGACTACAGTGGTAGAGACATTTTTTTCATTTAGATCTACAACTCAGTGACAATACTGGCACAGTAAACCATCTTTGCCTTTTACTAAAAATGTATCTTACGAATTTTAGTACCACAGATGTAGCCTATATAAACCACTTATTCCATATTTATGGTTTGAGTCTATTGGATACATTAGCAATGTGTAAACAACCTTAGAACTGCTTTGTCGAGGATTTTTTTAAATTTGCTTTACGTCGCACCGACACAGATATGTCTTACGGCGACGATGGGATAGGAAAGACCTAGGAATTGGAAGGAAGCGGCCGTGGCCTTAATTAAGGTACAGCCCCGGCATTTTCCTGGTGTGAAAATGGTAAACCACGGAAAACCATCTTCGGGGCTGCCGACAGTGGGGCTCGAACCCACTATCTCCCGATTACTGGATATTGGCCGCACATAAGCGACTGCAGCTATCGAGCTCGGTTGTCGAGGATTTAACTCAGGGTGTATATGGCTGCACAATCTATACTCCCTAGGAATACTACAGGCTTACGCCGTTCCGCAATGATTTATTGAATGAGGTCTTTGGTCTTATCTGCTGTGAATGTTTTAGAATTGAATATTTACAAGCCATCTTCCAAATAAATTAGGATGCAAATGGTAGATTCCATTCCATATGCCTGCAAGAGCTGTACGTTATTGGTGTATATTAATTCCGTAGTTGTATTGGCCTATAACCCGTGTACATTTGGTGTTCGTAAATTCCGTATGACATACCTTTCTATTATGCTGTCTGTATCGATGTGCGTGTATTTGTTATTATCTGGAACTAGGCCAAAGAAAACCCAGAGCGGTGCAGCCCTCATGGCACTTGATTACGACGCGACAACCACTTAGTCCGAAGGTCTGCAGATTACGAGGTGATGCGTGGTCAGCGCGACGAATCGGTACAGCCATTGTTCTTGGGTATCCAGATCGGGGTAGTTATCCGGCCATCACGTGGTTACTAACTTGTTCTCACACAGGGTGGTTAGACCTCGGTCCAGCCCTTAGATCCGGATAAGAATCACTGACCCGATGGGGAATCGAACCTGGAGCCTCCGGGTAAGAAGCGGGCTTGCTATCCCTAGACCATGGGGCCAACCTTGAGCTAGGAATAGAAAACAGTTCTCAATACTCGAAATATATAAACACAATTTTTAGTTAGATATGTTGAGGGTCTGCATTCAAGGTAACCGCAAGAAGTTATTGTGCCACAGGATATTTTCATTAGGTTTTGATTTATAATCCTCTCACGATACTTTCTTTATATCATTTCTTAATCATATAGATTCTACGCCTACACTACAGATCCTGTCAAAATAGTTTCAACTTTACAACAGATGATGTAGTTGTCAGTGGCATTTAAGCCCTATTATTTCTGTTTTTAAAGTAATCCTAATTCTCAATAGAACAGAACATACATTAGAAACATGGACTCTTTCTGTGTAGTGATAAAATATCAGTACGTTATGAATATTACCTTACTTTCTTGCCTTGACTTTATCCTATGTTCGAAGTTTAACTTCTTTTGTTTACCATAACGATCGTCAACAGTTTCTTGTGCTTAGTGAATATTACAGTACGTCCCTTTGAAAACGTGTGTGAAGGTGTATGGCGTTTAGGTGTGTGTATTTGTTATAAATTAGCTCCGTAATTTGGAAGTGGCTGCGCACTTAATGTTACCTGCCATCTAGCCATCCATCTGAAATTAAAATCGGAACTGTATGGAAGAAACTGGGCTAGGAGTTAATCAAATTCAAAAATTTAAAATGTAGTTTTACACTTGATTGTTGGATATGTAATGGGTACGTTGAATCACAACTGACGATAATCTGATGCGGGTGGTTAATGATAAGTGAGATATACTGTAGCTAAATTTTATCTAAGGAGGATAAGACACTCAGGAAGGGATAGGCACTCATGACTTGTTTACTGGTTTCGAGGAAAGTTATGACACAGGAAGAAATATTCCAAACGGATTAATGTTGTAAGGCGATGATACTTTTATCAAAGGATAGGATGAAGTAGCTCAGATCTGTTTCTGACGACACATAGAGATTACAACGCTGTAAAACATATTTGTTGCTTTCATTGACCTGTCTCAATCTCATTCTTGGCTTTGAAAATAATGAGTTACGAGTACTGCTAGTACCACCATTTCTTAATGTAGCTGGTGATGTGATGAGTGTTGTGGAGGTAGTTGCTCAAAGGGTTCGTTGATGAGTGCATTTCGGTGGGCTCGGCGGACTAATACGAATACGCCTTCTGACTCAATGAGATTTTGGGCATCCAATAACCGTTTGGACTCAGAACTCAGCATACATAGGATGACCAGGAAGGCTGCATCAAAGCAGCTTATGCGTTAGTGATGAAAGATACAGCGTCAACACAACACGGGGAGAATGATTCCATCTGTGTTTTCAATTCAGGATAACACTTGCTTGTTTTATTTGAACATGGAAGTAAATTATGTTCTTACCTTGAAGCAGCCTCTCAAATGAAGAATGTGCCCAGCGGAATTTATGTAACGTGCCGGAAGCCAACGACTTTGAGCAGTCTCATTTAAAGAAAGCTCAAATGACACCGATCTCAGTCAGAATTGAGCGCACTATCTCTTGAATTAGTGACCAACGACGAAACGACTGGATCGACTTAGGATATCATATTATCATCTAGAACTAACAGACATGTATAAAGTAAGACGACACCAGCAATGAAGAAATAAAGTTAGAAAGGGGTGAATGAAGTATAATTAAAACCGATTATTCAGTACTCTAAACGCAGCCTGAAGTATTAAAGACGATACTGTAATTTACAAGAAGCGAAATACCGTATATAATATATTTGTACTCAAAATGGCGGACTTCGTACTGATTTCCGTAGTGGGTGAGAATTATTACTCCAGTGTAAGCCAATCAACCCGTTATTTTTGAAGAACTGTGACAAATAAATCAACCATTTGCTGGATCTATATTACACGAAAGTGTTTCTAATGTATTTTAACTTACTGTTCAGAACCTTCTTAAACAACTATTAATTTTATGTGCAAGTTTCTCTTAGACATACATCAGAAATCTTCAATGCTAGATGGCACAGAGTTAATTCTTAACATGTTGGAAATGTTTTACATGTTGTCTCTTTTACTGCCTGAACTACTGTGCACATAGAAGGAAGAAATCGGGAGGTTATAGAAAGTTATTTTAATATAATGGTGAAAGATTCTTGGGAAAAAATTTACCATGTAAACGATACAGACATCAACTCAAAACCAAACGGTCCTTATGTAAGTACGACAAAACAGATTACAAGCTCTTATTTTCCGACTGTTACAGAAACTCTGTAGCTCATATTCAAGTACTTAATTGACGTGTTACTTCTACTGGAAATATCCAAAGTTTAACAATATGCGACGATAAACCCTGCTGTACTTTGTGACATTGACTAAGGGTGGTGAGAGTCTGATCTTAGGAAACATGGAGTGCACCCTGGAAGGATAATTATCTATTTATTGCATGAAAGGTTAAGAGAGAGAAAGAGCGAGAGAGAGAGACTAACGATTGAAATTATTCTACAGAAATAGTGTACAAAAGATATGAGAGACACTGGTGAAGATGAAATAAGATCTTTTATTGTAATATAGAACTTGTAAGTAGATTAATACCTAATTTTAAAGGGACAAAACTCTTTGAAACTGCAATCAGTGACTTCGCAATACTGCATATTATATCAGTACTTCTTCAACAATGAGATTAGCGATATTTTCAAGCATTTCCCGTTGGAACATACTATTATGGTGCTCTTTTGTGACTGTGCGTGATACATGAGGGAAATCATCACCGGGCTTCTAACTTTTATGTTCCTCATAAAATGCGCTTTCTTTCCTCATATTCTTCACGAACTTGCGTCACTGAGTATGACGATAATGTGTACGTTGCGTAGGTAAACTGATGGATAGATACCTCTGCCTTCCGTCGAATATATTACTCAACTCATTTCATCAAGATCCTAATGTTTACTGATTCCTAATAAAGCGTAAACGTAAACTGATGCTAATCCTCATGTACTAATTCTTATTTCCAATACATCGTCACCGAATAACATTTTTAAGACTGGTTCATATGTTTGGTCTGTTTAATATTTATTGACATTAGACGGGAAATACAAATTAGAACAGCTCGTTTATAAAACACAATACAGTCTTAAAAATTACTCTATCGTAATAACACTCTGTCAGTATCAATACATTATCTAGTTTCTTTCAGATTGGAAATCGTATTTTTTGTGTATTTCAATATATATAAAATATATAAAATTAATCGAAAATAGGGTCGAATCCATACTCTTTGGGGTCGCTTGGAGAATAATGACACTCCCGATTTTTTAAAGTCCAGGTTCAGCCCCTTTTGGGGTGAGGAGGCGAGTGGGAAGTGATATATCAAAATCGAAAATAGTGTCGAATCCATACTTTTCGGGTTCACTTAGATGAATAGTGACACTCCGGATTTGGGGTCGCTTGGAGAATAATGACACTCCCGATTTTTTAAAGTCCAGGTTCAGCCCCTTTTGGGGTGAGGAGGCGAGTGGGAAGTGATATATCAAAATCGAAAATAGTGTCGAATCCATACTTTTCGGGTTCACTGAGATGAATAGTGACACTCCGGATTTTTTAAAGTCCAAGTTCAGCTCCCTTCGGTGAGGGGCAGGGGGAGGGATATATAAAATAATCGCAAATAGTATCGAATCTTTCTTTTCAGGGTCACTGAGATGAATAGTGACACTCTGGAAATTTTGAAAGTCTAAATTTAGCCCTCTTTGGGGTGGAGGACGAGGGTGGAGTGATATATGAAAGTAATCGAAAATAGTGTCGAATCCATACTTTTCGGGGTCGCTTGGATGAATAGTGACACTCTGGATTTTTAGAGTCCAAGTTCAGCCTAAATTAGGGTGGTGGTGAGGGGGGAGTGATATATAAAAATAATCAAAAATAGTGTCGAATCGATAGTTTTCGGGGCGCTGATATAATTAGTTTAATTCAGAAATTTTTATAATATCAAGATCAGCCCCTTTAGGGCGGGGGCGAGGGGGTTAGTGACATTAAAATAGTATCCCTAATTTTCGGGGTCGCTGAGATGCATAGTGACATTCCGGATTTTTAAAGTCCAAGTTCAGCCCCCTTGGGTATAGGTATGATAAAGGGTGAAAAAAATAAAATGACCAAAATGAGCGAGATCATGGATGTATCTGTGTATTTTGCAGCATAGCTGTCAACTAAATTTAGTGCAGATATTAGACTACTTACTATCTGTAAAAAGTGGTGTGGGTGCAAGACAGCCCCAGAAACCCTATGGGAAGGGGTAAAATATAAATAAAAAACAGTTACATCGTCGAAATCCATAGTATTTAGGACTACTAAACTTATGCCTATCTATTTGGATGTTTTTAGAGTTTATTTTTCCTAGCTCTAATAAGAGTGCTGTGCAATTCTTTGACACCTGCTTACTAGATGCTTACTATAGCCATGCAGATTATCTGTGAACTCTACACTGTTCAAGTTTTCCGTTCTCTTGGTCAAAAGATTATTCTGTACTTACAGGCACAGAAAAGTGGTTGATAGTAGTGAGGCAGCTCACTTTACTGTGGATTGCCTGGATGCGAAGTATCTACTACTTTCAATTTCAAAAGGTAGCTGTTCCGAGAATACATTTCCCAGCAGACTATACTAATATATACTGGTGCATTTCTTATTTATTACGCCCTAAACTTATTCCATTGCATGTTTTTCTTCATTCACTTTTGAGCTCCTTTACCAAGCTGGTTTAGATTAAAACATGTTCTATCATTATTCCTATCAGACGACGTAATTTCTTAACTCTGTTGAAGAACCTACTTTCGAAGGTGCTCTACAAAGCGATTAATAAGTTGGGATCTGATCCTGCCGCTGATATTGACTATGCTCAGTGCGATGTTATCACTTTATCTTAGTTCCAGAATAGCCATCCCTACCACATGCTACATACATCAGCAATCCTGACGTAAGTCACTACCTCTCATACCAGTCGACCTTACGAAGTTGAGTGAGTCATATCACCTACAGCGTTGCCAACCTCCCAAAATTGAAAAACCGTACAGAAATTATAAACAAACACATTCTTTAACGTAAAACCGCATGGTACTGATTTTATCCCAAATACGTACACTAAAATTAATAGAATGCATGAAATAATAGCAAACAGCAATGATGTCAAATACGAATAGGAAATGCCTGTTTTAGTACCCTGTAAATGGTCCATGGTTCTAAACGGTATATTGTGTTCCGCGGAAAAATCCGAGAGTTTTATTTCTGCACTGTGGGCTAATTTCTGAACACTCGCTACGTTAGTCTCTTCGTTGAAAACAGCCTTGAAATTGCTTTGACAGGTAAGGGATACAACCTTCATGCTTTTAGTATGCTTTTCACTTTTGTTCTGTATTTTTATATTACTTAATTCCGACACAAATGTCACGTTACAAACTTTACACTTTGCCCTATCCTCGCACGTTGGATCAAGACGCAACCATTTTTATACTCTTTTATACTGTCTCATGACTGCCTGTACATTTGTTTCCTTCTGGGTGTTTTAACACTTTTTTGGGTGTTGAAAGACCTGCTTCACTTTCGTAATCAGAAATGCTAGTGGCTTTACGTCGCACGGACACAGGTAGGTCTTATGGCGACGATGGGATAGGAAAGGCCTAGGAGTTAGAAGGAAACGGCCGTGGCCTTAGTGAAGGTACAGCCCCAGCATTTACCTGGTGTGAAAAAGGAAAACCACGGAAAACCATCTTCAGGGCTGCCTACAGTGGGATTCGAACCCACTATCTCCCGGATGCAAGCTCACAGCCGCGCGCCCCTAACCGCATGCCAACTCGCTCGATAAATCAGAAATGAACACCATCTTTATTTATTTAACATAATTAATACATGGTAAGCTCACCCACACGAAACTGAAGCACTACGCTGTCACGCAAAATATTTTGTAAGTATATCTCAATATTACTCATTAGAATGACAAAATAACATTATCTATAAATTTTGGCACTAAATTCTGCACTGTTGCCCGTTTGATGTTACACCACACTTCACGTTGTCAATGGCTGATTAAGAAACGATTGTCGGAGTTCGGTGTGAGCTGATTCAAAGTGTGGCTGTGAACGTAATATATAGGACTAAGAGATCCACAGTTGATAAAGTTTGATATAGGTTAATCCCGGCAGCAGAGTGAGACAAAGTCCCACCAGTCAGGATATACAGACGCATCATTGGATAATGCGAAACAAGCTCAGAGATGAACTACAACACTCAAAGCTTGGGAGTGTCCTAGAGAAAAGGAAGCCACCTCATACATGTCTTGGAAATGAGGTATGTTCAAACAGGAGAAAAAAAAAAGGTTGCATAAAAATCTTAAAATTTCCAAGAATAAAAAATGTCCACTTAAAACTTTCGCAGCAACGTTCGAACATTCGAACCGTACACCGAACAGAGAGGACTGGAAACCGAAAATGTATGGTTCAAACCGTACGGTTGGCAACGCTGATCACCAGTCTATATCATATCCCAAAATGACTCATATTTTATGAAGCATTAATAACACTGAAATTTTCTATAGATACTCGTACCGTTACTTACTGGAATCTTAGGTTGTGTGGAAAGGTAAACAACTGATGAGGATGCACGCCACGCTGTACTCCTGCTATGATGACAGCCTGCTAAGCCCAAACGAAAAACATTGCCCGAATATTCACAAGCAACGCACCGTACGCCTGATCACACTCCAACACGAAGTCTTCCGAATTGTGCGTAGTGACGCTGACTCAACCAGATAGACTGCTCCCCTCTCCCCGCGGGAGATGGTACGGTTACCACCATCACGGCCACAGAACGTAGCAACTGACAGTAGGCGGTTAGGCGGTTTATGTTTTCCTAACCGGTAATATGCGCCATAATCAATTATCATCAACAACAAAATTGTAGATGGGTTCGTTTTGGATTATTTGATTAAAACCCAATTAGATGGGTTATTGGCTGTCCACTACACACACCTCTATAATGCAATTCAACCACCACTGCTCCTAAACATTCTATCAATTCGTCTTTTCATACTACTTTCTGTTGTCCGTTTCTCGTACCAAAAGTTGTATCTTGTGACCGTATGAAAAGTATGTTTGCTTGTATATTCCTTTAAGGACTAAAGACATCGAGTACATTAATAGAATTTATACAACTGCGAAGCGCAGCTCTGAGTTTGCATTCGGAAGATCACGGGTTCCAACTTAGCTGTCGGCAACCGCCAAGATGTTTCTCCGTGGTTTCCCATTTTCACACCAGGCAAATGCTGGGGCAGTACCTTAGTTAAGGCCAGAGCCGCTTCCTTCCCATCCCATTGTCGCCATGTCGGTCCGATGTAAAGCAAACTGTAAAAAGAAAAAAAAAATCACCAGCGAAGGTATATTTCACAAAATATTCAATAATTCTGCAACTGTTTGAGGAATTTCTCAGAAATTTGGCCGATATGTACGAAATTATTGAGCATTTCGCGAAAAATGAAAGAGAAAGTTATGTGAATATAACTCCGTGGCAAAAGTTGCCCATGAATAGGGCCCAGGATCGTGAGTACCAATGTGAGGACCTCATGATCGACCGAAGAAACGACGGCTAGACATAATCAAGAAGGATGTGAAAGTGACTGACCTCAGATCTGAAAATGTCCCCAACGGAAGGAAGTGGCGAACGGTGACAAGACAAACCAACCTTGTTTTTTCTTCTTTCTACAAGTTGCTTTACGTTGCACCGACACAGATAGGTCTTATGGCGACGATGGGACAGGAAAGGGCTAGGGGTGGAGAGGAAGAGGCCGTGGCGCCAATTAAGGCACAGCCCCAGCATTTTCCTGGTGTGAAAATAGGAAATCACGGAAAACCATGTTCAGGACTGCCGACAGTGGGGTTCGAATCCACTATCTCCCAAAGACTGGATACTGGCCTCACTTAAGCGACTGCAGCTATCGAGCTCGGTGATTCCTTGTTTATTCGTTGACTAACAGAATAAATAATGCAGCTGAAACAACAAACAACGCATGAGGTACAGAGGAGTGTTGTACTCAAATGCCACGTTTACTATTCTGAGTCGAGCATGCATATATTCGCGAAAATGCAAATATCTCAAAAGAAAACTACTGAGATTTTTTTCACCAGAGTTGGTTGAGAGACGAAATAAGATGGAATCAACCAGTTGAAATTTTAATAAAATCAGCAAAGTGGAAAGTTATCCTTAGTACCAATGTTCAAGTGTGTATATGGAGGGTGCTTGAGTCCAAATAGCGAAAGTGGCCCTTAACAAAGATATCAACCTGCCATATTCCTTGAACTAATGCGGAAATTACAGAAGACAATTTCAGAAATGACCGACACAGGGACTCGACGATAATCCCAAGCACGGTACAAACACAGGAAGCAATTTTCATTGTATTATTAGGGTTCTACTAACATAATACACGTTCAGAGGTCGACGGGTGTTAAATTTTCCCCGTATGATTCTCCACGGTAAATGTCTAATTGAAATACAATCCAGAATTAAGAATTACATTCCAAATTCAAGTGAAGTGAAAACTCTTAATTAAGAGATTACCAACATTGGAACAAAGCAACATTTTCAGTGTCTTCATCTTGAGAGAGGAAGTCCAATAGCTTGCTGGCTGACGTAATTAAATATACCCTATAGAGCTGGCTGAGTAGAAAGTTCTTACAGCGTAGATGAATCCGACGATATACTCTAGTACTTGTGTCAAGTTCATCATACAAAATATAAACTCTTCATGACCATGGAAAAGGTTTTCTTTTAAGTTTCAGATTTTTGGGGAACCTACTGCTGCCAACCCAATATTTTTGAGACCTCTTAGAAATTTTCCTTCACCAAATATTCATGCGCCCTTGTTCTTCTAGTCTTTCAGGTGTGTATATCTGTAAAATAGGACAGAGGAACTGGTTATTGTTTGTCAATGAGATGAACATTGCAATGGTGTTGACGTGAAAATTAAAATAAAAGGGAGTGAAAGAAATAAAGGATTTTAACTCTTACGGTTTTATAATGGTTACTACACCAGCAGGATAGGTCTACTAAATATCTTTCCTGTCTATTTTTAAATAGGCCTTCTGTACAGTTTATCTACAGGAATAACACCTGAGTGATTTCAGTCTGTTTTGGAGGTTCAGCGATTGTGACTGATGTATAATAGCTCCATCCGCTTGAAGGTAGTGGAGGGCCCTAAAGGAGTGTAATATAAAGGATCCGATTATTCATAACCTCGGCACTGAATGAACGAAAGTGGTTGTTTCTGTAACCACCCACCTTTATCCTCTGGAATTAACACTGTACTCATGTACGCCGTAGGCTTAATGGACCTCAGAAATCTGTGCCTTACTGAGGTGGAAGTGTTGTTTCTGAATTTTTCGTATTACTTCCTAGTGTGTCCGCCTCTGTGGTGTAGTGGTTAGTGTGATTAGCTGCCACCCCCGGAGGCCCGGGTTCGATTCCCGGCTCTGCCACGAAATTTGAAAAGTGGTACGAAGGCTGGAACGGGGTCCACTCAGCCTCGGGAGGTCAACTGAGTAGAGGTGGGTTCGATTCCCACCTCAGCCATCCTGGAAGTGGTTTTCCGTGGTTTCCCACTTCTCCTCCAGGCGAATGCCGGGATGGTACCTAACTTAAGGCCACGGCCGCTTCCTTCCCTCTTCCTTGCCTATCCCTTCCAATCTTCCCATCCCTCCACAAGGCCCCTGTTCAGCATAGCAGGTGAGGCCGCCTGGGCGAGGTACTGGTCATACTACCCAGTTGTATCCCCCGACCAAGAGTCTGAAGCTCCAGGACACTGCCCTTGAGGCGGTAGAGGTGGGATCCCTCGCTAAGTCCGAGGGAAAAACCGAACCTGGAGGGTAAACAGATGATGATGATGATGATGATGATGACTTCCTAGTGTACGGCATCGACTACGAAGTCTCCGATTAAATACTAGGTAGGTAAGGGTTATTCTGCCCGAAGGTAGGTCCGAACCTCCGCAGAGGCGTTCCTGAGCCGGAGTTTACGTGCGGTAGGGTGGCCAGTTCCTTTCCGCTCCTCCATTCCCTTACCCCCCCCCCCCCCCATCAACAGCGCGTGGCAACCCATCCAACTCCTGACCACGCCCAATGTTGCTTAACTTCGGAGATCTCACCGGATCCGGTGTTTCAACACGGCTACGGCCGTTGGCGATTAAATAATAAATGAGTAGTAAAGTACTTTTTCACGAACATTCATATAGTATATAATTTTCAACACACTGGTTAAAGTTGTATTTTGAAAATGATATCTGTTTTCCTTAATTTCTAAATCACAAAAGATTGTTGTGGACTGTGGTGAGTGATTTGAAAAAGGTAGCGATACAATGGGGATTAGTTTCACGCGGATGGGACGCCAACAAAAGCGAACTAGAGGTTCACCAACATCAAAGACAAATGCAAATGTTCCCCGCCCCCTTTTCTCCCACCTACGTCATAAGGTACAGTGTGTGGTGCTCGATGAAGCGGCTCAAACTCTAGATCAATATTTGCCCCAACCATGCAGCATAAAGAGCAGGCTAATTTTCCTCGTTGGCTGGTAGGCCAGCCCTACTTTTCCTCTGACCGTGAAGGTCTATCAACCTTGATTACAGTTTTACTTGTAGACATCCCAATGCGATTCTTTAACTATGTCGTGTTAAACCAACGTTGGAGGCGGCCACTTATCAAAGGTTGAGCCAACAAAGCCTAATGTTTTCTATTTTAGTACCAAGAGACGGCTCTGGTAACAATATAGTTATGAATCTAGAATTCAGACTGTTCTGACATTTGAGGTTAGTTAAACAAGACTAGAAAGTTACATTCAATCGAGATCGTAGCCCAGATTTATTTTACTGAAAGGTCTTTAAACAATTCCTCTATGAGCAGCTTGTTGGCTTACGAGTGGCCAGTCCAGTACGCTCATTTACATGTAGGTTTATTTCCTTCACTTTTCTATCCGACTTACCAAGGTCTGTGCTTCTTTTCTTCCGGCTGAGATCCAGGACAAAACAAATTTCTTTTATAAATTAGAACATTCATTTTTCGACGGATCAGAACTCCTCTCAACTTCCGTTCTCTCCAGCGCCTGCTTCTATATACTGGTAGGCCAATGTTAGCCGATCGATGGTGATAATATTAGCATTGCTGGATGCGGTAGTGAACGGTCAGCTGTTGATGGTCCTTTTAGTAGTGATTACTTCGCATAATAGGAAAATTTGGTGTGTGAGCGATCCAGTTAGTGGGAAAAATTATTTGTTTGATGTTTGTTGGAAGTATTTATGCTGAGTAGTTCTTCGATGTACGGTAGATAACGTACTCTGCCGTACCCAGGGGTAATAACCCTCTAGGACGATGCCTCCATTCCTGTTTAAACATCCGACTAACTCAGGTTTGGGCAGAGAGGTTGGTTGATTGTCGATGGACAAGTATAATGGTCGAAGTTTATCGCTTAATCATAAGTATATGACAGGAATAATGGAGGTTAAACACGAATGAGAAACAATATTATGGGATAGGATGAGTTTATTAATAAAATAACCCCGAATCATATTAACACAAATGAAAATCAAATAATAAAAATGATAATAACATTATCTCAAAACTAAAATTAAAAACGATATGGACATTAAAACGATAATTACTTAAATAATTAAATGCAAAATGAAAGTTCAAACACAACATGAAATATTCGTGAACTTTAAATGACTTTCCAATGTTCATGTTCATAATAATATTCGTATTCGTATGCTTATACGTATCTGATTCGCATGGAGTAGCACGATGTTAAGTATCATAATTAATACGGATTTAAATTCCGGAGAGTCGTCGCCAAAGTTAACATAAAAAGAAAATTAAGACGCAATGGGACATGATATGAATTATGAAAAATACTAGTGGAATTTCCCTACGCTATATTTACAATGAACACAATATAATTAACGTATCTCAAATATTTACATCGGATTAGGAAAGGGAAATCTTACATACTACACTGACTCGACGTGAAACGCGGTTCACCAAAAGATCTAGTGAAAATTGGATTGACCACCTACATTCACTCAGCACTCGGGCTGTTCCCCATTAAACAACGAGACAACATATCAAAACAACATGAAATTGCACAAAACACCATCCTGTAAGAGAAAACATATATTATCCTTTATTAACATGTGGAAAGCAATGGGCAACATCGTGTTCCTCTCCTGCATTTGCGCACCGAAAAGCGCGTTCATCTGTCACACATTTCCTGCTTTGCTGTGGGTTGAAAGGAAATGTTATAACTCAATACTGCACTGAGGCTTGGTTACTGTTCGACAAGATTGCATTACGGAAATGACATCTCATTCACGCTGTCTATGTAAACACGGCTGATAAGTAAACCTGTAAGACGAGCTCATATTTCCTCAACGGCTCGGAAATTCACATCTTGCTAGCATGCTATAATAATTTAACACACACATCAGACTCACTGGCCTGACATTAATTTCCCGTCAATTCTGATTCACAATAATATCTCAGAATACAATTGCAGGGCTATATTCACTGCACATCACTCTTATCACTTCATCAGGCACGCAATCAGCCTGCATAATCAACTTCATAAATCAGCATACAATAAATCCTCTTATATTTCTTACAATCTCATCAGCCTTTCTCATTATAAATCCAGGTTTGATTCCCATTCAAATCATTGTACGAAACACTTTCCAACCCACATTGGAAGACTCCTTTCTCATTCACCGTTGCGATACAGCTCCACAAGTGTTACAGCTCCTGAAATAACATACATCATGCAATCGAACAGTTACTAACTTTCTAAATTAAAAGAAAAAATGAATTTACTCTCAACGCAGCAAATGTTTAACTCAGAAAGTGCATAATCTTGTCAATATAATCCTCCTATCTCTAACGTACAAGAATATCGGAATAATACTAAGCTAATTAACATGCATAAAGTCACAAAAACCCAAAATAAAACCTAACAACTCCCTCAATATCCCGTCTAACTAATCGTAAAGTAAGATAAAAATATAGAAATCATGCTTTCCCTCCTATCCGTATCTACAGCATCACAAATGTAAAATAAACACATGCCGTCAGGCAAAAATTACGTTAAAGAAAAATCCCTACACTAAACTTCACTAGTATTTAAACATAATTCATATAACATGCCATCTAATTTAAAAACATGCGTCTTATCTATGAAGAATCTCTGGACATTGGCAACGGCTCATATCCTTGCCCTCGTGATGTCCTATTCCATGATCACCACAGCTTTAACACATGGAAACAACCTTCTTTCTTCTATGGGCGGTGCCATCTTCTTGATGAAAATTCCTGTACACTGCAACACAGAAAACGTCAAGTAAACACCTCTTCACCGCTCGATTTGCACGTGTCGAATAAACCCTTGTTAGCTGTGAACTAAGCCAACATTAATCTGACAGAACAAACACACGTCAAGTTAATATGAGACACAATTAGGGTTTTATACAGTTAGTTAGAGCGGCTCGCGGTTCGGCACGAAATTTCTTCGCGTCACGCGACCGATACGAAAATGCAATACAGCTGAGCAGCTCTTCTTCACTCACCAGTCTGCGGCTGATATTACCGTCTATTACTTTGGAGTAAAACTTTGCGTCATAATGAAATCGGCAATTAAGCACTGCACCAGTTAATTGAGCAAACTTCACAACTAAAAGCACTGTTTCTCGGTCGAAAAGACCATACACTGTTATATATCTATCCACGTGGCAACATTCGCGCACAAGTATCAGAGCAGTACAGAACAACGTTCACACCACGGCGGCTCCCACAATCAGAGTGACGCTCGCAAAGCTTGGGACGCTTGAGAAGCTTGGCTAACGCCGTTGTAGCTATGGGATTCCCGCATGTTCAAAGAAGCAACCAATCAGCGTGCTTGCTATTCACAATGACTTTTATATTAAAATTAACATAAAACACACTCCAGATGTTATAAAAAATGACTCAGATTATTTCTATAGCATATTCCTTATTATTTTATACTTTCCGACCTGTGAACATCCGTCAACTAACAGAACTGATTCCTTTATAGCGATGTCTTCTTTATGCAGATATCCATATTGGTCAACCTGGGATTTTAATTCCGCGCGATCCAAACTCCATATTGGCCACACCCACGCGTTCTAATTGGCTGAATATTCCTCTTGGCCAACGTCTTCTACACGTGCCGAGATGTGCTAACTTCTGGTAGCGCTAAGCCTTTCCCACGGTCCCAGGGAAGCATCGCGCAATATTTATTTAATATGGCAAGTATAAATCTGACTGTCTCTTATGGGCCGTCAGGATACGGGTCAGTACTGTACGTTACGTAGATTATTATTATTATTATTATTATTATTATTATTATTATTATTATTATTATTATCATCATCATCATCATCATTAATATAATTAACAAATGCATCGCAATTGGAAAATATCTCGGTGGCAATGGTCACTTACAGTAGTGTGATAATAGAGTTAAACCCTGATTACTCTACTACTACTACTACTACTACTACTACAAAAACAAGAGTACAACAAACAATTCTATGGAAAGAAAATATTACAAGAAATTCTAGTCTACTGGTTTAACATTTTGTATCCAGCATCATCTATATAAATAAAATCGTAATGACCGTGTGTCTGTACATTGGCTATTTGGACGAAATTTCTGTACAGTTATCCGTCTCAGGTGTAATAACGACCAAATGCATATTTTTTTAGCTTTGGTGTCTGTTTGTCTGTTTGTTTGTGTGTTTGTCTGTCTATAACTTGAAAACTACTGGATATATTTCTACTACCAAACTTATATTTAGAATCCACCTGTCCTTGGGTAGGTTTTGGGGCCAATATTGTTTATAAATCCCTGAACTGACTGGGGGTTTATACGAAACCGAAACGATGATTTTACACTCACACAACATATACACAACCAAACTTAATGGAAATCTAATGCCTTAATGGAAATAAATTTATAAACCATTTTTCTCATGTGCATCATTTCGATACGAGGAAAATAACTTCCGAGGATTACTAAAAGTTTGATGTATAGTGGTTCGTGACATCGTTCTCTATTGCTAGAAGAAATATCTGCAGGTATACCCCTAACACTCTGTATAATAATAATAATAATAATAATAATAATAATAATAATAATAATAATAATAATAATAATAATAATAATAACGTTAAGTGCTTTACGTCCCACTAACTACTTCTACGGTTTTCTGAGACGCTGAGGTGCCCGAATTTAGTCCCGCATCTCTCCAAGATGGGTTTAAGTGCTATAATAGCTTCTCTCGTTCCTACTCCTTTCCTGAACCCAAACTGACCATCATCTAGATTCTGCTCAATTTTCATTTTGATTCTGTTTTTTAATATGCATGTGAATATTTTTACTGCATGTGAAACAAGGCTTAGTATTCTGTAATTGGAGCATTCTGTTGAATCTCCTTTTTTGTGCAGAAGTACTGCTTTGCTTCTACACAATCCTCTGGCATATCTCCGTTTTCATAGCAGTACTGGGTGATTTTGAAAAGTTCATTCTTCAGCTATTTTCCAGAGTTTTTCCACAGTTCAGCAGACAGTTTGTCTGGTCCAGGAGCCTTTTCCTTTTTCAGCTGTTGCAGTGCTGTTTCGAATTCAATTCTCATTATGGGAGGACCTAGTTCTTCTTGTGAAACCTGCTCTTGTTTTTATGATGTACTCATCTACATTCTCAATTTCTTCTCCATTGTATAGTTCCTCCAAATACTCTTTCCATCTATTCATTACCGCCTCATCTTCTATTAACAGATTTCCTTCCTTATCTTTTATAACACTGGATTTCATTTTAGCCTTGAACTGCGTTCTTTTTACTTGGTTGTATGCTCTATCAGCATTTCCGATTTTCATATTATGTTCTATACTTTTACAAATGTCATCCATCCATTTTTCTTTCGCCTCTCGGCACTTCTGTGTAACTAAGTTTTTTAGTTTCTTACAGTTTATCATTCCTTCTGGAGTATTTTTCCGGCGTTCTTTATTTCTTTCCTGAATGAGATTTTAGTATTTCTTCAGTCATCCAGTTATTCCTGGGTTCAAGCTTATTTTTTCCTAGCACTTCATCTGCTGCCATTGTAAGTGAAGCTTTGACAGCATCCCAATCTGTTTTGTTGTTGTTGTACATGATCGTGTCTGTCTTTTCTTCGAATGCTGCTTGTGCTAATGGAACATTTAACTTTTCTAGATTCCATTTCTTTCTTCTTGGTTTCCTTAACTTCTTCAGCCTAATTCGACATATTGCTAATACTGGTATATGGTCGCTGTCAGTGTCTAAGCCAGGATAGCTATGACATGACGTTACCTGATTTCTGTACCTTCTCTTAACTAGAATGTATTCAATTTGGTATCCGTTATTATCTCCGAAATCCTTCCACGTGTAACGTCTTCTATTAGGCATATCATCAAACAGACACCAAAAACCACTGACACGGTCTAGAGTTGACCTAAAATATATAAAAATAACGCAGAATAAGTGAAATTGCAGACAGTGGACCCCCTGAAATTTTATTCGTAAGATAAAGATATGCAACAACCATTGTCAACCTTATCCAAGTAATTTTAGTGAATGTCAGAGATGTATGATAGCGGAAATTGAATTTTTTTACAATTGGCTTTACATCGCACCGACACAGATAAGTCTTATGGTGACGATGGGACTGGAAAGGGGCTGGGTAGTAAACGGCCGTGGCATTAATTAAGGTACAGCCCGATCATTTGCGTGGTGTGAAAGTAGGAAACGACGGAAAACCATTTACAGGGCTGCCGAGAGTGGAATTCGAACCCACTATCTCCCGAATGCAAGTTCACAGCGGCGCGCTCCTAACCGCACGGTCAGCTTGCTCGGTAATTGATTTTGCATCAATCACCGGTGAATAATAACAAATACGGACACTCGCTGCCTGACGGTTGTACGTTGGTAGCGAATTGTACGCAACATTTTTACTCACCTCGCGTGCTAGTTTTCAGTTGTTTTTGAAAATGGCCAGTAAAATAATGAGATAATGTACCTTGTGATGAGAAATGTTTACTAAATAAGTGCATATCTGAATGTAATGGCAGTCACTGCAACTCTAAGTGTATTGCTTTATGTCGCACTGACACAGATAGGTCTTATGGTGACGATGGGACAGGAAAGGCCTAGGAATGGGAAGGAAGCGGCCGTGGCCTTAATTAAGGTACAGCCCCAGCATTTGCCTAGTGTGAAAATGGGAAACCACGGAAAACCATCTTCAGGGCTGCCCACAGTGGGATTCGAACCCACTATCTCCCGGATGCGAGCTCACAGCTACGCGGCCCTAACCACACAGCCAACTCGCCCGGTACTCTAAGTGTATTACAGAACATCATAGTATAATATTTATATTAATCTACATAATGCTTATTTAAATATTTTTTGTACCTTATTACACCTTGCTAGTTAGACATCTCATCCAATATTATTTCTTAAAATGATTTTCCATTCCTTACCAACAACTGTATTCTAATACGGGACAAGTCTTTTCAGTTTAAACTTTATATATACGAGGGTTTATTCAGAGGGCAACGATATTTTATTTCCCGAAAATATGCCAACACCAAACACGTAATATATTATACATTCGAAAGTATGTTTCTTGGACTTCGTAATTTTGCTGATAGATGGGGTATGGGTCACTGCCTTCGTAATATCCAGGCCGTACTGTACCTCTGATGACGTCACGCTTTGGGGGGGACTTGAAGGCGATACGCATACACTCCGCTTGAATAACACACTCGTTTAAATTACTTAAAGAACTGTTATCACCTTATAAAACCAAAACCTATCCTCAAATATTTGTTAATACTGACATACAATGCATATCCTTCCCCGTAACGTTCTATTTCTCGCCTATATACGTTCGTTTGCGTGATTACAGCCTAACCCTAAGACATATTCTTGCGATTTTATCCATTTTTCTGGTCAACTGGAACATTCACATCATACACACTGACAGAAAACATTTCTTACAAACACAAATTATTTCTGTACCTCACTGTTTCCACTGCATGAACACTGCAGCTTTCCTGGACATCCTACAGGAAGTTACACCAGTATGGAGTAGGTCTGCTCTCTCTGAAGCACTTTGTTGAATACACAAGTCGGTGTGAATTTTGGAAAAGTTATTTAAAAATATATTCACCCAAATATATATAGGCGTACACTGTCCGGCCAGGCCTTCCAATTTTTTCCCGCAGTCACAAATGACTAGGGAATTTGCCAACTGCATTGACTCCAAAGCCAAGGATTTTGTGACACACTTAGGATTGTCTGAATTTAGAAATACCATCTTATATGTAGCTGACACTAACACACAAAATACTTTGTACAGCTCAATTCCAAGTTCTATTGACATGTCTGATGGATACTTTAAGCCCCCTCGATTTAGGAAATTCAGATATCTTACTTCTGGAGGTAATTCATAAATAAGATCTGCATCTGTCAGAAGATAAGATTTACATAAATCACACTGCTGTTTGATACTCATAAATTGTTATTATTATTATTATTATTATTATTATTATTATTATTAATATTTTGCTATTTGCTTTTCGTCGCACCGACACAGATAGGTCTTACGGTGACGATGGGACAGGAAAGGTCTAGGAATGGCAAGCGGACGTGGCCTTAATTAAGGTACAGCCCTAGCATTTTCCTGGCGTGAAAATGGAAAACCACGGAAAACCATCTTCAGGGCTGCCGACAATGGGGTTCGAACCCACTGTCTCCCGAATACTGGATACTGGCCGCACTTAAGCGACTGCAGCTCTCGAGCTCGGTGATACTCATAAATAAGACTTGCATTTTCAAATACACCGAATTCAGATAAGCCGTAGGTCTGATAACATAAAAATATAGGGCCTACCTAATGTTTTTTTTTGCTAGGGGCTTTACGTCGCACCGACACAGATAGGTCTTATGGCGACGATGGGATAGGAAATGCCTAGGAGTTGGAAGGAAGCGGCCGTGGCCTTAATTAAGGTACAGCCCCAGCATTTGCCTGGTGTGAAAATGGGAAACCACGGAAAACCATCTTCAGGGCTGCCGATAGTGGGATTCGAACCTACTATCTCCCGGATGCAAGCTCACAGCCGCGCGCCTCTACGCGCACGGCCAACTCGCCCGGTCTACCTAATGTTACCCACGTTTATGACATAATAAAAAAAATTTTTAACTCAGCATCTGGACGGGACACTCTTATTTCTCTCTGGATGTGATTTTCAGGAAAGTGTTTGATACACACAACTGTGTTGTGATTAACTATTAAATTCTCCTTGGGAATGGCCTTCTTCCATAACTTAACTCGTTCTTCATCACAAGGAAACACAAATACCGGAGTGTACTCTCCTTGTTTATAAGTGGCTTTGCAGCCAGGCACACTGCAACTCTTAGGCATGGTGATTTCCCTCACTGATCATGTTAATTCAAGTATATACAATTCGTGGTTAATAATAAAACACAGAATGCACTAACTGATTTAATTTTACACTATATATATATAACTATACACAAATAAAGTACAAAATTAAAACACTGAAGAACGATCTTCTTAACCTATAGCTTCACATAAATACACTCTCACACTAAGTTTTCTTCACTCATTAACGACTTTCCACTTAATAATGCAATCGATGACGACTCATTCTCACATATATCTGAGTGAACATGCGGCCATCGCTAAAAATTTCAATAAAACTGCGAAAATCTATGTTTAACTCTACTAACTCATGTGCTAAACTTCCCCCCTAACGATCAGCTGATTGCTTTCCCGCGCTCGTTACAGTACGGCCTGGACATCACGAAGGCAGTGGTATGGGTGTATCGTTTCAGTCGTGATTCCGCTCTTTGTGTCAATTGTTTGATGATACCGGTGCGTAATGGTAGTAACCGAAGTCGAGTAGCCTTCGAAAACGTTAGTCCATGTGGTGACTTCGATTTTACTCCCAAAGTGAAATAGTCATTGTGTACGAAACACAGGGGCGAAGCGTCAGGGGAGACAGGGTAGACAGTGTGTACCCTTAAAATTTTGTGATAGAAATATTGTCTTGTTAATTCAATTACTTTTTAGAACATTAATTATTTCCAGATTCGTGGCATTATTGTATTCCCCGCTTTACTTATTTTCGTCTCACTTCGGCAATGCTAAGCTCGCGTCAGTTACACGAAGTACGTAGGCGAAAGTAGACGCTGTCCATTCTGTGTATGTTCCCTTTGATTTTCAAAGCTTTCAGATAGAGCAACACTAACGCCATCTGTAGGTGCTAACTGTGGAACTATGACTTTCCTATAGCGAGATGTCTCCGCCCAGTAGACAGACTTACCAGCGTCTCTTCCTGCTCTCATTGGCTAGTATTTGGATCTCTCTTATGAAGGTGCTCTTATTGGCTACCATCTTAGACATGCTTTTAATGTTATTAATTTGAATTTACTTTATTATAAGACACGTCTAAAAATAAATTAATATTTAAATACGAAGTATAGTAAACTTACACCTAATAAATGAATGACAGCATCAATACCCTTCAAGTACATGCATTTTCTTGCCCGCCAATATTAGTTGCGGTATTATAACCCCAACAACTATTGGCTTCCAGTCTTAATAAGGTACTCCAGAGTACGCATACGGAAAAAATTGCTTAACTTGATGCTATATATTCCGTTAAAGTCAGTTTCTAGTAAACGCGCTATAAGTGCATTCAAATGAATTAAAACGTGTTTAAGGAATTGGATGACCAACTGTCTAACTTGGGAACTCTAGCTACAGAGAAGAAATTTCTGTGGAATCTTAGCAAGACGCCTGACTTCAAGACGAGAGTAATAGATATATTTGCCGAAATGAAGGACAGGCGGATTAAACTCATTTTCAAGAATATTGTTTAAGGTGACTTGTACGAACAACTATTTATTTCTTATTTCTCTTATTAAATCTACATAACAAAGAAATATATTGCTATTTTTATTCTGAAAGTATGTTGTTATTTGACAACTCCCGCTGCCTATTTCGTCTATATTTAAAAATAAAGCAAGTGCACGTAGGGTTATAGGTTGTTATAGGGTTTGTCTTATTTTCAGAGTCATTAATATAACACTGAATAGAGATGTATGCGTCAAAAACAAAATTCCGTATAATAATATGATTAAAACAGTTTAAATGAAAGAAACCTCTGTCTACCCCCTTACTTAGTTCACGCTTCGCCACTGACGAAACACTTGCAAACAAACAGGGCATCGTAAGTACTTTTAATGAGAGGTAGCGCACATTGACGGATCTCGTGCAGCCGGTGGTGTTTTCCGTCTTCCTCATCGATGGCAGTGAACCATAGAAAACCTAGGAAACTACTCTGAATAGCGTTAAAAAGCGTGTACTGTACGTACAAATGATTGTACAAGGTCAGTCTTATAAATTCAGACCGAGCGCACGGTGTTTGTTCTCTGCGCTACGGCAGCTGCCTCAGCCCAACTTACGTCTCACGCGGCCGCCCTGCTTTAAGCGTGTATACAATCTTACCTTTATAAGAGATGCTGGAGACTTCATAAACACCATTAGGATTTTCTGCACGACCATTAAGATGAAACCAGGCCTCATCGGGAAAGAATACAAGATGTGGGTCAAATAAACGATCATTCAATAATGCAATATATCACTCACAATACTTCACTCTAGTGGCTGGATCAGCAGGTTTTAAACAATGGGCCCACGTAAAACTCTACGGTTTGATGTGTGACAGCTTTGCAACTCCGTGTGCAGAAGAAACCGAAACCCCTACTTCCTGTGTTTCATTCGGTAAATGATAATAATAATCGTATGGCCTCAGCTACCGTGTGCAGACAGTTCAATTTGACGCCATCTGGCTGTCTGCTAGTCAATTTCGACGTTCCGTTTTACTCTAGGCCTACTAGATGGCAGACCGAGTAAACCGAAACTCTCTTTGGCGTCTATGGCTGATATTTAATGAATTTTGTCGGGTAAACACCAAATGTGTCACCAGAGATCTTTAACATGCCGACATCGTACGACATGGAGTGCCGAATGGACATTTTTCCGCCCTTCAAAAATCCGACTACCTCTGCCGGGTTTGAACCCGCTATCTTGGGAGGCCGACACTCTACCACTGATCCATCAAGATTCAAGATTCGCACCAATGTCATCTAGCTTCTGCTCTTGAAACTGCTCGTGTGCGCGCATGCTTTTAATTGAGCACTGAGGCAGTAGTTTAAAATTTATTTACAATTACGTGAATCTGTGCTCATGGGGATGGCATTTCACCAGGAAATTGCTGAACAAATGCATCGCGTCTACGTCGAGCCAACTTGTAATTCAAATATCTTTTACGGCGTTCCATTGATAGATATCTCACCATGTTAACAACTGAGATTCAGATTGGCTATTGATGCTAGGTCAAACGACGGGCACGCTTCTATGCGCGCGCCTCCCGTACAGCTGCTTAGGACTCAGAGAGTTGAAACGCCGTTGGACGGTCTGGCTTTATAAGAGGTTGTACGAGAATAAAACAAAGAAAGCAATGGAATCAAAATGCCACGTTTGCACGTTTACATTGCCAGAGATTCCTGCATGTGCTGTTCCATCGAAAAAGTTCTCGTCATACACTTTCGCATGTACTTGGTGCATTTCCTGTGCTTGGTTGTTTTTCGAGAGATAAGATACTCTGCTAAGCCCGTTGTAACAACTCCGAAAGAACCGTCAATTAACGGTTGTTGTGGGAGATAATTATATGAACCGGTCCTTTTTGGATATTGCTAAAAATGTCATATCTGTAAGTTTTCGGCTGCACACTTGCACGGTTAATTAACAGAATGAAGTGAATATTTCAAGAAAATATGCGTGAAATACGTCCTGCATTTGCAATACAGTGTTTGTGGACTAGGGCTGTGAGGAATTGTTCTTCTAATGATTACACTGCACGAACAGCAATAATATGCCAGCAAAATATACAATAATAAGTGAGGAAATAAATAGCAATCAACAAAAATTGTTCAGTAATGTCGCACATGATCTTGGATAAGAAATGAGACCCCTTTGTCCTTCCAAATCTTAGAAATGAATCAGTGTGATACAGCCAATTCCTACAAGATGCTGACATGTGTTTTTCCATTTTGTAATTGCCATATTATGTGTGCATTTTCTTCGATATTAAACACTTTGCCTTTCTTTTGCGACATATTCACAATGATGATTGCTTTGACTATTTAACAGACAGACTGATTTAAAATCTACACTCTACTGAAAACAAGAATTTGAAACTAAGCTCTACAGCAAATCCCTAATGTGTAACAAACAGGTATCAACATTAAACGTTATAGCCGATAAATTTATCCGAAAATGTGATAAAACTAGGCTATGTCGTTTAATACCAATATGTCGTAATAAGCGATTTTTAAATACACTGTTTATATAGGATTCAGACGGAACCGTTAGATGTCGCCGTTATATCCAGTACGTCGTCAAAAGCGAGGTAGCTATAAACGGTTTCCACTGTAGTTGCCATGACTTTTCTTATACAACCTGCTTTACGTCGCACAGACACAGGTAGGTCATACGGTGACGATGGGATAGGAAAGGGTTAGGAGTGGGAAGGAAGCAACCGTGGCCTTAATTAGGATGCAGGCTTAGCATTTGCATGGTATGAAAATGGGAAACCATGTAAAACAATCTTCAGGGCTGTCGACAGTGGGGTTCGAACCTACCATCTCCCGACTGCAACCTGATAGGTACGTGGCCAAAACTGCACAGCACTTTCATGGTGCTGTGACTGCTGAATCAATCAGTCCTTATATTTGAAGGCTGAAGATGGCTTTCCGTGGTTTCCATTTTCACATCAGGCAAATGCTGGGGCTGTACCTTACTTAAAGCCACAGTCACTTTCTTCCCGCTCCTAGCCCTTTCCTTTGCCATAACTGCCATAAGACCTATCTGTGTCGGTGCGTCCTAAAGCAAATTATAAAAATTGTCCTGTATCATACAAGGTCGAGTCAAAACGTTCTCGGACTATCATTGTTGGCGTAAACGTACAGTACGAACTTGAGATTGAAGATTCCTTCAAAATAGTCACTTTGCGCAGCAATTCAGCGGTGCCATAGTTCTGCCAGTGCTGGAGTGCGGCCTTGAAGTCATTTTGCTACAGTTTATGCATTCCATATTCACAATGTTTGGTAATGACGATGCATAATACACAAAATTTCCCTTTAAAAAGGTGAAAATTAAAAATCCCCCTAGTCAATACAATTCAATATATATTAAAAACACTTGGAAGGTCAGGATTAAAAACTTTGGTACATGTTTAGACAAATATTCAGGCCTTCATCAGTCACATATTAAAACAATGAATGGAACAAAGTAAGAAAACAATATGATGTAAAACTTAATGTTATTTTTTGGGCTCAATTTTAAGTTATTTTCAGTTGCTTTTGTTTTTCTAAATACACGCGAAATGTAACAGAAACTTGTTCCTGTTGTGTTTCGAATCACGAAGTGGACTCTCACAATATTCTTGAAAAATGTATACAGAATATCTGCGACTAACGTAACAATAGTCAGCATTATACAAAGTCCCATGTTGGATATGGTTTCCTAGGGAAAACATCGTGTGACCCAGGTTTCTTCCTCACAGTCATGAGATCACTCCTAGCTTGCCTTGGTGATGAAGGTTATAATAATATACATTTTTAGATGTTGGTTGCATGTCTTACAATTTGATAATACTCGTGAGAAAAAATTGCATCAGCATCTAACGATTTATTGAATTCTAAACAGTTCTATTTTTGTTGATGAATGTAGATACTTTTTCTTTTACCGTTACCCCTTCATCCTGTATTAGCTGAGTTATCGACACGAAGCGAGGCGGTTTAACTGTTATTTTTATACAGAATAAAATTATGGAAAAGTGTTTTATATATATATAATTTAATGTGTGTTGCTTGCAAGCCGAGTGTACAATCTGTGTGTTTATTAAGGAAATGTTTAAGCGAAAAATGTGTCCCGCAATTATGAGAGGCTAAGTCCCAGGTGGTTGGCATAAAATCGAAGCCAAGAAAATCGACGACGAAATTACATGTCTGTATAATTTAAATATCACGTTTTGTAGTTAGAAATGTAAATGCTTTTCCCTTTAAATTAATTAATTCATCAATCATAACATCGCGTAGTATATGTGGCGTGTGTAAAATGTAAGTGTTGCAACGACGAGGATATGCCCTGTCGTTATTCTAGTGTGGAGGCGAGTTGTCTATTATTTATGTCAGTGCGCGAGACTCTAAAATGTGTTTAAATTTATTTAAAAAATGTAAAAGTTGTAACGGTTCAAATCCCGTTACAAGATGATATCTGTATTTTTATTATTGTATGATTTTATCTGTATTTTATTATTATTATTATTATTATTATTATTATTATTATGTCAGTATTATTATTATGTTATCTGTGATATTGTTACTATTATTGTAATTATCCGTTTTATTCAATTCGATTTTGCAATTGCCTGTTGCTTGCAAGATTGTACTTAGATGTATGCATATATACGTATGTGTAGAATAACACTCAATACCTGTACAGTGAGAATTGTTGTATATATCAGAGATTGGAAGTGACGTTGTTATATTGCTATACCACTGGCGATTCTGCCAAGTCATCGCCGCGCCATGGCTATGTCATCGTATTTATTTAGAATATGCGCTCAGAGAGTCAGCCGCCTCCGGGCTATTTCACCACTGTATGTAATATTTGCCGCGTTGTGGGAGTATGTCATGGTTATTTCTGGAGATTACGTAGCTGTGTCAACCAACGTCTATATAAGGTGGGTGCATATTGTAGCGTCAGTCATTAGTTATACGGATGCAGTACAGTGAAGAAGTCTACTAGATCAAGACGCCTTAGTTGGTCAGTCAACAAGTGTGAACGAGAGACGGAGAGGACTCAGTGAGCCATTAATTATTGGTCATTGAGAGAGTGAGACCAAAAGGTTGGTCGCTCACTCAGTTGAAGACACGGACGCAAGGGCTTACCATGAAGTCAGAGAGGGCAACCCTGGACCTGCCAAGAGGTCATACCATATTGACTTGCAAAGAAGTCAGATGATATGGAGAAGAAGCAGTCACAAGGATGTATCACCAAGTTAGGCGTGACACATCTACAGTAAACACCAGATCAAAGGAATACGTCGTAATTACACTAAAAGTGTTGAAGGTACAGTCAAGTGAATCAGTGAGGGAAATATTTCGTATAAATTGTTAAATGTCCGGTCAAGAAGAATTCAAATTCATGCCTAGTTTATTTCAGTTGCAATGTCATAATTTCATATTCTCATCTGTTTTATCGCAACAAGACTCACTATTTTTTGATATATTATTTAAAGTATATATATTGTTCTATCAAACGAATTCATAGTTTTATTTCAATTACAGTAAAATATCTTAACCTCAAAATTAATGGGGAAACCGAACGCCAATCTCCTTTTCCCAGAACTTATATGGTATGTTGTCAAAAGTAAGCTTATTACCCCACACCCTAGAGATAGTCAAGAGTCTCATTCTATTATTGCTGTACTGAGTGACAGCTGGCGCCCTTCAAATAACGTATGTGTAAGTAAGCAGGTAACAAGTAAGTGTGAGTACAAGGTTCGACGAGTGTGTATTTTATATAATGAATATTAATTTTAAGATTTTCCATTTTAAATGAAGATATTCAGATTTTCAATATAAATTCAGATTAATATGTTTCAAAAGTTATTCAGACAGTTAGGAAATTCTCAAAGTGAAGTTAAATATTGCAATAAAATCAATGAAATAATGTTCGGGCCGGTAAAAGTTACAATACTGATGAAATAACCGTTATGAGTGTGATAAAGACAGCATCAAATCATCCAATAATAATAATAATAATAATCACATCAGGATAAAACTGTGATAATAAATTATGTGTTCAACAGTAGTGTCAAGCGATATTTGCGGTTTACATCGAAATCCAGTGAAGAAAATAATAAGTCAGCATTTTTGGGAAACAAAATTTTGTGACACCGTGTATTTGTGATACAGAAAATGACTGTATACTATTTTGCTCCTGAGGTCAGGAAATTTTCGAGAAGTTAATTGTGAGATCATTATAAAGTTGTTTGATCATGGGATCGCTTGTATTTAAAAAAGTTTCAAGCAAGAAGGAAATGGATTTAATAGAAATAAAATATTATGAGAATAGTTAGGAATATGTTAAAGGCAGAGTAAGCCTGTATTTTATGAGTGGTGTAGAATAAGCAGAATGCCGAGGATAAGAGGCCCTGTACTTCGACAGAGAGGAATTTTTGTGACATGGTGTATAGGTTGAGATGTAATATTTCTGAGACAGGCTGTAGAAGAGAAACGATGTCCTGTAGCAATCCAGAACGATTGATGAATGTAAAGGTTGTCAAATCGAAGTGAGCGCGTTGTAACGCCTATTTTAAGTACAAGTTGTTCTTCCATGGTTACTATTTTATGCAAGACCGTAGGTAACGGCAATTAAGTCTAAGTGACGGTTCTATTTGATACCAGCGAAGTGCGTTTTGTGATAGCCGACCTCACGTATAAAATACATTCTGACACACGGTCAAGATAATAGTTGATTACTGTAAATTGAATTCTATTTTGTATCTTAACGAGATGAAAATATCGCTGACTAGAAACATTGCAGATGTGAAAAATAAATTTTATAAGAATAATAGTTTAGCTTGCGTAGATTGATGAAAAGTTACTTGACTGGACAGTTCACGGTGATACCTGTTTGGAGTGTTATCGTGGAAGGCCAGTTTGGAGTCTCACACTCGAGTTGTGCCGTGAATATCGTGATGGTAGTGATTGTTGTTTTCAGTGATATTACGTAATATCAAGCAGGGGTTGAGTTTAATTTATTTAGCGAACTTCACTGCATGTGTTGAAATTGCATTGAGGAATACATTAAACTATTCGGACATGTTTAAATTCGATTTCACGCTTTATTGTAGGAAATATACAGTACTATTCCCAAGTTCAAGTTTGTTTCTATAGCGAATTTAACTTCATGTGATATAGTTTCAACGATGATCAGATTTAAATATCCGGACACTGTGTTAAAGGTTTCGATTTCGCCTGGCAGTATGAATGATGTGTAGATACCATAACGTTGGCTCAACGACAGGATTAGGCCCTCGTATGTACATAGTCAAGTCACAGGTTAGTCATTTTTGCGAATCGACTTCAACGATGATAGTGTTTGCAGTAGTGGATATGAATGCGAAAGATAGCAGGTACTATTCAGGCCATGTTTCGGCAGAAGGTACTCCCATAATAGCGGTGCATCCGTAGCGGCATGAATGTAAGGGTTGTTCCACGTGGAAACCTGGCTGATGACGACTGATCATTACTGTTTAGCCGCGCGTGCTCAAGATCGATGAACTTTCGTTTTCTGTTTACTTTCTTTACTTTAAGATTTATGTTCGGGTGTCCTGTATATTATGATAATGCCGTGTGTTGACACTTAGTTGATTTTTGTATGATTTACACTATGAATGCGGTTTTGATTCGTCAGCTGTTAATATATTTTATTATCATTTTTTGTTATTCACATTATTTATGTGAGACACTGATCTACCGATCACTTATAGTTTAGTTTAATGGGATACATGTAGGTAGGCAGATTTGTAATTGTCATCGTAGTTATAGAAAATTGGAAAGATTTTCTTTTGTTTGTTTATATTGTGGACTTGCATTTTAACGATGATGATGCTGCTTGTTGTTTAGAGGGGCTTAACATCTAGGTCATTAGCCCATGTATTTTAACGAATTTAACGACGCAGCTGTTTCATCACCTGAAAGTTGCTTTAGTAAGAACGTTTTCAAGTGATTTATCACTTTTCTTTAAATTCAGTATTTGGCATTTCTCAGCTTTGTTCCTTCAGAACGATGTAACGTAAGATCCCATCGGATCAAGTGTTGTTGGTTCCTTCTGAAAATCTGTTTGAGGTGATGCAGGTTTCAGCATCGAGATTCCTCTGTAACTTAAGGGTGTCACGAGATGACAATACATGGTGGAATTTTATTTTTTATTGTCACATTTGCTCTTAACTTGTAATGAACATCATTCTTTCAAGTAATATTTCGCAACCTGTCGAAAGCAACTGACAGTCGATTTGGTTCGAATAAGGATCCATTAGGGGGGGGGTTCCAATATCCGATAGGATAGTCGACTGGTGGATAACATTAATTAAATGTAAATCTGGAATTCTACTTGTTGAAGATCAAATTTTCCACGGATCGTGTTGATTAACTCTCAGTGATTGTTTGGATCAATGATGCCCGGTTTTCAGGTTTCATTCTAGTTTTCTGGTTTTTGCTCTCAACGAATTTTACAATATGTTTTCATTATTTGAAAGACAATAAGAAACAATTTCAATAAAACTTTACCACTCAAGTTATGCATTGTGACTGCGTTAAAACATGTTGTGAAAATTCTAAGTGACGTTTCTTGCCTGTTTAATAAATTACCGTGATTTACATTGAATAAATATTTTAGTGAGCACATTTTTGCTCGTCATCTGAAGTAGTTATGCTCTCCTCTGAACCGTACAGTTTGGTCGATGAAGTGACAGTCAAAAAACTAGCAATGACTCTAAGATCCAAGAGTACGATAATGCTCTACTGAAGCAGCCGAGGCAGACAACCAACGATGGAACGGTTCCAAGGGTTCAGTACAGTCCAGAAAGGCTTCCTTGCTGCTTCATCAAGCCTTTTCAGATTATTACCAAAATTTTCTCACGACTCCTTCTTGGATTCAACAACGTTTTGTTACACTCTGTTTTATCATCTGGGTAAAATTCCTTGTCTTTATCAGTTCTAGTTTGCAGCCATTTCTGATACATCTTCTTGTTTCCTTTATAAGCTGCTATCACTTCATTTCACCAAGATGTTCGCTTTTTCCAATCTTTGAACACAGCTGTTCCTTGGCATTACCTTGCTGTTTCTACTACAGCATCCCTGTAAGCTACTCATTCTCTTTCTGTATCCTGAATCTGTTTACTATACATTGTTTGGAACCCTTCACTAATCATATTCATTTACTTCTGTCTAATTTCTTAGTTCTAGGGATTTTCTGCCCTTATTCGTCTACAGCCAGATTTTAATTTCTTTATCCCGGTCCTAGAGATACTTAGTTCACTACAGATCAGACAGTGGTCCGTATCATCGAAAAATCCCCGCAAAACCCTTACATTCCTAAGAGATTTCCTAAATTTAATGTCAGTTAACATATAAGATATAGTCTACCCTCCCTTGTGTAGCGGTGAATAGTCTTACGCTTGAAGAATGTATTCGTAACTGCTAATCCTATACCAGCCCGGTAGTCCAGTAAACGCTTCCTATTAACCTTGACTACGATGTCACTCAATACTTCACAAAACTTGTCGACTTCACCCTCGTCTGCACCCTCACATGGTGAATACATTGAGGCGATTCTCGTCCTAATTCCTCCAACAATAAAATCTCATTACATCATTCGCCCATTTACATGCCTAACAGAAACTATGTTGCGTGCAATAGTATTCCTGGTGAACAGTTCTACCCCACACTCTCCTCTTTAACACCCGTTAAGTACACTTTATAATCTCTTATCTTTTCCTCGTTACCTCCCCTTAGCCTTACCCGATTATCATTAACTCCTGACATATCCAGATACATCCTTTTTCCTGACTCAGCCAGTTCTACGTTCTTTGTTACATAAGCCCCACTAATATTGATAGCTCCCCATCGAATTCCATTTAGTTCGCCAAGTTGTTTTCAAGGAATCCCTCGCCTGTCAAATGGGAGTGGGATTCCGTTACTCCCATTGGTCCCAATCTTGCTTACAATGTTCTGAGCTCGGTAAATTCCGTGAATCAGGATGCTGCCCTACTTACACATAGTATAATTTTGATCTCTCCTCTAACAGGTTAGGGACCACTGGTGGATTGTATAGTCCTAGCCACTTGAGCACAAGGGGGCCATGACTCAGAATATGTCCAAGATACCCACTCCCATTCCGTAGCAACTGGTATCCCCACTCTCAGGACCACTTACTAGGCCACTCACCTGATGCACATGGTTCACGAACTAGGGAGTGACTACAGTAACCCACACCTCGAACCACATAGTAAATTCTTCTTATTATTAATTTACTCTCATTTATTCACTTGACTATGGACATTTCTAGTGGTCTGCAGGGATATAGGAAGAAATTGAGTTAGTGTTGTATTGATTGTGAACACTCTTAATTGCTGGTATGACTTCAACTTAGAGAGTTAATTAACATAGAAAAGTAAGTGTGAGCTTTAATAAGTATAAAATACCATTTAATTCTGGTTCGTTGTTGTACCCTGTTGGTATGCTCATTTCTGCTCGATGTTAATTCTAGCTTTATTAAAGTGCATTGTTTACAACGCTGTGACAAGAGATATTAATATTCTGTCAGATTTAATGTGAGCTTAGTTAACACAACTACATGGTAGGAATTTAATATTCCACTTAAAATATGATTCTCTCCATTTTCGTAAATCACAAATTTGGAAGGAATTCTAATGTTTCTCGGTGTTTAACGAATCTCTGCCCAGCATTAATACAGTACAGTATTAGTTTCTTCTATAACGAACGTTACTGAGCATGATGGCTGCGCAGTGCGGAACGTGCAGCTGTAAAGTTGTGTTCGATAGGTGGTGGATTCAAAGCCCACCATCAGCAGCCCTGAAGATAATTTTACGTAATTTCCCACTTTTACAACAGTAAAATGGCGAGGATGCATCTGAATATAAAACAACAGTCTCTTCCTTCCCAGTCCTAGTAATTTCCTTACTCAAAGTCACCGAAACCTTGAGTTAGTGTGACGTTAAACCACTAGTTGTTGGGACTGTATCTTAATTAAGGCCACGTCACTACTTTCCCAATTCTGAACTTTTCCTATGCTTGCGTCGTCGAGAACCTTCGATGCGCAACCTTAAACAACTAAAAGAAACTTCTATTAACAGAAAATTGTTTTATTCATACTTAACTTCGAGCTTCCCTCCCTCTCCTGAGTGACGTAAAAGCTCAGTCGGTATCTTCTTACCTTTCTTTTAGCATACAGCCCTCACAGTGCGGATAATTGCTCCCTAATTTTACTAAGGTCTTCCTGTACATCATCTTGCCATATCATTCTGGATCTTCATTTATTTCTCTCATTTTCAGGTTTAATCTGGAACACTCTTTTTACAGTTCTTTTCTCTGGCATTCTCATCGAATATTCCAACTATTCCAGTCTCCTAGCTTTCATTACGATATCAATATCAGGAGATTTATATTTACTGCACAATTTGTGACTCATTCTTATACGCCATTCACCATCATCTGAAACTGGTTCATATATTGCTTTCCGTGAAATTTTCCTCTCTCATTTTCAGAGCATTTTTTCTGTCTTTCTCGTTGCTGTCCATGCTTCTGCACAAAATACTATTATGGGTCTTAATACCGTTTTGAATAACTGGATTTTAAGACGGTGAGATATGTATTTCTTCATCATAATATTCAACACCACGTGATAGCATCTATTAAGAACGTTAATTCTATAATTAACTTCTTCCTCCATCTCGATCTTACAACCTACCAATGGATCCAAATATCAGAAATATTCTACTTTTCCCAATTTATATTCATTACTGCCGGTATTCCTTATGATATATAGTTTTACGAATATAAGTACCCTGAAGTCGCGACTTTTACTGAACTAATTTTATAATAATTAATTTATATAATGAATCAGTTCAGTTAGTTTAATGGTCTTATGCATGATCAAATGGGTACACAGGTTACAGCGGATGCTCGCAGTACATGTACAGATACTCCCATAAATATTCAGTTTCTCCGATTTTGAAATATTTTCATGGGGAAGTTATTCTTACACTTTATGGATAACCTGTAAATGGTTTTCCGTGGTTTCCCATTTTCACACCAGGCAAATGCTGGGGCTGTACCTTAATTAAAGCCACGGCCGCTTCCTTCCAACTCCTAGGCCTTTCCTATCGCATCGTCGCCATAAGACCTATCTGTGTCGGTGCGACGTAAAGCCCATAGCAAAAAAAAAAAAAGGATAACCTGTAATACAAAGAAACATGTAGGAAAACATAATCACACATTCTACAAACATTGCGATGTAAGGCAAACTCTTCTCACAGTCATTACTATGCGTCTGTCGTACATATGAAAGTAGTAATTCCAGTGCCGCCTCAAAAATATTCGGCCACTATACAAAAAGGCAACATAAACTCGCATAATTCATAACCCTGTTACACATTCAGTACTTTGTAGGTCCACCTTCATGTTTTATTACCACTTCCAGCATACTGGCGATACCTTTCTTGATATATTCAACGGCTTAATGCTGCCCATTCTTTCAGCAGTCTCCTCTTCAAGTCTGTGAGGGAACTTGGCGGCCGATTTGCAGAGCTGCCTTCATTCGACTCCACACATTCTCAATGGGTTTCAGGTCGGGTGATTGTGGTGGCAGTTGTATATCGGCTACTCTCTGAGAAGTTACGATTTGTGCTTGGGGTCGTTATCTAGGTAGAGCTTGAAAAGTACGCTGTATTCCAAGTTGTTCCGCAGATTGTCGCAAATTGGTTTTGAGGATAGCCAAATAGCACTCTTTTGTCAGTGTACCGGGCGGTACACCTCCACGCCGCTAATTTAAAATGTGCGCCAGTTGAAACTCCTCTGCTGGAGGAAGTCTGAACTTTATTGACGGTATTAATTTTCAAGTTTCTCAGAAGATGTCACTACCTGGAAATTTTGGAGTTTTTGAACTGTGTCATTTTCGACGTATTTTTGTTTTACTTGTAGTAAGAAGTGTGAACTTTCTCTTCTAGAGGACACTACTGAAGATCAACAATAGTGCACCCTAGTGCGGAGTGAAAGAACTGTTTTTTGGAGAAATTTTTATTTCAAAAGTTTGTTTCTTGTTAAATTTCCTTCTGTTATTGTTTAAGTTGGCTGTATACCCCTCTCCTTTCCCCTTGTTTTGTATTTAGCCAATCCCGAATTTCTTTAATTAATTTCTGACCAATCCGATGTATCTTCCCCCAACTGGGATATATTGCTGTACCCTACCCAATAAAGTGATTGTGGGCGGATGTTTTCTTCCCTAAAACGCCTCGAACCTTCCGCGAGAGTATATAAACTGCTGATTTTTGGGTCTCTGGGCCACTTCTGTTCCATCTTTCAGTGTGTAAAGTACATAGCAGGGGGCGGGAAGCGCCTCTTTCTCCGGCAGCGGTCAACAACCAGGTAATGGCCGATTAATTACTTCTTTTCTTGCTTGCTCAGCAGTTTAACTCTCGGGGCGGGTCCGAAGTTTTTCCATCATGTAACCTTCCTTAAAATGTATCTATTCTATCTTTAAAAGGCATATCGGGATAGAGAGTGCTTAACCCTCTCGAGCTCCCAATCATATTGTTTTGAGGTGAACTTACTTCTCACAACCGATTCTTCCTTAACGTAATGTAAATTTGTTTCTTTCTTAAGTCACCTCTTTAGTATGGGATTAGCCCTTGCATTTGCGGCCTAGAGCCAAATTAGGTTTTAAAAACAAAATGTATTAGGAGTGCAGTTCGCCTCCTCTCAACTTGGTGTTTTAGAGGTCATGTAATTATCCTTCTTTTCATTTAATAGACCTCAGTAGGTTGGGTATTTTACCCCTGTGTATAGGTCCTTGGAGGACAACTTGAAGGTGGAGTTAGGTGTGGCCTTGTGATAGGCTTAAAACCTTGAGAGCGGATCGCTCTTTTGCAATTTGTTTCTGCGTGCCTCTAGGAGGTATTACTGTGTAATTTGGAGCAAGTACTCCTGGGCATGATTGGGGTTTTCTGCCCCTTTGCTGAACCTTATGTACATGTAAATTCGGGTTAACTGCTCGAGTATAGGAAGCTCGGGGCCTGAAGCCCAAAACCTGTAAATACTATTGTTGCTCTTTGTTGCCTTGCTACTCTGTACCTGCCATTCTTGTTATCTCTGAGTTTGAAAAGAAAATATGTTGTTGTTTGAGTCATCAGTCCATAGACTGGTTTGATGCAGCTCTCCATGCCACCCTATCCTGTGCTAACCTTTTCATTTCTACGTAGCTATTGCATCCTACATCTGCTCTAATCTGTTTGTCATATTCATACCTTGGTCTACCCCTACCGTTCTTGCCACCTACACTTCCTTCAAAAACCAACTGAACAAGTCCTGGGTGTCTTAAGATGTGTCCTATCATTCTATCTCTTCTTCTCGTCAAATTTAGCCAAATCGATCTCCTCTCACCAATTCGATTCAGTATCTCTTCATTCGTGATTCGATCTATCCATTTCACCTTCAGCATTCTTCTGTAACACCACATTTCAAAAGCTTCTATTCTCTTTCTTTCTGAGCTAGTTATCGTCCATGTTTCACTTCCATACAATGCCACGCTCCACACAAAAGTCTTCAAAAACATCTTTCTAATTCCGATATCAATGTTTGAAGTGAGCAAATTTCTTTTCTTAAGAAAGCTCTTCCTTGCTTGTGCTAGTCTGCATTTTATGTCCTCCTTACTTCTGCCATCGTTGGTTATTTTACTACCCAAATAACAATATTCATCTACTTCCTTTAAGACTTCGTTTCCTAATCTAATATTCCCTACATCACCTGCCTTCGTTCGACTGCACTCCATTACTTTTGTTTTGGACTTATTTATTTTCATCTTGTACTCCTTACCTAAGACTTCATCCATACCATTCAGCAACTTCTCGAGATCTTCTGCAGTCTCAGATAAAATAACAATATCATCGGCAAATCTCAAGGTTTTGATTTCCTCTCCTTGGACTGTGATTCCCTTTCCAAATTTCTCTTTGATTTCCTTTACTGCCTGTTCTATGTAAACATTGAAAAGGAGAGGGGACAAACTGCAGCCTTGCCTCACTCCTTTCTGGATTGCTGCTTCTTTTTCAAAGCCCTCGATTCTTATCACTGCAGACTGATTTTTATACAGGTTGTAGATAATTCTTCGTTCTCGGTATCTGATCCCTATCATCTTCAGAATCATAAATAGCCTGGTCCAATCAACATTATCGAATGCCTTTTCTAGATCTACGAATGCCATGTACGTGGGCTTGTCCTTCTTGATTCGATCCTCTAAGATCAGACGCAAAGTCAGGATTGCTTCACGTGTTCCTACATTTCTTCTGAAGCCAAATTGATCTTCCCCCAACTCAGCTTCAACTTGTTTTTCCATTCTTCTGTAAATAATACGTGTTAAAATTTTGCAGGCATGAGATACTAAACTAATAGTGCGGTAGTTTTCACACCTGTCAGCACCGGCTTTCTTGGGAATAGGTATAACAACATTCTGCTGAAAATCGGATGGGACTTCTCCTGTCTCATACATCTTGCACACTAAATGAAATAACCTTACCATGCTGGTTTCTCCTAAGGCAGTCAGTAATTCAGCGGGAATGTCATCAACTCCAGGTGCCTTGTTCCTATTTAGGTCACTCACAGCTCTGTCAAACTCTGACCTCAAAATTGGGTCTCCCATTTCATCAGCATCAACAGCCTCTTCATGTTCCAAAACGAAATTATCTACATCGTTACCTTGATACAACTGTTGGATATGCTCCTGCCATCTTTCTGCTTTGTCTTCTTTCCCTAGAAGTGGCTTTCCATCTGAGCTCTTAATATTCATGCACCTAGATTTCCTTTCTCCAAAGGTTTCCTTGATTTTCCTGTATGCAGCATCTACCTTTCCCAGGACCATACAGCCTTCGACATCCTTGCACTTCTCCTTCAGCCATTCTTCCTTAGCTACCTTGCACTTTCTATCCACTTCATTCTTTAATCGCCTGTATTCTTTTCTGCCCTCTTCATTTCTAGCATTCTTGTATTTTCGTCGTTCATCAATCAGGTCTAGTATCCCCTGAGTTATCCACTGATTCTTAGTTGATCTTTTCTTCCTTCCTAACATTTCTTCAGCAGCCCTACTGACTTCATTTTTCATGACTCTCCACTCTTCCTCTACTGTGTTTCCTTCGGCCTTTTCATTTAGTCCTTGTGCAACATGTTCCTTGAAACAATCCATCACACTCTTTTCTTTCAACTTGTCTAGATTCCATCTTTTTGCATTCTTTCCTTTCTTCAATTTCTTCAATTTCAGATGGCATTTCATGACCAACAAGTTGTGGTCAGAGTCCACGTCTGCTCCTGGGAAAGTTTTGCAATCCAACACCTGGTTTCTGAATCTCTGCCTAATCATAATGAAGTCTATTTGATACCTTCCAGTGTCTCCAGGTCTCGTCCACGTATACAGCCGTCGTTTGTGGTGTTTGAACCAAGTATTGGCGAGGACTAAATTATGGTCAGTGCAGAATTCAACCAGCCGACTTCCTCTTTCGTTCCTTTGTCCCAATCCAAATTCTCCTACTGTGCTACCTTCTCTTCCTTGGCCTACCACTGCGTTCCAGTCTCCCATCACAATTAGATTCTCGTCACCTTTGACATATTGTATTAAATCTTCTACCTCCTCATATATTCTTTCAATTTCTTCTTCATCCGCTGAACTAGTAGGCATATAGACCTGCACTATTGTGGTGGGCATTGGTTTGGTGTCTATCTTGGCGACAATAATTCTTTCACTATGCTGGTCGTAGTAGCTTATCCGCTGCCCTATTTTCTTATTCATTATTAAACCAACTCCTGCATTACCCCTGTTTGATTTCGTGTTGATAATTCGGTAATCGCCTGGCCAAAAATCCTGTTCTTCCTGCCAACGTACTTCACTTATACCAACTACATCTAACTTTAGCCTATCCATCTCCCTTTTCAGATTCTCTAACCTACCACAACGATTCAAACTTCTAACATTCCACGCTCCGACTCGCAGAATGTCAGTATCCATCTTCCTGATGATCGCCCCCTCTCGTGTAGTCCCCACCCGGAGATCCGAATGGGGGACTAGTTTACCTCCGGAATATTTTACCCGGGAGGAAGCCATCATCAGTACATCATTCATACAGAGCGAGCTGCATGTCCTCGGGAGGTGGTTACGGCTGTAGTTTCCCGTTGCTTTCAGCCGTGTAGCAGTATCAACACAGCTAAGCCATGTTGAGTATTATTACAAGGCCGTATCAGTCAATCATCTAGACTGCCGCCCTTGCAACTACCGAAAGGCTGCTACCCCCCTTTCGATGAACCATTCGTTAGTCTGGTCTCTCAACAGATACCCATCCGGTATGGTTGCACCTGCGGCTCGGCTATCTGCATCATTGGGACACGCAAGCCTCCCCACCGCGGCAAGGTCACATGGTTCGCAGAGGAGGAAAGAAAATATAACCTTGTTAAATTTTAAATTAATTTTACTTTCGTAGCTTGAGACCTGTTCACCACCCCGCACCTTCTTTCACGCATAACTACCACCAAAACACGGTAACAGTCAGATTAAGTTCAATGAAACTCTGTGCACCAACCGCGTTCGATGCAACACATCCCCACACCATAGCACTTCCTCCACCATGTTTTACCGTTGCTTGTAAATTGACCGGGCAAGTTGGCCGTGCGGTTAGGGTCGCGCAGCTGTGAGTTTGCATCCGGGAGATAGTGGGTTCGAACCCCACTGTCGGCAGCCCTGAAGATGGTTTTCCGTAGTTTCCCATTTTCACACCAGGCAAATGCTGGGTCTGTACCTTAATTAAAGCCACGGCCGCTTCCTTCCCACTCCCAGGCATTTCCTGTCCCATCGTCGCCATAAGACCTATCTGTGTCGGTGCGACGTAAAGCAAATAGCTTGTAAATTGCCTGTTTTCAGTTCATGGTTTACGTTTCCGCCACACCAGTTGTTTTCCATCAGACCCGAAGACGTTGAACTTTGACTCATCAACAAATAACAATCATATCCTCCCACCAAGCACTGGGTTTGCTTACCTAGGTTTTTGCGAACTCTAGCTGCTTCTTTTTATTTACCACACTAATGTATTGGTTTCTTCCTAGCTCTTCTCCCAAAGAACTCATTCCTTCGCAGTGCTCTTCCCACGGTTTTAGTACCCACTTTCTTTACACACTCCTCTAAACAGCTGCTGCCATTTTCGTTTCACACATTCCGAAGCACAAACCGCTCCTCTCGATCTGTCAGCTTTCTTGGTCTACCGGGCGAGTTGGCCCTGCGGTTAGGGGCGCGCAGCTGTGAGCTCGCATCCGGGAGATAGTGGGTTCGAACCCCACTGTTGACAGTCCTGAAGATGGATTTTCCGTTGTTTCCCATTTTCACACCAGACAAATGCTGGCGCTGTACCTTAATTAAGGCCACGGCCGCTTCTTTCCCATTCCTAGCCTTTCCTGTCCCATCGTCACCGTAAGACCTATCTGTGTCGGTGCGACGTAAAGCAAATAGCAGCAGTTTTCTTGGTCTGCCTGGGGAGCTGAATCAATTCTGTTTTCGTTCTTGAATCGTCTTATTATATCTCCAACAATTGTTCTGCTTATGTTAAGCATCTGCTATGCGATTTACCTCGAGCATGATTGAACATCACGTGATGGCGTTCTTCAAACATGTTATTGGTATTATGTTGTCTTTTGCGCCCCATTTGATACAGTCCGCAACACTACAGCAAATAACTATCTCGCGGCACCGCACTACCGAACTGAACGTTTTGCAACGCTGTGTGCCCTGTCGCTGTCAACGAACACAGCGGCAATCCCGGCCTTTCCGGGTGACCGAATATTTTTGAGGCGTGCCATTTCACCCATGTGCGCAATGTCCTTCCTTTTACGGTATACTGTGCATCAATGCTTCGTTATTCCTCCTCGGCATAAGCAACAACAAGTAGTTCCATTACATTGACACATTTGGTTTCACATTTTTCTCATAGTTACGTTATTCTGATCACGTTTTCGCGGATTTTATCAGTGGCCGAATGTTTACGGGAGCGGCTGTAGGTATAATTAACGTTTGGTTACACTTATACAGTAGGTTCATCCTTGTTTTAAATATTTATAAGTAGAATACAAAATTTGTAGTAGAAAACCAGGAAAACGCCTTAGCAAAAGACCAAGAAATTCATTCGTGAAGACGTTATTCACTGACAAACTATGAAGAGGCTAAAAGGACAGCCCAAGACAGATCTGCTTGAAAGGGACATTGTAGGAACACACAAGTCGTAAGAATGCGTGCATGTGACGAGATAAATTTAAAAGATCAGGCAAAACATAAAAGCGTCAATATCTCATTAAATATGCACCGACTGGATAAAATGTCGCATGATACAACTTAATACGAAACTTCAATAGTTTTTTTTCTTTCGATTGTAATTTATTTCGTTATTTAGTTATTTTCTCTATATAATTTTACCCACAAACTTATTACAAATTTGACCTTTATGCAAAAATGAATGTTTGTTCTGTATGCTCATGACATTTACAGTTAATAATAATTTTTAATAATGTGTGAGAACATCTTCTAAAGCGTTCGCCCTCCAGGAAAGTTTGGATTTAGTACTTTATCCAAATTTCCGGAACACGCATCCAAATCCTCAATACACACACTACTGCAGCCATTTCAATACCTGGGTTATCAGATTGCATTTGACAAACAAATACACGGTGGAAATGACTTAATGCTCTAAGCACACAATAATACTCCACACTAACATTTACCCACGGCTTCGTACACATGGAATTTCTGCCAGTTTGATTGGAATTTCAGACAATGGTAGCGCACGTCTGGTTTCCGTAAGACAACAGCTTTGCTTCAGTCCTCCATACGAACAGTGTGTGAAGCTTGTCAGTGTGAGCATACCTGGTGACGGTAGATCACGTCTAGTTTTTCGTGAGACTACAGCAGTGCTTCAGTCCTCCATACGAACAGTGTGTGAAGCTTGTCAGTGTGAGCATACCTGGTGACGGTAGATCACGTCTAGTTTTTCGTGAGACTACAGCAGTGCTTCAGTCCTCCATACGAACAGTGTGTGAAGCTTGTCAGTGTGAGCATACCTGGTGACGGTAACTCACGTCTAGTTTTTCGTGAGACTACAGCAGTGCTTCAGTCCTCTATGTGAATAGTATGTAAAGCTTGTCAGTGTGAGCGTAGCTGCTGGAAGTGACAGAGCCCCTTTAGACAGTTGAGAGAATTGCGAGGAAGTCTGCACCTTGTGGTGTAAGTTACCTTTCCCTTACCACGCATTACGAGGGTTTAACATGACGTCATCTTACCCGAACGCAAGCGGGCTGAATCCACCTTTGAAGATGCGTGTTAACGTAAACATTTCATGAAGTGGCATTACTGATGAAAGATGTATTTGTTCGCCTATCCTATTGGTCGTTATCTATGCATATAAAATAAGTTTTGTCTGTACATTGCTCAGAATTTAAAAATAATCGTATTTCTGTATCGGCCATGTCCACAGTAACTAGGAAATGCACTTTTTCATTTTCCGTAATTTCTGTCTGTCTGTCTGTCTGTATGTACAGGCATCACTAGAAAACGGCTAAAGAGAATTTAATGAAAATCGGTATGCAAAGTTGATGAACAAGAGCAGACACCGCTGCCCGGCGTTGCCGATGTGTAGGTCGACACATACTGTATCAAGTAATCATTTGTTGTGACTGCCGGTCGCCCCGTCTGAAGCCAAACTGACGCCCTTCTCCCGGGCGCGCTGGTTTTAAAGGTTTCAAACCAACGCGTGGCGGTCGCGGCCAGTCGGGATGAGGAGCAGCTGTTGTTGAAGGTAATGCGCCAGTTGGAGCACCCGCTGTGGATCTGGGTTGGTCCATCCTGACGTCAATTCCTGAGGTCGAAGGCTCCTCCATTGTGATGGCGGCTGAGCTGGTGGCGGATGCTGAGGTAAGTTGTCCAGGGGAGGCTGTTGTTCTCGTCCGGGTTCCATAACCGTGAGATTGTGGTCTGGATCGTCGCTACAATCTAAGCCATAAATAATTTTATTCACGCTGATAGAAATGGTAGTTTAGGGGAAGGCCTAAAATTTAATTTTCAAATATTAATGTTATTTGTGGTCCTATACTAATAAAAATTGGTATGAAAAGTCGGGGAATAAGTCACTACAATCTAGCTATAAATCGTTTTATTCACGCCAAGTTAAATGGTAGTTTAGGAGAAGGCCTAAAATTTAATTCTCAAATATTTATATTATTAGTGGTCGTATCGATAATTACTCCATAACCAAAGTTATATAGAATTAAATTTCCGACCATTTATGCTTTATACATTTTTACCGTACCGGTTATGATAATACACATATTCATGAATTTGTATTTTTGTTGCTAAGTTCATAGAGACGCCGAGCCACGAGAAAAAGGGTTAACAGAATTTAATGAAATTCTGTATATAGAGTCGGGGAAGAAGAAACTACAGTCTAAGCTATAAACAATTTTATTCACCCTGGATGTAATTGTAGTTTAGGGGAAGGCGCCTAAAATTTAATTTTTAAATACCAATGTTTTGGTCCTATCGAAAAATACTACATAACAAAAGTTACAGAGAATAATTTCCTATCATTTATGCTTTATTCGTTTTACCGTACCGACTATGATGAGTGGTATTTCAGAGTCGGAAGAAAACTAAATGTGAAGGCCTACAATATCGAAAGCGCATAACATTGATCAACAATAACATTGACCATTGTTTGTTGTGATGTTATTTGTCTCTTATGCTGCCTCTCAACTCCGATAGATAGGATTACTGCTGCGTACCGAGTATAATAGCCGAACTGAATATTGGTGGGAAATAGCCTGGGAGTTAGAAAACTATTTTCTTTAGATTGCCATTCCTCTGGTTCATACATTTTCTGATACAGCTGGTACGTAACACACAGGTTCTTCATAGTATTCCAGTTATTCGATCCCTACTCTGACGCGCTGTTTTGAATGACCAGTATTCATACTTAAGGCAGAGGCTGACTTTGTAGTAGTAGTAGTAGTAGTAGTGTTGCCTGGTCTAGAATAACAATTTAGGCCTATTCCAAATTATAGCACCACAATTCACTACATACCTCAAAATTCAACCCTGAAAAGAGCCGTTTCCTAAGAAAAGCTTCTTCCTATATTCATATTATTCAAATTTTATCAGTAAAGAGGGGGTTTCTCTTCTGGCTTGAAGGAAAAATTTGCCTCCAAGTCAGATAGATTGTTCCGCCGCCAGTGTAGTGAATTGATATTTTCCGATTCATAGGGTACTCCTAGGAAACAGATTACTGTAGTGAAAGGGCATAATGTTTGCCCTGAGAGTCTCCACTATTCGACCCCCTCCCCGCCGAAGAAAGACGGAGAGTGTTCACGAATTACGGCTGTCTGCGGCTTGGTCATTCCAGCTCTGGAACTTTGGACTGTTAGATCGGCAGTGTAGTCCTGTTCGTTAAATGTGAGAAAAGGTGTGATGGTTCATTTGATCGAGTATTTCATATGAAAGCATTGCTTTTAATCGCGCCATTCCTACTGACGTCATTTTAATTTATGTTCATTTCAGATGGGAAAACCACTAAGGCAGTCTTTCTGAGGATGTAAAAAGACAAGTGGAGAGTGAGTGTCTACCATTATAATGAAAACTCTCCAACCTGATTGTGACGATGGTATGCCAGCGGGTCTACCATTACAGTTAAAATTTCCTCAGTCTTCATATGCTCAAAGATGTTTGCTGACTTCCCCGTCGCGTTTCTAGGGTAACGTTAAGAGGTATGCAATTTAATACAATCTTGCTCACAACGCGTACACTAGAATTCCGTGTACAGTGTAGAATTCCGTAGCGAAGCACGGGTACATCAGCTAGTTAAATTCTATATCTTACTGTGTAGTTCAGTTTTTGAAGATCTTGAAGGTTTTTGTAATATTGGACCATGTACAACTTTTTAGACATTGGGTCAGAATTGCGAGCACCCGCGCCGTACGCTAAAAATTCTTCTTTAATACGTAGGGGCATAAAAGAACAAATTTATGGAAAACCGTTAGAGTTAGGAGTAAAATGCTCAATGACCTTTTAGTATAAGTAATTCTTAATTATGTAGCTTATGCTCAATTTGTTGATAAGGCTAACAATTTTACCGGTTATTTAGGACCGTATCGCATAAAGCATGATTGGTGGATTCTATTCTTTTTTTTTAACAACCTGCTTTGCGTCGCACCGACACAGATAGGTCTTATGGTGACGATGGGACAGGAAAGGGCTAGGAGTGGGAAAGAATCGGCCGTGGGCTTAATTAAGATACAGTCCTAGCATTTGCCTGATGTGGAAATGGGAAACCCGAATAACCATCTTCAGGGCTTTCCGATAGTGGGGCTCGAACCTACTATCTCCCGGATGCAAGCTCACAGCTGAGTGCCCCTAACCGCACGGTCAACTCGCCCAGTGTTCTATTCTTTAATAGGACTAACGGTCAGGAAGCTTATTCAGTTTGAAAGGTTCCGCACTCACCATTCTTCCGACTTGATCTATTTGTTTTCATTCTAACAATTTACTTTACATCGCACCGACACAGATAGGTCTTATGGCGACGATGGGATAGGAGTGTGAAGGAAGCGACAGTGGCCTTAATTAAGGTACTGTATAGCTCCAGCATTTTCTTGGTTTGAAAATGGGAAACCACGGCAAACCATCTTTAGGACTGCCAACAGTGGGGTTCGAATTCACTACCTCCCGAATGCAAGCTGATACCTACCTGACCCAAATCGCGCAGCCACATGCTCGGTAGTTGATCTACTAATTAAAAAACTACCCACTCCACTGATAAACTAGCCTAATATATTGTATATCTTATAATACTCTGGACCGGGCGAGTTGGCCGTGCGGTTAGAGCCGCGCGGCTGTGAGCTTGCATCCAGGAGATAGTGGGTTTGAATTCCAACGTCGGCAGGCTTGAAGATGGTTTTCCGTAGTTTCCCATTTTCACACCAGGCAAATGCTGGGGCTGTACCTTAATTAAGGCCACGGCCGCTTCCTTCCAACTCTTAGGTCTTTCCTATCCCATCGTCGCAATAAGACCTGTCTGTGTCGGTGTGACGTAAAACCACTAGCAGAAAAAATACCCTGGAAGAAATAAGCTTTCTAATGGTGAAATAATTACTGAAATCGGTTGAGTGGTACCCGTATACAAACAAACTCACAAACTTTCTCTCTTTATGATATTAGTGTAGATTACACTGTCACTATTGTTAATTGAGATGTGATAGTCCGACTCGTTGGCTGAATGCTCAGCGTACTGGCCTTCGGTTCAGAGGGTCCCGGGTTCGATTCCCGGCCGGGTCGGGGATTTTAACCTTAATTGGTTAATCCAACGGCACGGGGGCTGGGTGTATGTGTTGTCTTCATCATCATTTCATCCTCATCACGACGCGCAGGTCGCCTACGGGAGTCAAATAGAAAGACCTGCACCTGGTGAGCCGAATCCGTCCTGGGATATCCCGGCACTAAAAGCCATACGACATTTCATTTTCATTGAGATGTGATGTGTTCCTTCTGCTACCACTTATCTCCCCTAGATAACATTACTGCCGAAGGGGTAATGAAGATATGATCTCTGCAACTGCACAAATATTAACCGTTGATTAGCAAAGCTAACTCCGTGGTAGGCCATGAAAGTAGTGTTGGCTACTGTGTGCATGATTCGAAGCAATGTATTGATTCATTCAAGTGTCCGAGTGAATCGATTCATAGGAACGGCGAGCTCATGGCACACGATTCAGCTGACTCGCAACGAACAGTGTTGAGTGGCGCACTCACGGCTCACTAGCGAGACACTGGCCATTGGCGGGGAGCCGAGCTTCTGCTGTAGTGAGACATAAAGTGAGCCATAGCACACTGAAAGAATCGTACGCAGTCACGGATCAGTGAGACACAACACACACACGGTTCATTATCGGTACACTGGACATTTGCGGGAAGCCGAACTTCCTTTGCAGCAATACATACAGAGCCATGACATATTGAAAGAATCGTACGCTATAATGGACTCTCGAGCTCAGCTCATTTGAAAATAATACCCAGTTGCATTCACTGTCCTCTTCTTACAGGAAGTTCTAAATAATAGGTGGAGTTATTTGCAGTGTTAAAAAGATAGTCGGAAACATAATTCCAAAGTACCTAGCTTGTTTGTAGGTAGGTAGGCTATTTACCGTATTTGTTTAATCATTCAGTTTTTTTATAACTAGTTGACGTTTGACAATTAGTTAAACTCAGCTCTCTAGCCTCCCCGCGTGGCTGAGTGGCTCAGACGGTGCGATGGTATTTGAAGGTGCTCAACCTCGTGTCGGTAGATTTACTGGCACGTAAAAGAGCTTCTGCGGGACTAAATTTCGGCACCTCGGCGTCTCCAAAACCATAAAAGTTGTTAGTGGGACGTAAAGCCAATAGCATTATTATCTAGCCTACCCTATGATTGAGTCATGCTCAGGACCACTAGAAATTGTTTAATATTCGGAAGAACCGCTCGGTATTCTCTCAGTTCGTATGTCGCATCATTGCACAATACTTCAATTATCGAATCACGAGATCACCTGTGTACGTGGACAGTAAGTGAGCCGGCTGATGCAATAGCTTAAATATAAAGATGTTTAATCAGAAAACCAGTGGGCTACTGTACATCTCGTGTAGCCTATGCAAAATGTGACGATTTAAAAAATCCTCTGCTGATAGAAAAAGACATTTTCAAAGATGACCGAGCTAGTTGGCCGTGCGTTTTGGGTCGCGTACCTATGAGCTTGCATACGGGGGATGGCGGGTTCGAATCCTACCGTCGGCAGCCATTAAGATGGTTTTCCGCGATTTCCCTTTTTCACACCAGGCACATGCTGGTGCTGTACCTTAATTAAGACCACGGCTGCTTCCTTCCCACTTCTAGCCCTTTCCTATCTCTTCGTCGCCATAAGACCTATCTGTGTCGGTGCGACGTAAAGCAACTTAAGCAACTTATTTAATTTATATTTAATATGTAGGCTACTTATTGTGAACACAGGTTTGTTTATATATAATTCGTTATATATATATAAGAGTTGTGACTTTCAGAGAACTGTGGAAAACGATTAGGCAGTGTATAAAATTTGAGTTATGTCAATTATTATTGTTATTATTATTATTATTATTATTATTATTATTATTATTATTATTATTATTATTATTATTATTAACTACGTAAGCTTTGGCTGTAATATAGTAAGCAAGTACAGTATAGTGCTGAATCTGAACGTTAGATGACGCATAGGAAAACAGTTCATAGAATGAAGTCCAGATGGAAGCAGCAAGCATTGAATGTTGTTGCTGCTGTCTTATCAGTACACACTACACAGATGCAGTAGGATTGATGACTAATGAAGCGTGAATCGGATAAGTATATCGATTCAGTAACGTGTACGGAATCAAGTGAATCGATTCATTCATTAAAATGAGTTGAATATCCCATCACTACATGAAAGCCCTTGCGGGAGTTATCCGTAGCCTCGGCTTTACGTGGGATAGAATTATTAGCTCTATGCCCAGCCGCCTTCGCCCCCAGAAATTAACGTGGCAGTCACTTTTGGTGTGGGTCAGTAAGCAATATATACAGTACCGGTATATTTAGAATGGGTCACTTAATTCCTGAAATATGTTAAATTAACTGATAACATCTAAAAGAGTGTTAAACTGTCAACAATTCTCCTTCTAGGATCTTACACCAAGAAGTAAACGTGACCACCTTGGAGATCGAATGAACCCCGCATCGCTTCCAGTTACTAGTGGACCGGGCGAGTTGGCCGTGCGCGTAGAGGCGCGCGGCTGTGAGCTTGCATCCGGGAGATATTAGGTGCGAATCCCACTATCGGCAGCCCTGAAGATGGTTTTCCGTGGTTTCCCATTTTCACACCAGGCAAATGCTGGGGCTGCACCTTAATTAAGGCCACGGCCGCTTCCTTCCAACTCCTAGGCCTTTCCTATCCCATCGTCGCCATAAGACCTATCTGTGTCGGTGCGACGTAAAGCCCCTAGCAAAAAAAAAAAAAAAAAGTTACTAGTGGCTGTTCCCAGTTCTTCATATCTCATTTTCGACTTATCTTGGTCAATTAGTGCTCTGTCAGATCCCGCTGGCAATGGATTTGCGAATACTATGACATCTTCCTTTATCCAGTTCCCTCGCTTCTCGAAGAATTGAATCTCTTTATTTCTTCGCTGGACTAATTGGCTCAGACGGTAGAGTCCTGCCTTTCTGAACTCTTGTTGACGAGTCAAACAAAGTCAGAATTAGAGTGTGTGGGCCCCCTCTTCCGCTGTTGTTGCAGAGTTTTCTCTACACAATATCTTCTTGGTGGTCGTGATAAATTGAAGAGGAAGTACAGCTTGGCATCCATCTTCTCTTAATAATCATCAGATAGAAATAACAAGAGGTCCGAACATTCTAAGAATTAAGGTATCGGCAATAGAAAGAAAATGGCCACGAAGGGCCAGAAAATGAAAAACTCACTCGGCCTCACAAACCTAATACCGTCGGGGCCGGAAAAGAAGAAGAGTTGACCAAGAGAGGGTTGACAGGTGAAATGAAAGTAAGGAAGCTCGCACAAGTAAGGGGAAGCAATGCCAGACTCAGCTAGGATCACCGTGGTCGCCTACTCACGCTTTCAAGTCGATAATCCCAGGGGCACGTTTAGTCGCCTTTTTCGTCAGGCAGAGAATACCATGGATGTATTCTATCACCGTTACCCCCAAGTCCCTTTTAATCCTGTTCTCAAAAGTGGCTTAATTTTTCTGGAAATTGATCATCTTAAAATTGTAACAAATAAAATGTAATGTTAAATAATTGAAGGCGATTTGTTTGAAATGAGAGTGCTGAAAATCAACATATGAATTCATCAATTAACTGTGAACAGTTTATCAATCACTTCACGTTTGTACAGTATTTGGTTTGTCACTGTACTTATCTAGATCTAATAATAATCATATGGAAGAAATAATAATTCGTTATTAGTACAGTGAGGAAAAGTAGATTTATTATACGTGATATTGATTGAAACTTTGTGATATACCTTGCGTGATACTTGAGATTAAACACTATAATAATGGCGTGTGGCCTCCGGAGAGGCCTGGTGCAGGTCTTTTTCTAGTAGACGGCCTATTAGGCGACCTGCATGTCTGTGAAGATGAGGGCCCCACCTGGGATGATTTCTAAAGTTGAATACGCCACACACACCCAGCCCTCGTGCCATTGGAATTAACCAATTAAGGTTAAAATCCTTGACCCGGCCGAGAATCGAACCCGGGACCCTCTGAACCGAAGTCCAGTACGCTGACCATTCAGCCAGCGAGTCGGACGATTAAACACTAATAATTTTTATTGATATTGAGACTATTGCATAATCTGATGTAAAGAGACTTCGCTACATTTCTTATTAGCAAATGAGTTAAACATAACCTCAAAATATATATTCCTTAAAATGTCGCATTTTACTCTAATAATAGCTAGATAGTTGTGTCTATCTTCATTCATGGTGATTCGAAACCTATTTTTAATTTAATTAATTTTAATTTAGAGAAAAACATTTCACTACTGCTATTAGTCACCATAACTTAAGAATATTTTCAATTTTTATTATTTTTTTACTCACTCTTTCAAGTCGAGAATCCCAGCTGCCACGTTTAGTCGCTTTTTACGACAGGCAGAGAATACCATGGATGTATTCTACCACCGTTACCCACAAGTCCCTATTAATCCTGTTCTCAAAAGTGGTTTAAATTTTTTAGGGGCCGATGACCTTCGATGTTAGGCCCCTTAAACAACAAGCATCATCATCATCATGGTTTAAATATTTTTGGAAATTGATAATCTTAAATTTGTATCAAATAAAATGTAATGTTAAACAAAAAGGCGACTTGTTTGAAATGTGCTCTACTGCACCGTAGTAAAGCTACCCAAAATCCGGCCGTGGGTTGGATGTTTACTCACGCGGAACGTTTCACACTTTGAGGATGAAAAAGCATGTTGCTGATGCCATTGAAAGCCGAACACAACATGCACTTCGCATGTAAAATATTAGCTGGTAATGGAGAATCTTGTCTACCAGAGAGCGACGGAAATATCTTCGGATGATATGGAACGCATCAGCTTCTGAATATGAACATAAATGGGGTATAAATTGGTCATCGCCAGAGTTCACACAGTGATAAAGCAGGCTGTTAACTTGCACCTTGAACAATGAATGAAAAACGAGTCACTGCGTTTGACAAAATAATAATAATAATAATAATAATAATAATAATAATAATAATAATAATAATAATAATAATAATAATAATAATAATAATAATAATAAAATAAAAAATCATTCCATCTAAACCAAGAACAAACTCCTTCCGTGTGATATGCCATTGTAAACTGGTAGGCCTACTCCTCGAGAATGCGTATTGAATCACAAGTATGTAAATATGATTTACTGTAGTGAGCGTAGGATTACCGTACAGTTAGTTTTGTTACTCAGGAGGGGTTCTCCAAGTTTAATACGCTGATCATTGTTATTCATTAACTAGCAAATATACATGGAGTAAATAAAATTGGTTTAAAATTGAATGTCTCTTAGGGTTATCCAAGAAACAGCATGGGGAGGTCCCCATACGTTGTTTCCAATGTAAAGTGTGGGTTGCGGAGTTGTGATGATAACGGCAGGCTCACTTGCCTACTAACATTCACAATCGAGTTGGGAAAATTACATTATCATTGCAGGCCGCATTGCCTACTGTGCGGTCACAATCGATCTGGGGAGTTTTCGTTACAATGGCAGGCCCCCTTTCCTACTTCCAGGCAGATTGCAGTTGAGGAGTTTTTATTATAATGGCATGCAACTTACCTACTACCAATCAAAATTGAGTTGTGATGTTATCAGTATAATGACAGTCCCCTTTTCCTATTGACGGCCAGCTTACTGTCAGTCACACAAATTTCGTTTCCATTAAAATAGCAGGCCTCTATGCCTAATGCCAGTCATATTTTAGATTGTTTATAATGGCGGGCACCCTTGCCTACAGCCAAACACAATCGGGTAGGGGTGTTTTGAACAATATCGAATGCTCCCTTGCCTTCTGCAAGTCAAATCGAGAAATGAATTATTCATTACAATGGTAGGCCCTCCTTACTAATGCCAGTTACACGAGTTGGAGAAGAACCCCATTCCTACTGCCAAAGTCGGTATGGAGTACTGATTACAATAGCAGACACACGCTTTCTCGATCGCTAAAAATCTACATCAATGAATATATATAGACCTATATACAAAAGTATATGCATGTTTACAATATTGCAGACCTTCATTTACAGATTAACTGCTGCTAAACGGTACGTCATATCGACAAAGAATTGTACATACGACGCCTTATTTAGCGGCCTAAAAGGCTGGTCCTGTGATATTTTCTCGCCATGGGCGCCCGCAGGATCTTTTCCAAGGGGGGGCACATTAACAATTTTCTTGAATATAAATACCAATATCTAACGCCAGCAACATTAAATTGTTTACAGAAATTTGCGAATATAACAGATGCTAGATGACTGTCAGTAAGTTCAGTTTATGAAATAATCTGGTATGATATTAAACAATTGAACATCAACTTTTTAGAATTCCAGGGGGGGGGGGCAAACGCTCCCCCTTGCCCCCCTTGCGGGCGCCCATGTTTCTCGCATCTCATCTATTCTTGGGTCAGATTGAGTTAGAAACGTTGAGTAGGGTGAACTTTGTGTAAGATTATCTCACATTGTATTAATTTTCGGATATTTATGTGACAACTACATACATGGCATTTGGCTCAAATATGGCTACTGGGTGGGCCAATGTTCGTGTAGAGTTTGATGATTTTATATTTCCTATAAGTGACTGAAAGTATGAATTATGCATGTAAAAAGTCCAAACTTACTTAAAATCGAGAAGTAGGGACAAATCTAACGTATAAGTGATACAGATACGACAAAATGTCATAAGACCAAGGTTGTAGATTACTTCAAATTGAACGGAGATTGTGCCTTCCGTTATGTGATGTTTATCTCACGAAATACCTAGACACCAAGGTCTGCACCATCATTAAAGTTGTCTCCATATTTCGATATTCTTCGGGGATAAAAAGTTGAAAATGTAAAGATCTTGGAAATTTTCCTTCCGTTACGGGCTAAATTTTTCCAAATTTCAATTTGCTTGCTCGTCTAGCAGATTTTCGCCAGGGGGTAAAAACTAGAACATTCAGGAGACTAAACCAAAAAATATGCAGATGTTCATTATTACCGCTTAGACGGGTATCTGTACGAAAATTTCGCCAAAATAGTCAATGTACAGACAGACAGCCGTTACGATTTTATGTATATACACTGACTGACAGTGACAATGCAACACCAAGGAGGAGTGGTTCGAAAGGGATGAAAGTTGGGGAAAAAACAGAGACGGCACGGACGAATAATTGATGTTTATTTCAAACCGATATGCAGGTTACACAATGCGCACGGCATCGACTCAGTAGGATGTAAGACCACCGCGAGCGGCGATGCACGCAGAAACACGTCGAGGTACAGAGTCAATAAGAGTGCGGATGGTGTCCTGAGGGATGGTTCTCCATTCTCTGTCAACCATTTGCCACAGTTGGTCGTCCGTACGCGGCTGGGGCAGAGTTTGCAAACGGCGTCCAATGAGATCCCACACGTGTTCGATTGGTGAGAGATCCGGAGAGTACGCTGGCGACGGAAGCATGTGTACACCTCGTAGAGCCTGTTGGGAGATGCGAGCAGTGTGTGGGCGGGCATTATCCTGCTGAAACAGAGCATTGGGCAGCCCCTGAAAGTACGGGAGTGCCACCGGCCGCAGCACATGCTGCACGTAGCGGTGGGCATTTAACGTGCCTTGAATACGCACTAGAGGTGACGTGGAATCATACGCAATAGCGCCCCAAACCATGATGCCGCGTTGTCTAGCGGTAGGGCGCTCCACAGTTACTGCCGGATTTGACCTTTCTCCACGCCGACGCCACACTCGTCTGCGGTGACTATCACTGACAGAACAGAAGCGTGACTCATCGGAGAACACGACGTTCCGCCATTCCCTCATCCAAGTCGCTCTAGCCCGGCACCATGCCAGGCGTGCACGTCTATGCTGTGGAGTCAATGGTAGTCTTCTGAGCGGACGCCGGGAGTGCAGGCCTCCTTCAACCAATCGACGGGAAATTGTTCTGGTCGATATTGGAACAGACAGGGTCTCAGGGTGTCTTGCACATGCTGAAGAATGGCGGTTGACGTGGCGTGCGGGGCTGCCACCGCTTGGCGGCGGATGCGCCGATCCTCGCGTGCTGACGTCACTCGGGCTGCGTCTGGACCCCTCGCACGTCGCACGTGCCACATGTCCGTGCGCCAACCATCTTCGCCACAGGCGCTGCACCGTGGACACATCCCTATTGGTATCGGCTGCGATTTGACGAAGCGACCAACCTGCCCTTCTCAGCCCGATCACCATACCCCTCGTAAAGTCGTCTGTCTGCTGGAAATGCCTCCGTTGACGGCGGCCTGGCATTCTTAGCTATACACGTGTCCTGTGGCACACGACAACACGTTCTACAATGACTGTCGGCTGAGAAATCACGGTACGAAGTGGGCCATTCGCCAACGCCGTGTCCCATTTTTCGTTCGCTACGTGCGCAGCACAGCGGCGCATTTCACATCATGAGCATACCTCAGTGACGTCAGTCTACCCTGCAATTGGCATAAAGTTCTGACCACTCCTTCTTGGTGTTGCATTTTCTCTGTCAGTCAGTGTAGATAGATAAGGAATCTGCTCAACGTACAACACCTTTTGGACTATGTCCGCTGGACTTAACCTGAAAACTGACCGTTCATATTATCTCAGTTATCAATACTCCTGTCGAAAAAATGCACATGAGAAGAAAGTTTTAGAAATGGATTTCTATTACAATTTCCATTCATTTTGGAGGTGCATATTTTGAGGGAGTGCAAAATCATGGTTTCGGATTCGGATAAACCCCCAGTAAATGTAGGTATTCAGAAATAGTATTGGCCATGAAAACTACCCAAGGACAGGTGGATTATAAATATCAAGTTTGGTAGAAATATATTCAGTAGTTTTCAAGTTATAAGGACTCAAACAAGCAGACACCAAAGCTAAGAAACATGCAGATGGTCATTAATACACCTGAAACGAATAACTATGTGGAAATTCCGCCAAAATAGCCAATGCACAGACACACGGCCGTTACGGTTATATTTATATAGATGGCAGATAAGCTTGGGCACGTTTGTAAGTGCAGACCTTCATTTCGTGATTTACTGCTCCTAAACGGAAGATCATATCAACAAATGGTTTGCACCCTCAGACGTCCCTTTTATCGCCCTATAAGTTTGGTCTTAAAACATTTTCTCGTATCTGCCATGAGTTCGATTGAGTTACGATATTTCAATGGGGTGAAATAAATTTGGGAACATTTTAACATTTTTCACTACTTTTCACATACGTATGTGGAAGCTAGAATCATGAAATTTGGTTCGCATGTAAGTATTGGTCGTGTCAATGTGTGTGCCAAATTCGATGACTATCTTTCTTATAAGTGTGTCAAACTATGTAATATGCGTGTAAAAAGTACAACATTTACGAACAATCGGAAAATACAGCCAAATCTAACGTATAAGGGAGAGAGAGAGAGACGACAAAATGTCACAGGACTAAAGTTGTAGATCACTCCAAACTGAACGGACTTTATGTCATCCGTTTTGTGATAGGACTTACCGTTTAGCCGCGAAATACCTCGAAATGAAGGTCTGCACCGTCATTAAATTTGCCTCCATATTTCGATATTCTTCGGCATACAAAGTGAAAGATTTAACGATCTTGGAAGTTTTCCGTATGTTACCGGATGAAACGTCTAATTTTCCTAATTTCAATTTTCCAGATCGTGTGAAAGATTGTGAGGCAATCTTGATATTGGGCGAGGGGGTAAAATTTAGGACTTTCAGGAAACTATAGCTAAAAAATATGCACATGGTCATTATTGCCCCTCAACGGAAAGCTGTACGAAAACGCCAAAATAGTCAATGCAGACACACTGTCGTTACGATTTGATTTATATAGATAATTAAGAAATCTGCTCCACGTACAACACATTTTCAGCTGTGTCTGCAGGACTTAGCTTGCAAAACCGACCTTTCGTAATATCTCCGTTATTAATCCTCCTGTGTAAAAAATGCACATGAGAAAAAGTTTAAGAAATGGATTTCCATCAAGTTTAGTCGATTTCCAGTCAGGTTGGTCTTGTATATATTGTGGGAGAGTAAAATCACCATTTCGGTTCCCTATAAACCCCAGTCCGTTCTGGGAATTCGAAATGGTATTGACCTTAAGTCCTACCTATGGACAGATGGATGCTAAATATAAAGTTTGGTTCAAATATCGAGTAGTTTTCAAGTCATAAGAAATACGCTTTACACGCACCCGCTCTTGAGTTAAGTCCGGTGGGACTTGTACCGATAAACGGTCCGTTAATGATATCTCCCTTATTAAACCTCGTATCGAAATGATGCACATGATAAAAAAAGGTTTAGAAATTAATTTCCCTTAAGTTTGGTTGTGTATATTTTGTGGGAGTGCAAAATCACGGTTTCGGTTTAGAATAAACCCTCAGTGAATTCAGTGATTTAGAAACAATATTGGCCCTAAGACCTACCCAAGGACAGGTGGATTCCAAATATGAAGTTTGTTGGAAATATATCCAGTAGTTTTAAAGTTGTCCGCCTCTGTGGTGTAGTGGTTAGTGGGATTAGCTGCCACCCCCGGAGGCCCAGGTTAGATTCCAGGCTCTGCCACGAAATTTGAAAAGTGGTACGAGGGCTGGAACGGGGTCCACTCAGCTTCGGGAGGTCAAGTGAGTGGAGGGGTGTTTGATTCCCTCCTCAGCCATCCTGGAAGTGGTTTTCCGTGGTTTCCCACTTCTCCTCCAGGCAAATGCCGGGATAGTACCTTACTTAAGGCCATGGCTGCTTCCTTCCCTCTTCCTTGTCTATCCCTTCCTTTCTTCCCATCCCCCCGCAAGATCCCTATTCAGCATAGCAGGTGAGGCTGCCTGGGCGAGGTACTGGTCCTCCTCCCCAGTTTTATCCGTGACCCAAAGTCTCAAGCTCCAGGACACTGCCCTTGAGGTGGGATCCCTCGCTGAGTCCGAGGGAGAAAGCAACCCTGGAGGATAAACAGATTAAGAAGAAGAAGGAGAAGTTTTCATGTTATAGACAAAGAGGCAAACAAACAGACAAACAGACAACAAAGCTAAAAATATGCAGATGGTCATTATCATACGTGAAACGGATAACTGTACGGAAATTTCGCCAAAATAGTCGATGTACAGACACACAGTAGTTACGATTTTATTTATATAGATTCCTTTTGTGCATGGAAGAGAGCAGACGATTTCGTGAACTGTTTTTACCTAAACTAGTCTAATTTCACTTAGGTCTTCTCTTAGCACTAAAGAAACAAAGAACCAAGTGAGGTACAGACGTTTGAATACCCAATACCTCTCCACTAAAGCTCATCTTGCTTTGCCATTCAGGATCAAACAGCAGGCAACAAGGTGCGTTACTAAGGAAAAAGTCCTCCTCTATGAACTAATAATGCTTTTTCAGTATTTTATTAAGTTAAGGTCAACGTGACCTATGGGAATTGAGCATAGTGCAAGTATTAGTAGAAAGACATAGCCTATAAACTATCGATATATTTACGTCATTCTTCGAACCAGTGTCCGACTCGTAGGCTGAATGGTCAGCGTATTGGACTTCGGTTCAGAGGGTCCCGGGTTCGATTCCTGGCCGGGTCGGGGATTTTAACCTTAATTGGTTAATTCCAATGGCTCGGGGGCTGGGTATGTGTGGCTTATTCAGCATTAGAAATCATCCTAGGTAGGTCCTCATCTTCAAAGACATACAGGTCGCCTAATAGGCCGTCTACGAGAAAAAGACCCGTACCAGGCCTCTCCGGAGGCCATACGCCATTATTATTATTATTATTATTATTATTATTATTATTATTATTATTATTATTATTATTATTATTATTATTGAACCAGTGCAGACTGATATTATTACCGATCATAACTTCTAGCCATGCAGAAGTGCCTAGAGCCCACTATCGCTACCATGCGAATAGGCGACGTAGTTTAAATGGGATATGAGTCACAGTAAATTGTTCATTTATACAACTGGAATGAACTGTTCGACAACCATCGCCGTGAAATAGGACGATAATTGTACGTGGGAGTAAAGCCCTTTAAAGGGATGCATCCTTTCCAGGTAGGTAGGTTCTCGTTTGTTCTGTTCACTGGCTTTGCAAATTATATTGTCACAATATGGTTAATTTTAAACACGGTGACAATACACGGATGACAGCGAGAATTTTTACACCATTCTATTTTACTGCCAGTGCCTGTTTTATGTGGCTGATAGGTGTGAAAATTGCAAAACCTCATACCCTCTTTCACGCGTAGTGGTGAAAGTTTAATTATGGCACTGGCGCTGAAGTTTTTTAGTTACCTTCAATTGGTGCCGAAAGAATGAGACAGATATTCTGAAATATCTACCATCAAGTTGACGATTTAAGACACTTATCAGTCTTGAATTATGTTAACTTTGTATGACTGCTCCGTGAGAAGAATTCTATGGCTACCCCTCCCTCCATAGTCAGATACACATACACAGAGTCAGTGTGCATCGAATTAAGAATTTGAATGCGTTTTAATAGTAAAAGTGAAAATTGTGTGCTTTGTTAGAAAATTTGATTCGGATCTAATGACGAACTCAGAACTAGAAAAACAAGGATATTGTAGTTATGCTTCAGACCATTACATTAAATCTTGCGATAGCTTTCATACAAGGATGAATAATATGGGCCCTCCTATACTCCCAGTCAGCCCCACATTGATGAAGACCCGATGATTATATTGGTTTATAAATTTGTTATTCCTTTTACAACAACAGCGTTCAAAATTTAAGCAAAACTTGATTTGCTTGCTTTGTCTGTTGTTCACAATCCATGGGTACATTATTTTTAGCAATACATAATCAATCTCTCTATGTAAGACGTAACTCCAAAGTATTAAAAGAATTAAGAACGGTGGCGGTGCTTGACCTTCATCAAATTATTAGCACACTTGTTTGTAGAAACATGATAAAAAATATGAGTATTAAATATTAAATAGAAACCTGCATTTTTAAACTTACACAAATCAATCCTCCCCGTACATCTGCAGATATTACGTCTTGTAACACAGCTCTATCCGGCGATTTTTGGCAGAAAAGAATATCTATAACTGAATGAAAGAACTACGGATTCATCTTACGAGTTTTTTTCAGTATATTTTTCTCATCGAGCGAATTGGCCGTGCGGTTAGGGTAGCGCAGCTGTGAGCTTGCATTCGGGAAATGGTGGATTCGAATCCCACTGTCGGCAGCTCTGAAGATGGTTTTCCGTGGTTTCCTATTTTCACACCAGGAAAATGCCGGGGCTGTACCTTAATTAAGGCCATGGCCGCTTCCTTCCACTCCTAGTCCTAGAGCAAGAGACTCCAGCTTATACAGTTCGGAAAATGGTTGGTTATATGCCTGACAATTGTATCAAGTACTTTACGATACAGTCTGCAGTATGATGTCTTTTTGTCAATTTCCACATCACATATTCGCTGCCTTTTAACTATAACTTCATTTTCATTTGAGGAAACTGATCATCTGTGCACTTATTCCAAAACAAATCAAGTTTATCATGTCTATAAGTCAGAAATCTCTTGAATTCATCGATCTCTACAGCACAATATCTTATGTAATTTTTTTGACTCGTAAAATGTTGAAAAAGATTTTTGCTCGAGGAAGTACTGATGGGAATAAATTCAAAAGAAAAATTAATTCAAAATCATTCAAAGTGGCAAAGAAACCTCTTGAGCAGATTCTTGTTTCACTGACCCATTCTTAGGTGTTGCTTATGACTGACTTCAAGTATTTCTTCAGATCCCCTTTTATTTCTGCTTTTACTTAAACCAAACGCCCTGTACAATATATATCCAGCGGTGAACAAATAAGGCTGAATGATATTTGGCAAGAATAATTTGTTTTAGACCGCTATATGCTCCAGCCATAACAGAGCACCCATCGTACGTTTAAGCGACTAATTTGCCACCAAACTGGAATTCATTGATTAAACTGAAAACATTGCCAGCCAGAGAAACAGCAGAGCGATCAGAACTTACGTCAACGAACCTAATAAATCTTTCATGAATATCACCACGTGTAACATAACGAATTACAGAAAAAAGCTGGGATGTTTGTGTGGTCTCATCCCCTATCGCAGCTACAAATGGTGCTTCAATGATCTCTTCTCTTATTTCATTTAACAAAACAGCTGAGACTGAATCAATTAAGTCGTTTTAGATATCATAGGAAGTGCCAAGAAAAGGAGCAGAGGTTTCTAAATGGTTCTATAACTTTTCATCTTTTCGGTTCTGCAATGGTGCAATCCAACAAAATTTCCTCTATTAATTGAGTCGTGGTTTTCAGTATGGCCGCTAAAAGTCAGCTCTTGCTCCACCTGGAAACAAGCAGCATCTATTAGACAACTAACTATATACCGGTTTTCTTTATATTTTTCATTATGCTTGTCCCTATTGATTTTGAAGGCAAGACTTAGGAATTCCCCTATTCTAATGCTACCGAACATCAGTAAAGCTATTTTGGAATTACCGGTACCGTAATTTACAGACTGTCCAAATCGTTTCTTCAGTGCATAATAACTGTTAACATCACAAATTTCCTCTGTTATCGAAACATTTGTGTTTGTTGAAAGTTATCATTTGCGTACCAGGAATTATTAAAACGACGCACTTTTCCTCTTTTCTCTGTTACCATAGATGATATACGAGTACTAGGAGTGACTCCCCATTCTCTCTGATTTGTTTCTTAGCAGGAAGAGTTCAACTAGAGAATGAATGTGTTAATAAGTCCTCAAAACAGCCACATTCGTTCTCAATCATAAGTGAATCTTCCTTTAACTAAAACAAAGCCGTTGCAGGCACATGACACTCTCGTAACAATCACCACTGTTTTGTTTTTGAGGGCAAGTTCACGAGAGTCCCGGGACGAAATCTATGCCTCTCTACTAATCTGTTCCTGAGAGTGCTGATTAGGCGGAAAAGTCCTTGGTACTACACTGGCAGGGGAGAAACGATCTGGCTGAGAGGTGGCATTTTCCTCTCGTCAGAAAAGAAACCTCCTCTTCGCTTGTGGAATAAATCAAGTGTTGAGTCGGAGGCTATTTTTTTGGGGTGCTTCTAGGGGTTTAATTTGTAATTTATTTAGTGAGAGATGTGTTTAATAATTTGGAAAAGGCTTAAACAGATTCCTACTTCATATTAAAACAGATCGTAAGTGAGCCAAGGGCCGCGATGCTTCAGACGCTTCTTGGTTCTCACGACGTGCTTTAAGAGTAGGATGCCAGGGTCGGTTGAGTACTAGCTTTGGTTAACTTTACTATTGTATTTATCTGAGATCTAATAGTCGGAATACCGAGCTCGATAGCTGCAGTCGCTTGAGTGCGGCCAGTATCCAGTATTCGGGAGATAGTAGGTTCGAACCCCACTGCCGGCAGCCCTGAAGATGGTTTTCCGTGCTTTCCCATTTTCACACTAGGCAAATGCTGGGGCTGTACCTTAATTAAGGCCACGGCCGCTTCCTTCCCACTCCTAGCCCTTTCCTGTCCCATCGTCGCCATACGACCTATCTGTGTCGGTGCGACGTAAAACAACTAGCAAAATAAAATGTCGGAGTACGAAGTTTAGTTGGTATCCACCTGTTAGATCTCATCATTCTTAAGGTCTTATTTTGAATCACTTGTAATTTTGAAAGCGGAGTTTTAGCAATATAGCCCCAGGCCGCACAGCCACACAGCAGGATGGGCCTGATACATGCCAGGTAAATATTTCTCTTAATACTATAGATATATTTATTTCCTAGCAGAGGTCTCAAAGCTTTCACCCGTGCCATGGAACACTGTCGGGGCTGTTCAATATTCTACCTCGAGGACATATTTCTGTCCATAGTTAGGCCGAGTTATTCGATTTTGTTTGTCCAAGACAGGGGGACATTGTTAATGGTAAGGTGACCAAATCTAGGCTGACGTTTGGTGAAAATAATTACCTGAGTTTTTGTGGCATTTATTTTCACCTTGTTTCGGATGCACCACTTCCAGAAGGATAAGATCCATTGTTGCAACGCACGTACAACCTAGTAATTTCTTTTAATACTGGTATAAATGGCTATGTCGTCCGAGTATTGTTGGACTTCCACTCCTCGACGGGTTGGAAGGTCGTTGACATAAAGGCCGTATAGGGTAGGGCTCAGCACTCCACCTTGTGGGACTCCAGCTCTGAGCACCCTGTTTCCTGTTCGTCAAATATGCCTGTAAAAGTTTAACTAAATATTTTGGAACTTCGTATTGTTCCAGGAGTTTAATAATCAGATTATATAGTAGAAACGGTGGCCTCTCAATGCTTTAACTATTGCCAGCTAACCTCAAGACATCGGACTCCACAATGAGATTATCGTAATCAACACTGCAAATGATTACTGTTAAGTTAGCTTCTCGACTGGGACAAACACGCGAGCCTACTAGTCAGCATGTTATGTTTTCGAGTGGATCGAATGCGCAAGCGCGCCCCGAGCACACAGTCGGCATATCTTCATCGTTCGACGGATGCGAAGCTTTCGACACTTAATATGTTGAAATGGAAATGGCGTATGGCTTTTAGTGCCGGGAGTGTCCGAGGACATGTTCGGCTCGCCAGGTGCAGGTCTTTTGATTTGACACCCGTAGGTGACCTGCGCGTCGTGATGAGGATGAAATGATGATGAAGACGGCACATACACCCAGCCCCAGTGCCAGAGAAATTAACCAATTTTGGTTAAAATTCCCGACCCTGCCGGGAATCGAACCTAGGACCCCTGTGACCAAAGGCCAGCACGCTAACCATTTAGCCATGGAGATGGACACTTAATATGTTATTTATATGAAAGAGAATTAGGCTTTTTTGTGGTTATTATACAGTATACGGTATGAAATAAACAATTTACATCCCGTAATATTATGCAGTCATACTCGTTCATTTTTCGTTTTGGAAAGTGTTAGCCCCGCTAACACGGCAAACATAAGGCTGCCACGCCTAATTCAGAATAAGATTAAGTTGGATGAAATGGTCACTTTTCCTAAACATGTAAATTGCATATATCAAAGTGGACCTAAGGAACAGCTGCTGCAAGGATATCTACGAGAGACAGCTGTCTGCGGCGTCGACACACTGGACCTTCACCAGGAGTAATGGTCTGGGGAACGATTTCCTTTGACAGCAGGAGCAGTCTGATGGTTATCCCAAGAACCTTGAGAGCGGATTTGTACGTCAGACAGTGAATGAACCGGTTGTGCTGCCATTCATTCGTAGTATTCAAGAGAGTATTGTCATACAGGATAATGCTCGTTCTCATACCGCTGCTGTCACCCAACGTGCTCTACAGAGCGTCGGCCAGTTGCCTTGGTCTGCGAGATCACCAGACTTTTCGCCCATTGAGCACGTATGGGAGATTACGGGACGACAAATCTAGCGTCAACTAATATCGGTATTAACCGTTGCTGATTAGACTGACCAAGTGCTACAGGTGTGGAACTTCATCCCATAAAATGACATACGGCTCCTGTACGACACAATGCAGGCACGTTTGCAAGCTTGGATTCAAAATTGTGGCGACTTCAGTGATTATTAATGTACCACCATGTCGTTCTTGCGCATATTTGAACCTATGATCTGGAAACTTAAATCGAATAAAAACGGTATGTTACCTAGAGAATTGCTTAGCCTTAATTTCATACCCCTAAACTAATGTCTTGTTCGAGTTGGGAATTCATTTTCAGCCAATGTATACATAGATACATCATAATTGCTACAGTGCGTCTGCAAACTCACTCCGTGGCGAGCGCAGCAAGCTCGACCTACTAGCGGGAAAAGTTAGGTTGGCACCACTATCGTCCGCAGCGAGGAGGCGGCGCTATATACGCCAGAGGCTACAGTTATGTCGGGAGGTGGAATTCACCATTATTACGATTAAAACAGTAAATAAAATTCACTGTACTCACTAATATCACACTAGGTGGTTCAAGTGTTTTCACTTTCATGAAGACATAGTTCAGCAGCCCGTTTACACTTATTTACGAACACTTTTACCAATATTTCACGTGTACTCGAATGCATATAATGAATTATTTCTCTCTTCAGGTTTTGTAGTGTCTTTGAGTTATTTCGATACACAAATGATTTACCCGTTAAAATCGTTGACCTACCAGTTCGTGGTGCATTATGAACAGAACCTGTTGCACGAAATTTGCTCAATAAATCGCGTAGTGCCACGATGGCGGCACCTTGAATCAGGAAAACTCAAAAGAAATCGCAGCCTCATATTTACTGTAAAGTTTCTAGCAGCATGGAAAACATTTTCCACGAAAAACACTCTGTCTTCAACAGTAAGCATTTTCACCTCACTAAGCTTACACAAGAACTAGACAAGAACACAACTTAAAGCATCAACGCACCGGTACTCACTGTCGGCAATACTGTAACGGTCGACTCCAATATTCTACCCTTCCCCAACTAACTCAACAGGAAGGTCAACACTGGACACGTGCGGACGATAGTGGTGCCAACCTAACTTTTCCGCTAGTAGATAGAGTTCGCTGCGCTCGCTGCGGAGTGAGTTTGCGGACGCACTGTATTATACGGTTGACCGTTCAGTCTGCTAGACTCTGTGAATTAACGAAGCGCCTTCATAATCATATACTTGCGACTAGCTATATGGTGCCTTCTTCTCCGTGGCACTCCGAGCATCCTCCTGCTATAGTTCTCACCTACACACATACCCACAAAAACCATAACACCTTGAATGACTAGAGATGGGAAGTTTATATTCACAGGACATGTGCATTAGTATGTTCTGAAGAAATGATTGCGAGAACCGCACCGTCAAATGAGTGAGTTTGAAAATGGGCACATATTTGGCATGAGAGAACGTGATGCATTCTTCCGGGAAACTGCTGCTCGTGTGGGACGAAGTGTGTCGGCAGTGCAACGGGTGTGTACAGAATGGTTCACAGAAGGCCATAGAACACGACGAGATGGGTCTGGTCGCACCCCCCAGACCACCCCCCCAAGAAGATCGACACCTCATCTGAATGATATTGCAGGACAGATCTGCGTCCTTATCGGCTCTGGCGCAACAGTGGAACAGTGTAGCACATTGTACGCTATCACGAGTGATAGTCCGTCGCCGTTTATTACTAGAATGCAATGGTGTATGGAACAACGTCACTGGGGACAGGAATGGCAGCAGATAGTGTTTTCGGAAGAATCTAGGTTCTATTTGTTTGAAAATGATGGCCGCATTTTAGTCCGCCGCAGAGAGGGGGAGAGACATCACATTGACTGCATTCGCACAAGGCACACAGTGCCAACTCAAGGCCTTATGGTGTGGGATGCTATTGGATACAACCACAAGTCACAGTTGGTGCGTGTCCAGGGCCCTGTGACCAGTTTGACCTACGTGAATGACATTCTGCGACCCGTAGCCATACCCTTTCTGTACGACACCCCAGACGACATATTTCATCAGGACAATGCCCGACCACATGTTGCTGCACGAACACGAACAGGACGTCAGACTGTTGCCCTGGCCCTCCCCATCACCGTACTTGTTGCCAATCGAAAATGTGTGGGATATGGTGAGACGACGGATGCAGCACTGTGACCCAATGCCAACCACCAAAGATAAACTGTAGAACCAGGTGAATGCAGCATGGATGGCTATACCCTCAGGACGCCATTCGCGCCGTATACGCGTCGATGACACCACGCATGAAACAGGTTATCAGTGCTTACTAGGCAACAGGACACATGCTGAATGTAGGTGACTGAAATGCTAATCGTCTCTGCAGAACATACTAATGAACATGACCTGTGAATAAAAACTTTCAAGGTGTTCTGTTTCTTTATGAACATGAGTGTATTTGTATGAGCAATGATTCTCGCTACAATCATGTTTCTTTTTACAAGTTGCTTTACATCGCACCGACACAGATAGGTCTTATGGTGACGATGGGTTAGGAGTGGGAAGGAAGCGGCCGTGGCCTTAATTAAGGTACAGCATTTGCCTGGTGTGAAAATGGGAAACCACAGAAAAGCATCTTCAGGGCTGCCGACAATGGGGTTCGAACACACTATCTCCCGAATACAAGCTCACAGCTGAGCGCCCCTACCCTCACGGCCAACTCGTTCGGTAACTCTTTCATGTTTTTACTTCCAATTTATGAATAGGAGATCTTGAGTCCAGACAGCTTTCACTCCCGTACGGCGAAGTTGGTCCTGAAAACAGATTGTTGTATAGATAATTTCGTCCCAGAATTCATTATCTTAGTTATGATGACCATAACAACAATAATAAAGTAAACTCGTGTCCTCGTCCCGAGGGGAAGCAGCTCTTTTCAGGCACATCCCATACGAAAGTTGAGCTGCACGTACCATTTTCTCCACATACCAGCCATTCTGTCATTCCTGAATCTCTGACAATACCGAGAATCGAACCCGGACCTCCGAGGACGGCAGCTAATAGTGCTAACCATTACACTACGAAGGTGAACAACAGCAACACAAAATAATAATAATAATAATAATAATAATAATAATAATAATAATAATAATAATAATAATAATGTGACCTACCAAGCAAGGTGGTTACACGGTACGGGCCGTGTAACGATCAGCTTGTATTCAGGAAATAGTGAGTTCGAACATTTCTGTCGGTTGCCATGTAGAACATTTTCCGTGGGTTCTTATTTTCAGACCTGGCAAACGCAGATTATGTGCCTTAATTAAAACTGTTGCAGTTATTGTTTCCTTCCCGGTACGAGGCCTCTCCTGTCCCTGTGCTGCTGAAAACCGCTGTATTAGTGCGACATTAAACCAGTACCGTAAAAGAAGGCGAAGGTCTAAAACCAAGTCTGGATGAGCGACCCATACATTACAAATAGCTCTGACACGCACTGACCAGGACTTGGACCACAGATGCCTGGGGAAGAAATCACCGACAACGGCTGCGACCCAGTTATCATGATTTATCGCATGAACAATGGTGAAATGATTATATTTATTCTGGCACCTGCCTAAGGAATCTCAGAATTCAATTCCTTTCAATTATTATTTTAAATATTTCACTCTCTAGTGACATAATGCCCGTAGATTTTTATGGTGGCCTCTTACATTGACAGCACTTGAAACGATTGTTCTAATAACGGTAAGGAATGGGTCTCTGGTTTTAACTGGCGTGTGTCTTCTAAATATTTATATTCATTTATTTTTGTGCGCCTTAAATTGTAGATGTCGAGTTGTAACAACCTGAGTATTATTTATAGCCCAGTTAACGGCGAGGGGGGGGGGGGCGCTACAGTATGTAGTGGACGCTTTCCATGTGCTGTGAGGAAGGGTAGCAGGGGCATATTTTTTTGCCAAGGTCTTGGATACTGAGGTATGATTCACCCGCTTGCCTTGCGCATTCGTCAGTCTGGCAGTCTCTTTATTGTCTATTAGTTTCGTAGTGTGCAGTCAAATACGAAATTATTTTTAATTATATAATCACGCCAGACTTCTATTTCATTGCAGTACATGTTGTATAATATTGTTCCTTTGGTGAAAGTTTTATAGTACCGTATACTGAATCAAAATCTCAAAAAAGCTATTATTACTGCACTTATGTTGGTGAACCGTCCACCTTTACCCCTGTGTCGCAATTCACTCAGAGAACATCAAAGGACTTTCAATTTTGAACGTTTCACTTTATTGTTTAATTTTTACTTTTGATATATCCAACAAACCCGGATAGTTTTCGGTGTCTGTGCAGTTTTTGCCACCTCACTTCTAATTCCCAAGCGCCGCTACTGATCATAGTATCACTCCATTAACTGAAGTGAAGCGTGTCCACTGTCAGAACATAGTCTAATGATATTGCTACTGTTCACTGAATACCATATCATTCTTCATCCATCACACAAATGCTGTAGACCTGCTTTGTTGTTGTATTTCTTTATAAATCATAACACTGCACGCTAGTTCAAGGACGTCTCAGAGCAAAATCACTGGGCTGACCCAGTTTGGCTATGCCTGGTCTACAGTACAAAGAGAGTTAAATTTCAGGACAGATTTTTGTGTGCAATTTTGCTATTTAAAATAACTGCTTTGTAAAGCATTTATACACATTCTTAATAACGAATGAATATTATCGATGGCTATTTTACTATAGTACTTTGAAAGTCTCTGAACTGACTCTGGCAGCCACCCCTATTACCCCGAGAGGTCGTCGTAACCACATGTTCTGTAGTACTTGCCGTACGGGAGTTTGGTTATGATGTGCGTTGGTGAAGTGCAGTGAGTTGGTTTTCCAATGGATATTTCTGTGGTGATAAGTCTTTGCGAGTTTTTCTTGTACTCTGACAGAATGAAAGTGGGAATACGGTGTGCAGTGGAACGGCGGAATGCTGATGTGCTGATGATATCAGGTAAAACGATTCAGCTTGCTAACCATCACTGGTCATTCTCTCAATTGATATCAATTCAAAATGTTTAATTTAACTGCGGAAATTCACATTATTAAAATGGAGCATTATCAGGCGCGTGGTTACGAGCAATGCCAGATGCGTATGGAAAATAAATTATTGTTGCAAGCACATACTGTACGTAATTGTGTGGTGGGTGAGTAAAAAATTGTCCTCGATAGCTGCAGACTGGCAATAGCTGACACTGTGCAAGTATAATATATTATTTTTTACATACTGTTAAAAATGCATTCCCCTAAAACGCTATAGCAATGAAGGACCCTTCCCCCTCAGAGGATGTGAGATTGGGAGCGTGAGATGATAACTTCCGAGAGCTCAGCTGAGCCTGGCATTGTCTCCACTTACTTTCACCAAATTCATTACTTTCTTTCTTGTTCATTTCAAGGCCTTTAATGTTATTAGTTTGGGTCAGCGAGCACCGGGTCCTTATTTGAGTTCATTGTTTCCGCTTCCACCAGGCTCTTTATTATCTGCGCACTTTTTAGTGATAGATTTACACCCTAGTGCTGAAGCGGTCGACTTTCGTTATCTTCGAGATTCGTATTGGCAACCTTTGAAACACAAACTAAGAATCGCTTATCATCGCTGTGCGCCATCTGGCGTACACTTTAAGTACTCGTACTGTTGTTGTTTACACAGCAAAGCCAAACTATAGAATTCATGCTAGGAACACTTTTCGCAACGGGAAATGTTATATAGTATTAAATATTGTGTGTGTGACACAGTTGTTTGCTTAAAATAATAAAGGTTTATAAAATTCATAACGATCGATCATATTATCGATTCAATTCAGATTTCATTTCCATTCAGTTGGCAGTATTGACGGAACCCTTCTTACTTCTCCAACGAGTACAAAAATCTATCACTAAAAAGTGCGCGGATAATACTTCCCTTCTTCTTCATTTCAAATGTACCGGGCGATGGCGTGCGGTTAGGTGCGCGCAGCTGTGAGCTCGCATCTGGGAGATAGTGAGTTCGAATCCCACTGTCGGCAGCCCTGAAGATGTTTCTCCGTGGTTTCCCATTTTCACACCCGGTAAATGCTGGGGCCGTACCTTAATTAAGGTCACGGCCGCTTCCTCCCCATTCCTAGGCCTTTCCTGTCCCACGATGGGATAGTTGGAAGGAAGCGGCCGTGTCCTGAATTAAGGTACAGCCCCAGATATAGTAGTGTTGGGGGCAGGTACTGTAAAAGTGTAGTTGGTTAATAACATAAAGCATCGCTTCTCTCACGTGTTACCCAGTTCCCTTATTACTTTTGTCTCAAAATGTCTGTAAACGGTAGATGATATATATTTCTTTTATTCTCTTAAATATGCTCCAAATGTATGTATAGTACGTACGTAAATAGAATAATGACTAATAGTCTACTTTAAATGCACGTACTATTTGAATTACTTTTGAATACGACTTTCTGAATGTTGTGGATAACAATAATGCTATCTGCTGATAAGCGTAAACCGGTCTAGTTCACAGTGCTAAAGGACTATTCGTCGACAATTGGAACAAGTTTTTTTTTTCATTCTTTTTAATGCTATTCGTTTTATGTCGCACCGATCCAGAAAGGTTTTCAGAGACGATGGGATAGGACTGGGAAGGAAGTGATCGTGGCCTTAATTGCTGTAAGGTACAGCAGTTGCAATTTTAATTAACCTTCTCAGGGATAAATTCAAATTGTATTTTTGAACTCCTGAAGAGACTACTTCATTTCGTGGTTCTATACAGCAAACATTTGACGAGTGGTACTAAGGTACTGTGGTTGTATTCTTGCACCACGCTTATTAGACCTCCCGCTTACTCTTCAACCACAACGAAGGCGCTAGTTAAATGACCTCACCTATGCTTAGCTGTTTTTTGTCCGGGATCTCTACAATCACGTCCGGCTCCATGGCTAAATGGTTAGCGTGCTGATCTTTGGTCACAGGAGTCCCGGGTTCGATTCCCGGCGGGGTCGGGAATTTTAACCATAATTGGTTAATTTCGCTGATTCAGGGGCTGGGTGTATGTGTCGTCTTCATCATCATTTCATCCCCATCACGACACGCAGGTCGCCTTCGGGAGTCAAATCAAAAGACCTGCATCTGGCGAGCCGAACTTGTCTTCGGACACTCCCGGCACTAAAAGCCATACGCCATTTCATTTCATTTTTTTCTACAATCACGCCTGGTAGAGGTAGGGAATGTATCTCCGAATGATGGTGTTACTACAGCATATCCTACTCCAATCCTAGAAGCATGTGATTTTTGTTACGTAACTGCAAATTCAGAGCCTCCGTGGCTCAGACGGCAGCGCGCCGGCCTCTCAACGCTGGATACCGTGGCTCAAATCCCGGCGACTCCATGTGAGATTTGTGCTGGACAAAGCGGAGGCGGGACAGGTTTTTCTTCGGGTACTCGGGTTTTTCCTGTCATCTTTCATTCCAGCAACACTCTCCATTATCATTTCATAGCATTTATCACTCATTAATAAATCACCTTGGGAGTGGCGACCCCATTGTAATAACAGCCTATATATGTTTCATTCATTACATCCCTGACCCGGTCAATGACTGGAAAACAGGTTGTAGGTTTTCAACTGCAAATTCAGACATAACAACACATAAACATGTATAATAATATGCATACAATTTAACTTCAGAATAGCTTAGAGTCTGTCAGTTGATAAGCACTTTTTAAAGGATATTTATGCAACTTTCTGGTGTACTGAACCTGTCCTGCATATGGACATTGTTGTAGCGGAGAAGTAGGCCTACTGAACGTTGCATCATCATCATCATCGCAGTCGCCATCGCAGCGGCTATGCTCTGGGGAGCCTCAGGCACTCGTCAGCCACCCATTTCAACTCAGTGTGTCACTGACATAGACTGTCAGATTAGTTCTACGAGAAGGTCTTTGTTATCTTCAGAAGTACCGTACATTCGTCACCTAGGAGCATATCTGCGTCTGCCCGTCTACCAGCCTTTAGTAGTTCGAAATGCATAGTATTAATGCCTCATGGTGCAGGCCAGAACAAAGTGTAGCTTCCACCCAATTCCCAGCCTCATCCATGAATCTGACAATATGGAAGCTGCTGGGGTATGGGCTGTGCTGAGCAATGGCATTAGAGCACAACCAGTGAGTCTGGGTGTTATGAAAGGTGTTGCTTGTAGCGTTAGTCGTGCTACAATAGCACTTTCTGGCCCAGTGAGGAAAGCAATGGCAAACTACCTCACTCCTCATCTTGCCTAGCACGCCTCATTTTGGTGCTGCCATTGGTTTTTGTGCTTTTCCTATAACTGCATCGCCTTTGGTGGTGCTATATGAGGATCCAACCAGCCTCTCGGCTGATGACCTAACAGACAGACGGTATTAATGCACATAGATCCCAGGTTTAGTAATAAGAATAAGCTGCCTGCTTCTGTTCGCTGTGTCTAATATTACTTCTAGTGCTGCGATAGTATTGGAGCGTGAAATGGAGCCCAATCATTTCGCGCCGCTTAACACGTCTCTAAAGCCAGGAATAATTTCAGTCCTGAAATTTTGTAGATTTTTCACATTTCGTGCTATATGTACGTAGATCCTTTTTGTTAAGAAGTGAATACAAACTTTGTTCCCTCAATCTGTTACATTTCGTGCCATATGTACGTAGATCATTTTTGTTAGGAAGTGAATACAGACTTTGTTCCCTCAACCGTACTCCTACCTCACCTACACCGGCTTTTCGTTATAGGCCTATCGCCATTCTTCTAACTGTAAGCTGACTTACGGATTGCATACCAGAAGAATAATTCGCAGCATTGTCCCTACCGGTGGCTTAGGTGATAAAGAATCTAAGCATGTTGAAGTCTGAAATAAGATTGTAACGCATGAAAATAGTCTGTACTTTGTGAAGGGAGTGAGGAACTGAATTTTTTACAATGTGATTTACGTCGCACCGACACAGGTCTTACGGCGACGATGGGACATGGAAGGAAGCGACCGTGGCCTTAATTAAGGTACAGCCCCAACACGTGCCTGGTGTGAAAATGGGAGACCGCGGAAAACCATCTTCAGGGCTGCCGCGACGGTGGGGTTCGAACTCACTATCCCGTGAATGTAATATGATAGCTACGTGACCCAAACCACACAGCCACTTGATTGGTTGAAAACCTGTTCTTATATTCTCTTAGGAGCCGATGACCCAAGATGTTACGCCTTTAAAATAATAATAATAATAATAATAATAATAATAATAATAATAATAATAATAATAATAATAATAAGAATAATAATAATAATCGCCGGGGTGAGTGGCTCAGGCGATTAAGGTGCTTTCTGAGCCGAAGTTGGCAGGTTCGATTGTGACTCAGTCCTGTGGTATATGAAGGTGCTCAAATACATCATCCCCGTGTCGGGAGACTTACCCATACGTAAAAGAACTCCCGTGCGACAAAATTTCGGCACCTCGGCATCTCAGAAAACCGCAAAAGTAGTTAGTTGGACTTTAAGCCAATAACATTAAGATTCGTCATCATCAACATCATTACCATCACCATCATCATCACCTTATATGTTTCCTTTCAGGATGAATGGTTCGTGTGATTATAACAAAACAAGGTAAACGAAAATAATTAGCACCATACCTCAATCAGATCATTACAAGGTGGTCGACTGTTAGTACGCTAGTGTGTTCTATCTAAGATCACCGATTTGATCCTGCCAACGTCGATAAATCTTAGAAGACGGGAAAATCCACAGCGCACCATAGTCCGTTCATGCCAGCTTGTGTAAGGTTCGAAATGAATTAGATGAGCATCTAATCAGTCTAATTTGAACCCTCGTTTCGCTACTACGAGCGCAACAAGGCTGTGTGGCTCAAACGGTAGAGCGATGAACTTGCAAGTCCTATTCAGGGGTTTCGTTACCTGCCGGTTCAGTCCGGTGCTATTTGTACGCCAGCCTCGTGGTGGTAGATTGTTGTTGTTTTTATTTGTAGAGACCTTGTACGCTGTGACCATCACGCAGTCCCCCACCCGTCCGAGCGACGAATTGACGTATATCTTCTTTTTGGCCTTTATTGTGGTTTATTGGCTTCGGCACCAGGTATTGATGTGGCCCAATTTTTCGTTCGGATGCTCTTCCTGCCATCAATCATTTGCGTGTTTCTATCATGGTTTTTAGTATGGTGTGTTGTATGTGTATGGAGATGAATACAAACACTCAGTTCCCGTACCAGTGGAATTAACGTTGTTTGGTTACTTCCCTTAACTCGTGGACTGGGTTTTCGTGTTCGTCTTAATACGCATCTTCATTTCCATAAAACAATGATGCAACAGACCACCGCAGAAACACGCAATAATGAATACATCCTCCCAATACGGTTGGCGTCACAGAAGACATTCAGCCATAAAACTGTGCTCAATCCGCATCAAGTATCAAACTCAAGTAGTTGGGAAAACGCTAGGAAGGAGAAGAGTATATTTTTAATATATTTAGTACTTTGTTTACTATTTTTGATGCTGCATTTGTTGATATTCACTGTTGTGTACC